>NC_051154.1:230806037-230919397 GCF_013339745.2 Dermacentor silvarum | reverse complement strand
CGGCGGGGGTGGGTTCGCCTGGCTTTGCAAAAACGCGAGAAGTTGGGTCACGCCAAGGCTTCGTTGCCGCACCTCCGGTCGCGCGACGTTGAATGCTATCGCGAGTATTGCTGACAGTACGTTTTCGTGCCACTCTTGTCGTAGAGCAAGGGCTGGTTCTTGATCGCGTCGATCAGCATTACAGCCTACACTTTTGGTGCCATGATCAATTTTACGACCGGTTGTTTACATGCTACTGTAGCTTCCAGTGAAGCAGAACGACTTTCCGCCGCGTTTCCGCTTCGCCATGGCGAAAAAATCGGCCCGAGACCGATTTGGCTCGCAGCCTGTTTTTCTGCCTGTTTTCGCCTAGGCGGGCGGATTTTTGCAAGATTTTGCCGCTTCCGACAGCTTCGAGACCAAGTGTGAACGTAGCCTAAGATCCTGCGCGAGCGCGGCCTAACCGGCACCTGAAGGGAAGCGGCGGAAATGTATACCGGGATTTCGACCACCTGGGCTCTTTAACGTGCACCTAAATCTAAGTAAACGGGCCTCGAGCGTTTTCGCCATCATCTAAAATGCGGCTGCCGCATTTGTTGCGCATTTGTTGCTTCAGAATGCGGCCGCCACATTCTCGCCCAAAACTTCACAGAGTGTGAAAGCCTTGACACACACCGTGACAGTTTTTTCCATATGCAGACATGATTCGCTGTAAATTACCAACCCAAACGGAAGCGCCCAGGAATGAAATTGTGATAGTAGCACCGGTTTCATGAATTATGTGAGCTCGAAGCGACGAGAACAAAGGGTGGGTAAGTGTGTGTGTGTGGGGGGGGGGGGGGGGGGTAGCGTAAAAAATTTCGGGAGGGGTTTGAACCCCCCCAACCCCCCCCCCTGGCTACGCCCCTGCGACAAGGGTCGTTACAAACGCGTTTGGCGAGGATCCTGCATAGTTACCGAAGGACCCCGTTGGCCTGTGGAGAAACACCTGCAATACGGCTGCTGTGGTTCCAGCCGCGTTCCAGATTGAACATCGCTGTGGTACCTCTTGCTCCGGTCGAACGTAGCCCCTGCCAACTGATGTGCCGGCTTCTTGCAGACAGGCGATCCAGTGTGGGTACGCAACTTTGAACAAGGAGAGCTCTGGACGCCGGCCACGATCCGGTAAACACAAGGCGCCCGGATGGTAACGGCGGATGGCGCTACGGGGGAGATCGTACACCGTCACTTGGACCAAGTCAAGGTGCGACTGCCGGACAGTTCGTTCATTGGCCAATTCACCAGTACAGCGTCCCACCGATATCCGGCCAGAAAGCAACATGGCCCGTCCAGAACCAGACGACCACCTGCAGCCGGCTCGCCTGCATCAACAGGCCAACCACCCCTCGGTGCTACTCCAACTCAGTGGAGGTCCACTCGGATCCGAAGACCACCCGAGCGGTTCTCCCTTAGAGAAGGCAGGGGGGGGGGGGGGGGGGGGGGGGGGATAGAGAAGATTGTTGTGACGTCAGCGTACACGCGCCGCGTGGCGGCTATCACGGATTATCTGGTCGCCAACACTTTCGCCTCCCCGTATTGCCTTGCCCTGCGATCTGGGGGCATATAAACAACGCCCCAAGACAAAAAAGCAGGCTTTTTCCTTGTTGGCTCAACGAGTGCTGGCGTCTGGTCACTTCACCGCACATCGATTGCCTCATTCCAGCCACTTCAACGGCTTGAGCAAGGGTCCCAAGAGACTGAAAGACATTTCCAACACGGGTAGGCTGGCGAGTCCCCAGGCTATAGGGTCAAACGCCGCGCCCTAGGTGGCTCAGCTCTAATGAGACGTGCTCTTCTGAAGAAGAATCGCGATCCTTATCCCTATCGAGATCGAGAGAAAGATCTAGTTCCACGTCAAAGGGCCCCAAGGCAAATATCCAAGGAAACGACGAGAAGAACGCAACCCAAAACAACAGGAGTCTGTCGGCACCAGCCAACGGGAATCCAAGTCGGGTGAGCTGGGCGAGGGTTGTGTCTCCCCTGAATCCGGGTAGCTCCACACAGAGTAGCGATTCGCAATACGAAAACGTATTGAAGGCGAATAGAAACCCAAAGGAACACTAAAAGAAGAGCGATGACGGTTGCCTAATACAATAAGAAACCTAGAGGCAAAACTATGGGCAAGCATTAACAATGGCGATCGCCCAACCGCTACCATTGCAAGCCCATTACTTACGGATCATAGAAGCCTATTCATTGGCGTGAAAAATACAGTTTTACCCGTTGGTTGACCACAACGTCTCTCCTTCCAAATAGAGATCAGTGGGAGGCGCTGCTGGCAAGCTCAGACCTAGAGGACCAGATCCTCCTGGTCAGAAGAGCTAACAGGCTTGCAGAAGCCAGTGGAGCCCTGAAATAGGGGCCCCGACCATAGATAAGCCTCGGATGAGGCCAGCTGAATAATTTATTTACAATAAAGTTTATTCACTCACTCACTCACTCACTCCTTTCTTAGTCTAGTGGAAAACCGTGCACTACGTTTAATAATAATATGTATAACTACAAGCGAAGCCAAGTGAAGCCTGTAGCTGCCGATACTCGACCAGGTTTAACAAGAGCTAAACCACAGCCAATTTTGTTTATTTGTCCCTTTCTTTCTTTTTCTCTCTCTTCTGTCTGTCTTGCTTTCTCTCTCTCTATCGCTCTCTCTCTCTTCTCTCGTTTTCTCTTTCTCTCGCCCATTGCAAGTCGTGTTACAATCGTCGGTACAATGCAACCCGGCCTCGAATCCCGCCTCGAATCCCGCCTCGCCAAGAAAGTTCATTTTGTTTTATTATTGCGATAGCAATTATATGGACACTCCAAAGCGGATTTCTGCCATCGGCGTCGCCGTCGCTGTCGCCGTGAGGTTCCGTATAACGTCAACGGCGATGAAATCGTCACCGCGCGCCGTATGCTGTATGTGCGAGTAAAAGGGCGCGAGGGCTGCGCGCTTTGACGGGGAGCGAACGCACGGCGGAGGCGACGTTTAGCTGCGACACCAAATGCCTATTATATAAAAACGTTGCGATGCGAGAATGTGGTAAAGACTTCCGACGCTGCTCGACGAGTGTCCCGTTCTGATATCGTCGAAAACCGCCAAGCCGCCCCAGAGGCAGCGGCAACAGTCACCAAGCCGCGCGCGTTCGGTGCGAACGCCGGCAAAATGCCGACGGCGTCGACAACAGTTCTGTGCGTGGCTGGTGGTACTGCATATGCAGCTTATACAGCTGATAAAACTACTATCCTTACTCCGTATAGCTCTCTACTAATTTGCTATCGCAATTGATGCTTCGCCTTTCGGGTGATCGAAACTGCGACAATTTTTTTACTTCTCTCTCTTTGTCTTTCTCTCTTTCTTTCTCTCTCTGCACCTCCTCTCATCCTATGCTATGCTTTCACTCTCTCCCAGCTCGGCGATGCGCCACGACAACGAGGCCAACCTAGCGAGGCCTTAACAACTGCCTCCCTTAAAAAGGGTCTTAACAGGCCCTCTTAAAAAAAAAAAAAAAGAGGGCCAGCGCAGCCACGGCCAAAGGCAAACCTAAAACCAGTCGCAGGGTCGTGGACTCTGACGCTTCTGACACGGAACCGTCGCGAAAATAAGGACACGGACAGGAACCACGGCTAAAGTAACGAGGCCCTCAGTGTTGGAACACTTCAAACCCTACCAATTAGAAATGTGGCAATGTAACTGCCGCTCTTTTAGCAAGAAAGCGGCAGCTCTCCACCAAGTTATACAAAACTCTACAGTTCCGGATGTGATATATGCCTGCAGGAGGTGGGTGCTAAATACACCAAACTGAAACGGTATTAGACCCTGAACGACCCCCAAAATCCAAAGGTCGCGACACTGGTGAGCAAATCAATCACGACAAACTAGCGTACAGTTAGGCTACCAATTGATAGAGACCAATTGTCAGCTGATCAGCGTGATTCCGAATAAAAAAGGACAGGCTCACATGCTGATCCTAAATGTATAGCTCACCAAAATGCAAGAAAGCAGACATTCCCCAGGGTTTGGCTCCAACTAAATTCCTCGCGGGCACCAAAGACAGACTAATCGTAGTGGGCGACTTCAACGCTCCCAACACGGGGTGGGGTTAGGCTAAGGATTCACTCAACGGTGGATTGAGGGAGTTGGCGATCAAAGAACTAGGTCTGAGACTCGTCATGCACCCGGCGGATCCCACAAGAACAGGGAATTGTGTGAGCAGGGACACATCACCTTACTTGACACTAACCTACAACAAGAGAGTCACGTGGTCGAACCTTCGCGCGAACCTAGGCAGTGACCACGACATAATCAGCACGTCAGTATCCTCCCCCAAAATCCGTAGAGTGATAGGGGAAGTGATCCTGACGGGCTCGACAAACCACAGGAAACGCCAGATACCAATAGCGAACACATCACGACAGACATCCGAAACACTGGGGTTAAACAGGCACCTCGCCAAATTATGGGACGAATGCAGGAATTGGTTAAAAGATGAAAACGACAATATAACAAAGCGCTCCGAAATCGCATAGCCCATTTGGCCGAAGAAACCATAGAATATGCGGCAAAGTTGACGCACAAGGGCTAGATAGTTTTGCGTCTCTCTACACGAGACTCTGGGAAGAGCCCAAGCGTGGACGATCCTCAGAAGTGTTATAGCTTGCTACCGGGCCGGTATGCGGCGTTCGGCCAGACGGCCAGGAGCATAGGAACGCTCACACAAGAACGGGAACACTGCGCGCGTTTATTCAGTGACAGCCCTTTTAAGGACGCTATCCCGCAGCTATGGCACGTGTGATGACGTCATTATGACGTCACGGCGAACGCGGTTTTCTGTCCTCGATAACACTTTCACTTGCAGCAAGAAGTATGCTGGATCCGGACAAAACCAGACTCCAACCACCTACATAAAAAACCGCAAACTCCAAAGGATAGTGGACGACTTTACAAGGCAGACCAGGAGCTCATCATCAAACTTAAAGAGCGCTCCATAGGCATAAAAGGTAATGCCAGCAGCAACACCACCACACAGCAACAACATTCCAAAGATAACCTTAGAACATGTATAGGCGCATCAAACGAAGAACTAGAAGCCCACTAACGAGGGCGGAGGTATTTGCGGCGGCACAAGCTGCCAAGAACAACTTCGCTCAGGGGTAAACAAAATCACAAATGCCATTATCCGGAATCTCGACGCCAAAGTTTGGGACCAAATCTGTGAAATATTCAACTCCATGTACAGTGGGAGAAGGGAACCATTCCGTCGGAATGGAAGGATACCAAAACATCACATCGCCAAACCTGAAAAGACCCTGTCTCTCGAGGCGCTGAGACCCATCTCGCTCACGTCGTGAATGGGCAAGTTCTTCGAGAGGGTGGTACAAACCAGCTTCCAAATCTACATGGAAAAACACTGTTTGTTCCAAAAAACAATGATCGGCTTCAGAGCGGGATTTTCGACACAGGATGATTTGCTCCTGTTAAATGAGGAGGTTCTGGAAGGGACAGCCCAGGAGAACGAGAACCTAATTGGCGCTCCACCTCATGGGCGCCTTCGACAACGTCTCGCACGAGGTGGTCCTGCAAGAATTGGAAAATGCCTCGACCTCGACCAAACGAGGTCGAGGCAATTTTCGATGCCCAACAAACGAACACCGCAGGAAGCGATAATTTCGCTACGCCTCTTCAACCTAACGATGCGCGGTCTGCCAGGAGACTGGATGCCATTCTGCGGTTGGGTTACACCCTCCACGCGGACGACATCACTCTCTGGGACAAGCACGAGTCGCTGGGGTAAAGGAGAAACACTACAGGAAGCAGCAGACGTGTGATAGGATTTCGCGAGGAAGAGCGGGCTTAGCTGGGTACCGGAGAAATCCGAAGTCATACGCGTCCACTACCAAAAATTCGTCGCCGCTTCCATTCCGTGAAGATGGATAACCAGCGTAGGTAAAACGTGTGGCCCGGTGTTTATCCCCGGGTTAATCCCGAGGGTTCATTAAAGTATTTCTCAATTATGAGGTAACACGCGTGCACGTTCGGCTGCGACCGAGAGAACGACGTCACTGACGGTATGCCCGCAGTCCACCGTTGTCGCTTGCGTTCGATGTCTCGAGTTGGCTCGGCGGCGTGGTTAGCAGCATTCGCCTGCCATTGCCGCTTGCGATTCTTCGAAATTAAATTGCTTCAAAATAAATCTGTCCGTTACGTAAGACAATGAATGGCTCATACCCCCTAACCAATGACTCCTACCCCCGTAAACTCGGCCTCCCCATTACGACGACAGAAGGGAAGTGAAATTCTACGCTGGAATGATGAGCGCCAACGCAACCAGCTGTGGAAGACGACGACGACGAACGCGGGAGCAGTGGCACGAGCGCGTGCCGAGCACGAGTGCAACCCGGGGGACGCCAACGAGCCAGCTGCGGAAGAAGACGACAACGCTGGAGCCAATGCCGTGATGTTAGTTTTCTGCAGACAAGCTATTTCGCCTAGCCATATACGATTTCGCCTAGACATGTAAAGCTTCGCGCTAAAAAACACCGCCCAAGCACTCCGTACATATGGTTAACCAGCGAAGCTGAAACGTGCGGCTCCGGTGTTTATCACTGGGTTAATCCCGACGGTACTATGAAGTCTTTCTCAATTATTGGTTACGTCTTTGTGTTTCTTAATGAGGTTATACACACGTTCCGCTGCGACGCAATTGAGGGTATATGTCTGCAGTCCGCCGTTATCACATTGCCGCTTGCGATTCTTAAAAATTAAATCTGTCCGTCAAGTAAGACAATGAACGGCTCATACCTCCTTAAGCAATGGCTAATACCCCCGTAAACGCGGCCTCCCATTACGACTACAGAAGAGAAGTAAATTTCTACGCTGGAATAATGAGCGGCAACGTAGCCAGCTGTAGAAGAAGACGACAAACGCGCGAGCAGTGGCACGAGCGCGAGGGGCGCCAATGAGTCACCTGTGGAAGAAGACGACGATCGATGCTCGTGTCATTGCTGATGATGATACTTTCTGCGTACAGGCTACAGACAGAAGAATCGGCTAGCCATATACAGCTTCGCTGTAATACTACAAGAACAGAGGCGAAGTAAGTATAAAAGTGGACGGACATGCAGTCGCCAAAATCTCCAAAGCCCGAATTCTATAGGGTGTTGGGTCTAAAGCGATTGTAAGGCATCACACATGATTACAACGCTACAAACCACAACAAACAACATAGCGAAAATGATTCACAGAATCACATATCACAATCACATGCACGTCAACCGAAAAATGCATGGCACTTGGATAACACAAATTTTACGCCGAACTCAAGGAAGCACTTCTCATCTCACAGAGGGAACGGCTAAGCCGAACCCACGCGGGCACGGCGATTATCGCGAGAAAGGGAATTCCTCCCTAACCCCAACAATTGGCAGAAGTGTTGGAGGAAGTGTCGACCGAGACCAGGAAGAGGATCTCGGTGGCACCTATACAAAAAAAAAAAAAACATGCATCAAGAGTACCACATGGCTCGACGTCAAGCCAGTGTCAAGTGGCTCAATAAACAGTATGGCAATTGAAATCACAAGACGAGGAAACACTCTACGTGGGTGCGGCCCGATAGGATTTCGGCAGCTACGGCAAACACTAAAACAAAAGGAAAGACAGATACATAGTAGCCACCACAGATAACAACGTCAAGGTGGTAGGTGCCTAGCTTCTAGCTTCATCAGCCACTACCGCGGAAGCCACGGCAATAGCCCTGGCTATACGCAGCAGTGCGCAGGAGAACGACAATAATGTCGCACGCGTAGGAGGCCTGTCGTCTATATTTGAACGGACGGCTACCCGCGACGTGCAGAAAGTTACTGAAACCACGCACAACCACGTACTGGTCTGGAGGGAAACGAACGGACGGACGCAACTCGAGGTATGAGTAACCGAGCGGTTGCTGAAAACCTAAACTCGGTACCGCCCCTCCAGCAGAAAGACCAAAAGACCAATTCGGCAGAAACCCACAACCGCGTCGCGACCGTCAAAAATACGCCCCTGAAACCATCAAAAATACACCCCGCCCCCTGAAAAAAATTGGAGGACGCTTAAGCTTCGCCTTTAAGAGTAGAACGCCATAGCGTTATCGGGACCCGTCCGCATCGCATCGTTCGCATACGGCAAGTAGGCTTCATTCACTGCAACACTGAACGTGGGAAAGCCAGCTTACAAAGACCAAGCTTACACCAATCTTTTTAAAGTTGTCTTCACTTTTAAACAGAAATGCATTGCTGGAAAGACGTTCTTCCAGGTGAAATATGAGCGCTCCTATATTAAAATGTGAAGGCCCTAGCACCTTTTTTTATTATTTTATTAATTGTTTGCTATTGCCCCGACGCGCGCAGGTCTGGTAGAAATTCTGGAAAGGGGGTTTATGTTTGAGTTTTCTCGTACATTCAAATTACAATCCGACGCCGAATGGTAAAGTCGTACTTCTCTGTAAAGTCTGTAAAGTCAGCTTCTCCTCTGCCAACAACTTCTTCTCTGCCCTTTGCCTGGTGGTGCCGGTCGCCCGCACCGTCTCTTATCTCCACACGGCTCTGACTTTCTATGCGGTGTGCATTCGCCCCCAGTTTCCGTTGAAGCGATAAACCGCACGATTCTTCGCCCGCTGCAGCGGCTGGCTGCGCTTGCTGCCAGCGTTTTGACAGTCGTTGTCTGCGGTCATTCAGTGTGATCTATTCATGTTTGCTTGTGCGCGCTGACACCACGATTGTTATTTCAGTTAGTAAGCCAATGTGTCCAAGTTTATGCACCCCATAAAACTACTATCCCTATTCCGAATAGCTCTACTAATTTGCTATCGCAATCGATGCTTTGCCTTTCGGGCGAATTTGCGACATTTTTTTTTTCAACCTCCTTGGTCCAACCCAACTAGGATGGCGTTCCGAGAACTCCCGCCAAGGCGCACTGCTTCACCTTCAGCGCGCAACGGGCAGCAGCGCCGATGCAATCAGACGCCATCGAAGAAACCGTAGGGCCGGGAGGCCTGAGACCCTCAAACATCAGGGAGGAGTAAAGTTCATCGCAGCTGTCGCGTCCGCAGCAGCCGCCGTAAAACTATCGTGCCGGGGCTCCTTCGTTCTGAACGGTGCATCGGTCAGCCTCGGTCCCAGTCGCTCAAGTCGGACCACGAGTCCCTACATTTCCGCCTTCCGTTTTCCCCGTACGTGGGAGACGCCACACTCGCAGCCGCCCTACGTATGGAAAAGTCATGCAATTCAAGAATCGCAGTTCAAAGGAAGACCCACAGTCGGTACCGGCTTAAGGTCATTCGCATAGAAATGGCGAAACCCGTGCCAAACTTCATGTCCATCCAAGGCCACCGCATCATGTTTGACTAGCGAGGAATTTTGAAGCTGTGCTCAAGGTGTGGAGCGGAAGACCACCTTGGGAAGACATGCGAAACGCCACATTGGAAAGGTGCGAAGTCTACGGTCACGAGACTGCCACGTTCACGTCCCCTTGTCGCCGCTGTGCCGGGAACCACGTCACAGCGGACTGTTTCTGCCCAGGTCCTACGCCGCTGCAGCTGCAGGCATTAACATTCCCGCCAGCGTCGAAGACAACGACGTCCAGCCAGACCAAAACGAGCTCTCCAAAGATCCCGAAGTACAAACGTCGCCAGAAGAGCCACGCAACTGCGAACTCTCCGAAACCTCGTCTCGCTCGGAATCTTCAGACAGCTCTGAAGACAAAGATTTCCCTCCGCTCCCCTCTTCTGAGAAGAGCACCACCGAAGTCAGCGCATCAGAGGCAGACTCAAGCAAGACGACCTCTCCCCCAGTACACGGAACGAACCAGGCAGCAGATTCCGCAGCGCGCGAAGGCGTCGCCGCCAACGAGCCCACCGACAAGCGCGTCTTCCGGATGGGCGAGGGCACCGCCCCTAGCCCGAGCAGACGCCGTCACCTGGTACCGTGCGTGAGACGGGACTACCCCAAGCCAGCGGATACTATGTGCCTCGAACAACGGACCCGTCGTTGAAGAACCAGTAAGTGAAGTCATCGACCTGCTTCCTAGGGCAGAAGCAATGGACACTTGATAAACCGAGATAAAGCGAACACGCGAAATGAAACGGACTCGAGCGGTTCACAGAAAGATGGTAAATCTAAGGTCCCGAAAAACCTGCGCGCATCGGCGGAACCCTTCAACTAGGCCTGTAACATGGCGACGTTTTTTTTTTTTTTTTTTTTCTTGCATCATGGCGGTGGTGCATTTCCTCTTTCTGAATGTTCAAGGGTTTCGGTCCGTCGACAAAAGAGAGAGGTGTTGCACTTCGCGCGAGCACGGGGCGTCGACGTGCTTTCTTTACAAGAGTAATTTCCGGACACCCTCGTTGTCAGTGGCTATGGTGTTGGGCTGCTGAGCACAAGGTCGCGGGATCGAATCCCGGCCAAGGTAAATATACGTGGTAGCGACGCTTCCATAGAATCCCATACGTTCAAAACATGGCGGCTCATCGGCGGCACATAAAGCCCCTATAAGAAAAGTAGCGCCATCCACTTCCCTCCTCCTCCGTTCCACTATCGCGCTCGGCGCGACCAGCGCGATAGAGGCGCGATATCGACAGTGGCGCCGCCTGCGTCGGGCTGCCGTGGCAGACGACAGCTAACGCGCTACCAGAGGAAATCCGAGGAAAACTTTGATCGCGCCCTGCGGAGACGTTTTGAGGCGCGATTTTGCTTCGTCAGTCAGTAGTAACTGGTCTTAATAATGCCGTTTTGGAAGTAGCAACGCGACGATGCGAGACGGCGCAAATATCAAGTGTGCAGCAAGCGTTTACGCAGGCCGGATGGTAAACAAAAAAAAAAAAAAAAAGCCTTTTGCCCTCGCCTTGTCGGTTGCGGCAACTTAAGGCGCAAGCAGCATGCCATCACAATGAAGTTCTTGTCCCTAACACGTTTGATCCGTTTGTGCGTACAGCACTTTCGTCGCACAGGCCCAAGAATGGCAGTCGGAGCGCGCTGGAAAGAAAAAAATATACAAAAGCACGACGCGAACTTCCACGTGACAGGATTGGCCAATGGGGGAGCGGAGGGAGGCGGAGAGGAGTGCGAGGAGGCGGAGGAAGCGCCGGGGTGAGCGCGGTGGCGAAAGATCTAAAGAATGGCGCTATTTTATAAATATAGGGTTTTATGTTGCGCCAGCACCGGTTCCAACTCTGTGTTCCACTGAGGCGAACGGAAACACGTGGATCGACTGGCGCATGCTGTCCAGTCGAGTGACCTTAGAAGCATGCTCATAACTTAATGGAAAGCTTTGCACCTGACTCTTAAAAATCACAGCAGGGCGAGCCCACACTTCGAGAAACTTCTTCTCGCAACAATATCAAACTGTTAAAGTAACCGGAGATGCATTGCTGGTTGCCGCCATATTGCATGAATTTCATTGCAGTATTCCTTCTATTCTGCTGCACTACTTGCACAAGTTGCTTCTGAAAATGTTCTTTATCTTAGCCGTAGAAAATTTAAATATTTATGTTTTTAAAAACCATGACACTGCAATCCTAACGATGCACCGAACTTTATTTTAAGAAATGACAATAGATAAGCCACACTTGATTAAACTTATACAATGTTGCCAGCAGCGGTAGGCACCGTCGTTTTAGGGCTTCTTGCGCTGGAGTCGGGGTATAGTAGCGGCGCCTAGTGGCGGCGAGAAAAGTTATCTGGGTCCCTGGCTGTGACGAAGCACGTTTCTAGGCCGAGTTTTGCGTTGATTCGCACCTTTTTCTGCCCTGTTGCGAGTGCGAAACGGCTCGTCACTTCTCACAGACTACGCCATAGAATAAAGAACAACTGACTACGCTGCGAGCTGGCCGCAGCCTAGTTTTACGACAACGGACTCTCCGTGTGCCTTTGCACGTAATGCTGGAAGCAGAAGGAATCGGCGACGCCGATCTGGAGAGACCTAGCTCAGCCTCGAAAAAGCGTCACCGTCGTAACTACTGCGTCGTGAGCTGCCACGAGCAAGAAGGCCTGAATTCCAACATCAGATCTATCGTTTTCCTTCAAGGCCTCCGCAGCGGAGGTTCGGGCGCGCTGGATAACTTCACTACCCCACTACGAGCAGCACAGGTTCGAGAGTTAAATGCTCATCCTTGACCTCAAGCCAACACGTTAACGCAGCGCAGCAAGGCAGTATTGATACAGGTCATCGATGTTCGAGCGCTGTCATTAAGATACATCAAGCGAGCAGCGCGCGAGCAGCGCACGAGCTCGCGCTGCAGCGCTACTACAGCGCAGCAGTCAACGAAGATTGTAGGAGGCCCGCCGTTTCGCGGCATACTCAAAGACCGCTGCCGTCGCGCGGCGCGTACGATCGTGCGCTCGAGCAGTTCGTACATCGCGGAATGCTGAAAGACCCTGCTGCCGTCGCGGCCCGTACCGTCGTGCGCTCGAGCAGTTCGTACATCGCGGAATGCTGAAAGACCCTGCTGCCGTCGCGGCCCGTACCGTTGTGCGCTCGAGCAGTTCGTACATCGCGGAATGCTGAAAGACCGCTGCCGTCGCGGCCCGTACCGTCGTGCGCTCGAGCAGCTCCGTACAGATGATGTCTGCTTATCGCTGCTCTGAATTCATTTATGGTAAGCATTTCATCGCGTTTGTGCGCCTGAATCTAGCAGCGTGCAAACCTTACCTGAAGTCGAACTTCGTACGCGACTGAACGGCGTACACGTATTCGGCGTTGCATAAGTTCTTGCCGTTACGCAGCGTGCTACACCTGAAAAAATCCTTCGGCGCCAGATATTAGAGAGTTCTATGGCGAATTCCATTGGGAGAACAGGAGCAGGGCGCCGCGCAGTGCGGAGTCGGGTGACAGCGCAGTGAGAGCAGGGACACTCGACCCGCCACTGGAATACGGCGTGCATTCGGAGAGCAGGTGGGAGGGGGACGTGCGAGGAGAAATGTACCATTTGACTAAAGCAGTCGACGTCCCACCATTCTCGGCAGGAGAGCGGCAAAACACGCGTGATCGTCTTGTAATCTTTGGGCGTAACTCCCGTTTTGTCCACGTACTACATACTTTTGTGCAGCGCAGACGCATCCCACGTTTCCACCTGCGAAGATCATCTGAAACTGCAACTTGAATCTGAAGTTGAGCTCCAGCAGCTTTCGCTGCTGTCACCGTCGAGCGTCTCAAGCACTTCAGCAAGGTGAAGACGCTTTGTTGCCGCGGTCCCCCGCATCCAACGAGAAGCAAGGCGGACTAGAAATGCCAGGATCTGTCGCTAAAGCGCTGCGAAGCTCGCTCGTATCACCGACGTCAAAAACAGCGGTGCCAAAACACAACTACGCTTGACTGCCGCCATTGCCACCGCGCGCGCCGGCTGAAGCAAAATAAAAAATAAATATATGACGGTTTAAGTCACGTGACTTCCTCCGTACTCCACTTTTCAGGCGAGAGCAGTCCGGACTGCTCCCGGCTGCTCTCGGCGCAGCGAAACTGCTCTTGTTCTACCACTGGATGACGGCTCTCCCACTCCTGTTCGACCACTGAAACACGTCGCCTCTGGAACGAGCACTTTCAGCGTGATTTTGAGTGCTCCTGTTCTCCCAATGGAATTCGCCATTAGATTAGGGGACGCAAGCATTGGGGCCCCCTAATCTAAAGCTCTTTATCGCTGCAGGCCGTGGTACTGTGAGGGCGAGGCTGGGGCGAGATGCTTTGGCTGGACACGAAGGCAGTAACGTTCAGTGCCATGTTCAGTAATGAATGTTCAGGCGACTTCAACAGACAGTAACGAAGGCAGGTCGACGTCTTTATTAATGTTGGCAAGGCATACACAACAATACAAGGGCTAGCGTGCGCGAACTCAGCTCTCCTCTCCAAGCTAAAGGCGGGAAGAACGGGAGAATGCCAGACAGGTGCTGCCAACTGTCGGGCGGCTGGCGAAACGGTTGTGGGAGTCCCGGAGGTACCTCACATCCGGCTCCACTTTTATGATCAAAGTCCTCTTTGATTACAAGTGTGAACTACGGCTAGGCAAAGGGGAGAAAACGTTAGACATGGACAACAGGCAATGTATGGCAATAGTAGGCATGAATAGGCGAGGCAGGAAAACAAGGCATATGACAGGCAAATAGCAACGGACGAGGCAAGGCAATAAATGTTCTACATGGATTAAAGCCAAAATTAGGCAGTGACAAACTCTAAAGAAATTGCAAGGGGCACAAGCACAGCAGTTTCAAAAGTCCACATCATAGTCCTGAAGATGAGTGGGCAGTGTGCAGACTGGGCACTGATCGTTCAGCGGCAAAGCAGATGCAGTTTCTGAGCTATGTAACGCGTGGGGCGGAATGCGAAAACATCCGTGTACTTAGATTTAGGTGCACGTTAAAGAACCCCAGGTGGTCCAAATTTCCGGAGTCCCCCTACGGCGTGCCTCATAATCAGAACTGGTTTTGGAACGTAAAACCCCATAATTTAATTTTTTTTTTTTTTGAGCTATGTAACGCCGGGCGAGAAGTCTTCAAAGGTGGACGCAAACACGAGGATATCATCCAAATAGAGTCTGATGCCCGACCCTATAGGAGGTTGAAGGTCTTGCAGGACGAGCTGCATGGCACGTTGAAATGTTGAAGGAGCATTCTTGAGTTCAAAGGACATACGTGTCCACATGTATGCCCCACAGTGTGTGATGAAGGCTGTCTTGACATAATCTGCAGGACGTAGGCTGACTTGCCAGTAGGCAGATTTCAGGTCCAGACATGCAAAATATCGTGCTCCGGCGGCGTCTTGCATGATATTATCAGCATGGGGCAAAGGGTTACAACATTGATGGTGTTTGTTAAGTGGAACATAGTTGACGCATAGACACTTTTTCAGTCCTCTGGACACAACAATCACTGGAAAGGCCCATGACCCCGGTGGCCGGGTGTTCCCTGCGTCTTCTCTGGACCTCAATAAAGTTATTTCACTCACTCACTCACCCAATGGCAGGCAGGATGATGCCTTGATGCAAGAGCTTGGCTGTTTGTTTACCTAGGAACTGGTGGTCATCTGCACCGTATCGATATGGACTTCTGCTGTACGGCACGGCATCGGGCACTAAGTCTATGCAATGTTCTGCACCTTGTCACTGCCTAATTTTGGCTTTAATCCATGTAGAACATTTATTGCCTTGCCTCGTCATCCTGTCATCCTCATCACAAGCAAATGTGAGATCATGATTTGAAAGGGCCGTAGCCAGTTAGTTGCTCCATCTCTGATAGGTCCTTTGCAACAAAAGCGGGAGGAAGGTCAGGATGAATTGTTATGGCTACTATACCTTCTGGTGCAACAGTGGCTTGTTCTGGCAGGCTTTGCACAAAGGCTTCCAAAGGGGCTTCCCCATTCCTGGGAGAGGTGCTTCCTGGAGACCGCCTGAACATGGCACTTCAGTACATTGAGCTAGAAAAGGCTGCTGAAGAATTACTGTGCATGAGGCATGTGGATACAGCTCTGGTGCGCTTGTATGACTGTACCAGAGGCCAGATGGTGGATTTCGACTAGATTTGGAGGCTCGAACACAAGTCTTGTATTGCTGGCACGAAACCAATCTTCACCCAGTATAACCGACAAGACATTATTGCTGATCACACCGGCTTCCACTAGAGCGCTTATGGGGCCCACTGTAATCTTCAGGCAGACCGTGCCTTCGGGATGCACACTTGATCCACCAACAACGGCTAAGGGCTCGCATGTCCAGGGCCTCAGTGGAAGATTCTTGATTGCAGACAGTCACTATAGTTATCTTGGACCCTGTGTCCGGGAAGGTGTCGTAGGAGCCCAAGAGTGCAATGTCAGCTGTAAAGAATGAACACTCCCGATGGGAGCCATGGACGTCTTCCAACGGGCTTGTTGCAGTGCAGGGGCTGCTGCATGAAGTGATGTTGAAGCTGTGGCTGGCTGCTGTGTGACAGTCACTTGCTTGTTGGGCACTTCGATGCTAGGTGGCCCTTTTAGTGACACTTGAAGCAAACAGCTTCGATCAATGGCTGTCCTGGGCGAACGCAGGGACACCATAACGTCGTGACAGAGTCGAGTACCAAGCTTCCTTCTCAGCAGGCGGCAGATCTGCTATGCGACGGCTATGTGGAGGACTGGCAGGGCGGGACGGGGGCACACGGCTGTGCTTGAAACTGCCGACTGTTGGAGGTGCCACTGAAGGCATTAATGACGCAGAAGAGACTTGTCTGGAAGGCGTAGTCCCGTTATTTGACTGCGAAGAGTCTGCTCAGGACGATCAGCCGGGTTGCTTGCAATCTGCATGTGTTGCATTGCCCTGTCAAGGTGGGTGCATATATCTATGAAGCTGGATACTGACGATGGGCGTTGCACTGCTATGCTTGTTGCGGTTCCCGTGCACTGAATGCCGTGCAGGAGATATTCCACCTCTGAGGCTCCGTCAGTGGCGCTGGACATTTCTCGATTACTCGAACTTTGCATAGACATAGTCGCGAAGTGACAGAGCTGGACTGTACTTGGAACATAATTTGCTGCTGCCATTGCAGTAGAATCAGCTCGTCGGCGAATGCGTCCAGGAAATTTTTACGCCACGTATACCAAGTCGGGAACTGCGCGCCAAGAGTCAGGTGCCAGTTTTTTGCAGTGCCTCTCAACTTGCTTGCTGCGGTGAGGCGGGTTGTTTCTGGCGACCACGAAGTTAGCTGCTGCGTTCGTTGAATCTCCTGAATCCACAAACGCGCACTTTGTTTGTGGCAGTCCTCGAACAATGGCAGGGTAGACGATACGCCGGGCATGGTTGTCACTTGCAGCTGTGGCAAGGAAGGGGCCTGGTACTGAGGTGACGACATTGGCGAAAATGGCACTCCAAATGGTGGCTGGGGGTACCGTGGAGCCGTTACAGAGCTGGGTGTTGTTACAAAAGGCTGCGGTTCATGTGGCGGCGAAAAAACTTCATGTGTTGGCACGGCTGCGGTGTCGCAAATGAGCGGCTACGTGGGGTAGCACCACGGTGGCGTTGGGACATACGAGGCGGGCGCATACATTGCGAGGTTGCACCTGGAATTGCTTGATAAACCGTCGGAGTACAGGGCGAGGCATGGAACTGCACTCTGGTCGAGGAAACTGCGCCGAGGTCTGTCTCGGTGCTTAATTGTTTCGGAATCGCTGCACGAGCTTCCTCCAGGCACACTGTCAAACGCTGAGTCAGGTCGTCTCTTGACCCGCGAACGGCGAAGCGAGATTCTCGGTCGACTGCGCCAAATGTGAGGGTGAGGCTGGGCGAGATGCTTGAGGCAAGACACGAAGGCAGTAAGTCAACCGTCCCCAGGTTGACGTCTTTTTAACAATAGTAGGCTAAATACCACAAGAACACCCATGGCATCATCAAGACTACAAGGACGGCAGCGCGCGCGAGCGCAACTACATAGAAACATTCGACATGGCAGTGGGGCAGACACTCAAACTAAAGGCACAGAACCACCCATACAACTTCTAAAGGCGAGAAGAATGGGAGAATGCTAGACTGGTGCGGGGGGGGGGGGGGGGGGGGGGGGGCATCTGTCGGGCGGCAGGCGAAGTGGACGTGGGAGTCTCGGAGGTACCTCACAGTACAACACCGAAAGTGGCGGGTCCATATTGTAAACGTGCTTTGAGAAGCAGACGACCGAGCTTGGTGCTATTAGAGTGGGACGAGCGGGGGGCGGCGCATGCTTTGCAGTGAGTAGAGTGTACTAGAATACGGTTGAGTGGGACGAGCGGCTGGGGCGGAGTATGCTTTGCAGTGAGGCACTCGACGTGAAAAAATCATGGAGGAAGCTCCATGCTTCAAACCTATAGCGCCATGCCTTCCGCGGGTTCCGCCCTCGAGAACGAACGGGAGGGCTAGAGTTACTGTATTGACCCTTTTATTGACCCTTTTTGCGGAGCAGTTTGTTTTAGAGAAACGAGATGGCGCTCACGACGGCGCGCCATACCTCTCTCAGCAACCGCGCACGAGTACGAAACCATTACCGCTTCTACCTTGTCTGTGCGATCAGCTGTCAGAAATGCAACTGACTTTTCGCTAACACACTGCTCCAGTCATGCTAGATTGAATCATGTGGATGGAAGACGTGTGCAATAGTTGGCTGCAAAAATAGTGACTGGCATGTTAAGGAATAGAATGAATCTGTGTGGCCAAGTTCGCCGACCGCTGCTGCAACTGTCCGAACGTGTTACCGGCGCTTCGTGATGTACGGCTTTCCTCGAGGATACAGAAATTTGCTCATCCGCCAGCCTTGTATCGCTAACCTTCAAAGAAAGGGCTTCATCCCCAGGACTTCGGTAAAAGTGAGTACCACTTGGTAAAAAATGACAAAGGGAGTAGCGCCGCTTCTTGTCATATAGTTTCGCACACGTTATTTATTACATCTGTCCCAAATGGCAGAAAAACTTATGCCCACTCTATCGCCGACGTATCAAGAATAAGTGAATGGGCGCACACTTGAATATATGCACACTGTATACGCAGAATAAATGATGTACTACACCTATGGCGCACGAATTGTCGAAGCTGAATGTTTTGTGACGGTCCACAAGAGTAAGCGAGTTACTAGCTGTAATATATATTTGCTACAAGTTATTACAATGTACAAAACAGCTACGTTTCAAGCCTTGTGCGCAGCAAGAACAAATCTGTCAGAACTGAGCACACCCGCTAGCGATTAGGCAGAAAATAATCGGATAGTGGCCGCCCGAGGAACTTCACGGAGTCGGAAACTGACTAGCCACTGCTTCAAAATATTTGCCGAATAAAGAACAAAGAGCAAAAACACTAATCCTGACTGAATTCATAATCGCAAAGCTTGGATAGCTTGGAATACATATTTAGCCCCGCTTTTAGAACAAGCACCATATCCGCTGCTTGCGCTGTTTGGACATAGCTTAATCAGCTCCGAAAGTGCTTTTGCATGTTCTTTGAAGCTGTGATCAAAGCTTCGTGTCCTCCACCTAGTCACCGTCTACGATATCTCCAAAAACAGAGGTTTTCTAAGCCGTGCCGGCGTCATACACTTCCACTGTAAACAAGGAGGCAACGGAGGCAGTTGAGGCAAGCAATGGACGCGTCACCACGAGATCAAACATGGCAGCGCCCACAGGATCACCGCAAAAAGGGTCAATATGCTCCCTATGCATAACTCTAGGGATGGATGGATGGATGCTATGAGCGTCCCTTTGAAACGGGGTGGTGGGTTGCGCCACCAAGCTCTTGTTATTATTTTGCCTAATGTCCTACCTTTATTTTGAGAAACACACAAATACAAAGAATTCCAAGCATCAACCTCTCTAAACCATTACTGGGAACTCTGCTTCTGTACGTCTCCATTGTTTGTGGTTCCCTACTTTTCTGCCACTGCATCAAGATCAGCAACCGTATGCAACCGAGTGTAGGGAACGGCGGTCAGCGTCTTATTAATATTACGACAAACACAATCATCTGCGAATAATCGAATTCGAGATGAGACACATTTTGGCACGCTGAACTTTCCTTTGGCTCGCTGCAGCCGCATTAGAATAAATGCGCGCGCTTGTTTATTCAGCCTTTTGAAGCGTTGTATAGGGAATTAAACCCCTGTGAAACTGCCATGACGAAAGCACGCTTCCGATAGAACGTCGTGATTTTTTTTTTTTTTGAAGAAGAAGCTTCGACAAATACAAGCGGAAGCGCTCCGAAAAATATGAGTACCAAGCATGCAGTGGCTCAGCGGTTTGCCTCTGTCGCCACTTGGGCTGTCCGCAACGCAGAGGTGTTTGAGCGCGTATAATGTAAGCAGCGTAGAATATACACGAGAATTTGTTCATAATCGTGGCTCTTAAACAGCTGAAAGAATGTAAGCAAGAAGAAATGTACTTTATTTAAAGTGAATTCACCAAAAGTAGTGGCCCAAAGCCTTTGTACCAATGCCACTGTGCAAATACATGCTGTGTTTGCGAAAGAGCCAATTCAGAACTTAACGCACGCGCCTGTATTCAGTCACGATGAAACGACGAGAAGTTCAAAAAAAGAAAAAGAATAAATGAATACAAAACGTTTGCTCAATGGAAACTTTAAGACTATGGCACTTGATAATTAACTAACAGAATTCAAGATACAATGTTTATCAGAATTCAGGGAGATTATGAAAAGCGCGTGGCTTTACTCTATGAGCATCCGCGAATAATACACGCCCTATAGGTAACTTCGCTTCCGTGCGTATGGCTATTTACTTCATGGCTGCCAGAGATTAAGCGGTTGTTAATGACTTTTACTTTCGCTTAACCAACTCACGTTCATAAGCTTATATGCAGGAAAGAGGATAATTGTATATAGTTTAATTCAACAAAATAATTCTTATTCACACTTTTTCCACGATGAAAATCGCTACCAGTGTTTTATAACTGATGGCACTGAACTACAGAATGATCTAGGCGGCGCCGAAAATTGCGGACCGGACCGGTAGGAGGTTCGAAAAAAAAGTGCCACGTTAACTACGAGATATATGGCAAATAAACTGTAATATTTTTCGTATTTCAGCGCTGTATGTGTGTATTTCTTCGTTAATCCATGTTCCACATTATGGTCTCATTTCTAACAACCCTATTTCATCGTCCATTGCGTTTCACTATGTATAGTTACAGTACGCGGACGAATGCTGTAATAATAAGTATATCATTAAAGAGTGCCTTACGTTTTTTTTTTTTTTTGAGCATTTCTTGCGAACTTCGCACCTCTTTGCTGGGAGCTTTCGTTCCTTGGCACAGGCCGATCGAGAACAAATAAGGATCGATCTCCGTAGTGCTTCATTTTTTTCTTTCCGTAGGCTTGTCAATACTTTCGGCTAAAACTGATCGTTCGTAAAATGGAGCTGAAACATGACAGTGACATCTGAGTATACGCATGGTAAGAAGCAAATTTCTTCTATTTGAATTTGTTTGCACTCTTGGAAAGGAAGATTGCAACAAGCATGTACATTTTTATTATACATGTAACTAAAAAAGAAACTCCACTATCTATTTACACATTGGGGTTCATGTCTTCACAAGTGTACGTAAACAAAATAAACAAAAATGCTCGCCGTATTAAAACTTTTGTAAAGATAGAAGCAACATGCAATAAAAGCAGAAGAGTTCCTTGGCTTCACTAGTATCAGGCACAAGGATCACACACACACACACACAACACGCACACACACGCAAGCCCACACACATGCAATTACAAAATAGGAGTTGCAGGCATTAACTTATAAATTGCATACATTTGAACATTAAAGCACACGCGAAAGCACAAAAAACTTTGTCATGGCACGAAGAGTCAACAAAAAAGTTCAGCTACTCACTATAAGCTTTGTTAAATTAAGGTGCTCTGTATTGAACTGAACGAAGAGTCCGGCTATGGGGGGGGGGGGGGCAAAGAGCATTAAAATCTCATGCAACTTCACCCCAAATAGAAGGAAAGCTGTAAGATTCAGCTCGCTTAGAAGCGCTTGGAAGAGGCGAAATCCTACTCCCGATGTATGGAGCCACTGCTCTGGTGCACGACATTCTGTTTCCCGGGGGAAAGAAAATAATGCTAGCCCTTTCTTGACATGCTGCTGCATTGAAATGCGCAGCAGCAAGGCATTTCCACGGGAGAACGAAGCTCAGATTCCTACGGAAGGACAGAAAACCCTACGAAACACGTTCGGAGCGGCAGGGCGACCACTGCTTGGAAGGCGCGTGCGAGGAACTAAAAGCGTGCGAAAGCAAGTTTCGCGCCATTTTCGTGACGTCGGAGTCACCTGACGGGGTTAGTATTGCGCGCCGTAGCCATTCAGCGTGGCCGATGCGCTGGCTCCGCGAAAGAGGGGGAGAAAAAGAGGAGGTGACGACTCCGGCTCCGGCATTGCAGCATAGATCAAAGAGCGCCGCTACTTTCCAATATCAAGGGGCTTTAGCGCCCCTGACGGTCAAACCGTGAAACGCGGAGGCAGCTGCCATGAAATGCGGGTGATGTTACTGGTATGGAAATATATTAGTAGAGGGAGGTTTGATTAAAGTATGCAACCATGTGTATGCGACCAAATTACAGTAGCACTCGGGCTCACTTTGATTCATGGAATTATGGACACATTCATGCAAATGGAATCCTCGTGATTTACTGGTCGTGCGTGTACAGGGCACATGCTGCAATTTCGATACGTATGTTTGAAAAAAAGGTTTTGCGCTCACGCTTCACTGTTCTTGCTGAAATCTTGCAGAAGGATCGCATGTGGAGTCCACGCGTTCAGTGTAACCTTGCCACAGTTAATGCCTGGTTTTTAAGAAAGAAAAAGAAAAGTGCAAATTTGCATTCACTTATGGGGATGCGAGCTGCTGCCGCCACATCGCAAGCATAAAATTGTGTCGCTGCCTGCTGGCAGCTGCAGAAAGTAGCCGGTCAGGGAGGTCAGTCGTGTGTTCCAGGAGCTAAAGTGCCTAGGGACCTTACCAGGAGGGGCAACATGCGGCAAAACCTCCCTAACCTCACTCACTAGCTATCAGGAAATCACAAAAGCTTACCGTTAGCTTGTCGCACATTACCTCCAAGGTATAAACAGCTAGCTGTTCAAGGCTCAGAAGCATGCCTCGCGCCAATACGAAGTACTAATACATATCCCTACCGAGGCTTTACGCAATCGCAAATCTATCCAGATAGATACGCAAGTACTTGCAAGTTCTGTGAAGCTCACGACATGATGGGGAATGCACGAAACTACCTTTCCGCACAGCAATTTGAGCACTATATGGAGCAGTGGAAGGCACTGAAAGTAGTATTGGCACTGATGCGCAGCCACAGAACCCCGCGCAGCTCTGACCCAGTCGTCCAAAAGACGGTGGGGGCCCTGCCCACACAGGCCACAGGCACCGATGAGGGACTTCGGCCGTCTAAGTCAGCAGTCATCTCTACAATTTTTTTATCGTAATGTTTTATCACCATCATCAGATCACTTACTATCCCATGAGCTTAGTTTAAATATGATTGCCTGCCGTGTCATTCCATTGTCGAAGCGTTGCCCCATTGCTTCGCTTATATATAGGGGCATTGACTAAACCTAAAGATTAAGTGATCTGTAATGCTTGCAAAGCGACCACCGCTCTTGCTGCTTTTTTTTTTTTCTTTTGTTACGAGTAGAAAGTCCGCTTTATCACATTGGAGTCTAACAGCGAAACAAGGCACAGCAATATTCCACAACGCTTATGTGGGCTGCCTATTTTATTTCTTCGCTGCTGTAATCCACGAAGTCCTTGTGATGCTTTTGGACAACCACATTCATTGCCAGCTGCACTGGAGAATACATTGTGACCTACAACAATGCAGAAATTGTACTGAGATTCTTAGTAGTATGATGGGGATAACATGCTTGCACAAGCAAACACTCCTGAAAGCATCGTGCGCGTCCAACCACACTCATTGCCCATAAGGCGATAGTGCTGTTCAGCGGGATAAGAATATGCTAACTAGTAATTTAATAGTAGTACTTGCCGTTAAAGGTACAGTATAAAACTAAACGAAACACTGTTTGCTATGTGACATACTGACGGAAGAGAAATAGGGTACGGTTTAGGCATGGGCAGTCCTGATTGCTGAGTGTTTGTATAGTTTGCACAGTGAGCTCGGGCTTGTTCTGCTAAATAATTTTGCCTGCTAGGACACTTTATGCTTCATCAATACCCAAATTTTTAGCTAAAGTTCATGGTACTGGTCATGTGAAAACTGCTGTTCATTTGTCAATCGTAAGAAAAAAATACAGTCAAGACACCAGCAAATCACTGTGTAATACCCTGACACACGGGCACTCTATGTCCTTTAGGTAAGGGGACATCTACCGGAAAGGCGTTCAAGCGCAGTGACACAGACAAAGGAGTATCTCCCTCCCGGCAAAGTTCCTTGCAGGAAAGATCGAGCATCTACTTTCGAGCAGAAAGGTGCACTCTCGCATACAGCGTGCACAACTAATCAATAGAAGAAAACCTGGGACTAAACTACGGTGCCCCGTAGTATATTTTTTTACCTTGGAAAATGTTTAAATGTTCAGTGGGGTAATGCGATTTGTCAAACAGTGAATATTACTCTAGCTATACTCTCAAACGCTCGCACCACGTCACCAGCATGCTATGTTGAATTCCGAATAATAAGCGCATTATAAGCCATCAAAATGGGGAAAAAAAATGTTTTTGTTCTACAATCACTAAATGTATACATGCGCAGCTTCTGTAACTTTTCTCTCTTGCTGCTTTAACAAGCAGCGCGTTTTTCTTTTTTTTCTTTTTGTGCGGCGTTCATTGAGGAACCATCTAAAGAGTTAGTGCGATGCCGTGTGTCGGCGCAACTCCTTTCTGCAATAGGTCCTTCGGAGTAACAAAAGTGGGGTTTCCTGCAAAGGACTTTACTTTTGCCCATGTGTCAGGGGTATAAGACGGGTAAAGATGGCTAACTAGATGGAACATGAATGTTTCAATTCAGTTGCTGACATATTCATAATCAATTGCTAGGAACATTTTTTAATGCAGGAAGTATCACCTTTCGGCGTTTTGAAAGGGAGAGCTCGTTTGAATTCGTGATTAGATACTAATCAACTACTTATACTAATTAACTATACCCTGTTGTGCTTATTCGAGAGAATCATCGCAAGAGCACGACGTTATATAGATGTAAGCTAAAACACTAGTAAACGTTTACTGTACTTCAAGCCCCTCGACACGCCGTTGCCATGTGCCAGCCAAAGCATAAAACAAATCAGCTTTGGTTGTACTGTAGCTGAGCTTTAGCTATATAAATTCTCTTTTTTCTTTTGATGTTGTCTTCACGTGGTCAGTACAAATGTATCAATGCCTGAAAAGCCTCAAACCACAAGTTTTTGTCCTTCTCTAATCCGAGCAAGAAAAGTGGATTCCGTATGTTTTATTAGGCTTAAAGAAGTGGTGACCTGTGGTAATCAGTGGAAGAAACAAGAAACGTCGAAGTGACATCAAAAGTAAACATCACTGTTCCCACTTTCGTTGCTGCTACAGCTCCCAGCCGCTAAGTTTAGCTACAGCTAACATCAAGAGCAATTTAAGACTGACTGACTTCTCTGCACTTCAGCAATATTAATCGCGCCTTCCTCATTTAGCCTCACATCGTCACAGCCACCCTTCCTCGCTCTCAACAATTTCCCGAAGTTGATCCTCACCTCACAGTCGCCTCACCATGTGAGGATGAGGGTGAGGACGCCCTAGTGAGGGCGCCCATGTCTGCCAACTACGTTTGCATCTTACTTTCCGACAAACCTCTTTGGGTCATTTAAAGGGTGTCAAAGCAAAAAAAATGTATCTGTTCGGTTCTGGTTCAACATACTCTTAACTTTGTGTTCAGTGTTAGTTCACAACACAGGTCTGGCGCAGTATGCTTTATCCTTGATCTCCCATGTTGCTGGCATAGGTTGGTAAAATAAACGGAACTTACTTGGACTCACTCACAAAATATACCGGGTGTGCGAGGCATTGAGGACATAAAGACGACTTCAGCCAGTAGCAATAATATTTCAGACAAGAATTCATATATCGTTCCAAATTTTCTATATTGTTTATTTTTTACTGTTGTTTCTAAAGCGGTTGTATAAATTCAGCTTGGATAATGGCTCCGGGCTCGGATCAATAGTGTTTATGTTAGGCAGTGGTTCCCGACAGCAGTCTTTAGGAAATTTTCAGCTTGGTGTGGCTGTTTGTTAGTCTTCCTCTCAGTGACGCCCCCCACACTTAACACTGTAGCAGATTATATTGGGAGCTAGGACACCACATTGGGAGTGATGTGACCACACAAGTTTCAGTTTGTCACTCTGGATCGCGCAGGCCCTATGGGACAAGTGAATACTTACTTAGGAGTGGTGCCTTGATGACATCATGCACAGAAAGATTGGCTGTTGAATCTCCCACTTGACGCTGCTGCAATGGCTCATAGTTGGATTTCCAGGGTTTCTCACTCATCATGGCCTCCACCTGCTGGAGAAACTCAATTGTATAAATGGCATGTGACCACTGCCATTCTTTTCTTCATCAGAGATAATAATTGGATGTAAACTGATATCACCCAAATTAAAATAATAAAATTTGGTGACATTTAAGAAGGTGGTGATTTTTAAGTCCAGTAACACTGTTTGCTGGGCGAGTTGGTTCATATTGATGGGTGGAAGGGACCAGCATATAAGCACGAATACAAGGAAAAACTGGACAGGCATGACCTGGACTTACAACTGAAATTTATTGAAGTAATGTCTTCGACATTGAACCAGCAGTGCATGCGTAGACTCCTGCCATCTCACCTGGAAACAAAGCAAAAGAGGGAAGCAACATTACCTAGATTAAGCAAACAATCCTAAAGTTCGCTGTTGTCGGCATGTGAGATGACTAGGACAGCATACAGCTTTATCTCCTTTGTCAGATTGGAAGTTGATACCCTTGAATAAATGTGCTAGATAGGCAACAAAGGGGTTGGTGAAGACAAAAATTAGTGCCTGGACTGATAGAAAAAGTATATTGATGTTTAATTGTGTTGATTCAAAGCCATTTCCACAAATACCTCGTGCCCCCTATATTTTGCTTGGGGCTCACTCGAACTCAGACTCACTAATGTTCTGCTCAGCCAGTCTCACTTGGACTCAGACTTACGGGTCAGTCTGAGCCTGAGTGAGTCGACTAATGAGTGAGTTTGCTGACCTATGGGCACAAGCACTCCTTTTTCATATTGCATAGCAAAGCAGGAATATTGTGGAGACTCTTTATGTCAAGAAAACTTGGTTTATGTATGTCATAGCAGAAACTTGCATTTTTGTCATCATATATACTATGTAATGCACCTTTCTGTCAGTTAAAAAGACTGAACTAGTGAGCAAAAACTGTAGATCAATGCATGGACTGCCTCACCTTTACCATAGACGGCACATGATATACATACAACACAGTACTGTCCTGCTAATAGATATATATCAGGCCCGCCATCAATTAGGACTGTTACAGATAAAGCTTTCTGGCTTCATAGTTTAGTAGCAGACTAGGGACATGCGTATTTGTGTTGGAACTTGTATTGGAATTGAAACTAAATGCCAGTTGGTTTGATGAGGCTCGATATGTCACTTAGTTCCAATAGGACCCATTTGGAAGTCACAATTGATGGTTGATCTAATAGTACATATCTTGTTAGTCTGTCAGCAAGCACCATCACATTGTATAGGCACTATTATACAAATTACCTATTGACTATTATGTACCCAATGCAATTTTTATTGGACTGATAAAAAAAGTAATAAATAATTGTACTAGACTAATATAAACTTTGTGTGTGTTTGTGTGTGTGTTTAAGAATTGCGGTTCACTGGCTTGAATTCTGACATTGTGCTCTATTTGTGCTGGTGTAAGTGCTTCAGTTTTGCTTTCATCTAATAATAATAAAAAAAAAACTGCAATGGTGGCGTGGTTTATATATATAGAACACGTGGCTTGCAGCAAAAAGGCCCCGCTAGTGTTAAAAACCCCCTCCCAGAAACAATTCTTTTCCCCTGCTAAGCAGTATATATGTGATGAAAAACTGCCCCAATGAATGCGCTACTTGAAGACCCATTTGTAATCTATTGAATAGCTATCAGCATTAAAGATACCCTGCAATGAACTTATGTATTTCCTAAATTTGCATTGTCATTTGCTGCATACATTTTGATTTCTTTAAATTTTAATTCTTATGCTTTGAAGAAAGCAAAGGGGAATTTACAACATTGTTCCTTGATGCTGCGTGTTTGCGGTTACGAGAGTCGCTGCTCAAGTAATGGATAATTGCAGACTACAGCTAGCCGTAGCTGAATGTACACACGTGAGCAAAAGTATACGGACCTCAGGGTCGCCGAAAAAACATTTCTTCGTAATTAACAAGCAACCCCTGGTCCGTATACTTTTGCTCACGGGTGTACATTTATACTTTGCACTACACCCTGCTCATCCACCTCAGTTTCTAGCATGGCTGTCGCGACACTGGTTCTTTTGGCTTCATACTTTGTTCACAGTGATGCGCCTGAACAGTAGCAGCCAGCACACACCAAAATATTTTAACATTGAGCTATAAATTCCAGCCATTACTCTTAACAAAATGGGATCACACCCTTTGCATGTACTGCACTTTTCCATGTTATGTACAATACAATATTTGAAAAACTTGCTCATGGTGAACATCTTGCAGCACAAAAAGATGGACAATGCCATCAGTGCTTAGTGTAATGCACTCGCAACATTTGCATTTTATGCCATTGTCCTGCAGCAAGGCGCATGAATGACAAACTGGGTACATAAATGAAAGGCTCCTGGAGCTTCATGCTGCAATGTTGTCAAGGCATTTCTGGCCATTTAGGCATTGATTGTAGATTGTTGGTGCATCCCACTCTTTTAGCTGTGGTACACAAGCTCTCTGAAAAAGTGACACAAGAAATCATGGAGGCAAGCGAAAGTGTGATATGCAAAACAAATGAGTGGGCATGCCTTCCATGATGTTAATAAAAAAAAAAGAGAAGAAATTTTAAAATTTTATGTATCTGTTTATTGTGATAACGTTTAATGGTGGTTATACAGTAACCGCATGTGTATGATTAGAAAACTGTTCCTGCCTCTACATCGTGTTTATATACTTGAACATCCAGCTACTGTACTATTTGTTTATGAAAATAAACGCTGAAAATTCAGCACTGGTGTATGTTGCGTTCTTTTCTAACTTGTTCTTTGACTTTTCTGTGCTATAAGACATTCACCAAGAACCATAACAAAACTTTCTCCGATGCTTCCAATGCTTCCAAATTTCCTGTGATTTTTATACTCAAAATTGCATACGTACAAAGGTAAGTGTAACCCTCCTTGTGAGCAAAGTGGTGTCTCATGTCATTCTTTACTACACGAGCTAAGTAATTTATATAGATAAGAACAATTCTCAAGATTGCATCTTATTATTATTATTTATTATTATTATATTATTATTATTATTATATATTATATTATTATTATTATTATTATTATTATTATTATTATTTTATATTATTACTATTGCCCAAAGCTTCTTGATCATTTCTGTGCTGCCAAAAGTATACCAGGCAGTATTCAACATTCTTTGCATGGCGTAGTTGTAGTAGTCACTGTGCTATGGCACGACTTTAACAAACATGTAATAAGTACTCTGTTTCCATTGGCGTATTTTAGAGTTCATTCCATGTGTTCTGTATGTGTGTAGATAATCATGTCCCTTCTATATGGGTCTTGGCTGTTGTTGTGACCACTGCATGACAAGGAAGGCCTGTTGTGTTCTCAGGTATCATGCTGTCATGCACCACATAATAACTTATCAATCTCTCCTGGTGCATGGAAGGATGCGAAGACTGGTAGGCGAATATTGGAAAGATGGGTTCTGGACCAGTTCAGAAGGATCACCTAAGGGGAGAAATGACAGGATTAAGTGCAGAATGGCCCTTCCAATTGGTCGAGAAAAAAAAATGGCAATCACATAGGAGTTCATGAGCATAAGAAAGTGACAAGAGCATTCAAGTGAGCCCCATGGCATTGGCTCAGTCAGCATTGTCCATTTCCTGTCGCCCCACTGCAAGACAACACGCTGCATCCCTGTGGTGATGTCTCTGTGATCGCTTGTCAATTGACTTGTATGTTGAAAGTTCACAGATCACTAAAAAAACCTTTTCTGCAGATCAAAGAGGCTCAAGGGCTCTTCATGGGCTCAAGAGTGTGCATGCAGGATAGCTTGCTCATACGCATTCAACTTAGCAACGGACCTGGTATAGCTTGCTCATGGTATTGGCAATCAGCTGCAATGCCATACAAAGGTAGCCTGATCACTGCAACATGGTTGTTCTCTGGATCCAGTCATAATTTCATAAATTAAGGCCTGCACGTATATATACAATGCTTGTTTTCAGAAATTCTAGCATGTCTCATAATGCAAACAAGCATTGCAGCTTTCCTTTCCATTGCTATGCAACAAAATCCTTAGATTTGTAGGCCAAAAGCTCTGAACTTCTCACTAAATGGTTAATACCGACTCATATGCAATACTGCATACAAACAAACGACTGGCAGCTGAAATATAAACAAGTGTATCCTGTGTGTGACAGGCACTGTCCGTGAAGTTGTAAGCCAGTATCTCTCCTCCAAACTGTTCAATGCACATGAAGCACAGTGAACAAACTAATCATCTTTAAAAATGTTCTTACAATTGTGGCTGAACATTTGTGTAGCTAGCACTGTTCTTCTCTTGCTGAATGTACTGGCTCGGAATGTTTGTGAATAACATCAAGAACAATGGTATCTGACGGAGCACCAAAGCATGGATGTATCTGGTTTACAAAACTACATAGTGCTTTTAAAGCACATATCTGTTTATCGAACATGGAATAAATGAAGTACTATATCTTTAGCTCCCTCATGTTAAATTAAAAAGGTCTTGGATGACTACTTCAAGTGAGCAACAAAGGCAGCCTTTTTCCTGCATGCAAGGAGCCCTTGCAAAATCTGCGTATTGTGAATCATGTGCTGCTCTCGCGTGGAAAACGAATCAATTGAGATACAGCACATGTGCTCAAATTGGTGGAAGACAAATCACAAGTTGATTAATATATTAATTAGCTTGGTCCATTGTTCCCTTATTTTCTAGCATTCACATGCACCACTCTTTACTATCTCACCTGACAAACATGATTGCACCTCACTGCAGACACTGTGATTGCAAAAGAAATGTGTGTTTGTGCAATAGTATTGCTATGATATGAACGCTTGGCATCATTTTCCACCGTGCAACACAGCAGGGCATTTGATCCTTCATGAGAAAGGCCAATTTTCTCCAAGTGCATTTCAGAGGCTTTACAAGAACACTGCTGTGCCTCAGTCCTTGTCATCTGCTTTTTGCTAATCAGCTTGGTGGCTATGAAGTCGAAGCACGGCATTCTTTTTCATTCCAATATTTCTCTTAAAGAAAGCAAGGAATTTAAAAGGACCGAAGAGCTATATGCCTCAACTCTGAGGATGTGGCACCTGTGGCTTAATCAACGGCAATCGCTCATTCATAGCTTATGAACAGTTAGGATGAAGAGTCAAAAACTAGGCTGTCTCTATTCTAGAAAATTACGTGCTGCTCTTAGAAAAGGCAGACTCACACAGTTGGCCTATCCCACAGTGTACAGACATGACATCACCAAAGGAACTTGTCTTTCTACTCAGATAGCAGATGAGAGACAAAAACATGCCCACACTGCAGTGTTGTAAGGTTTATGAGATACTCAGAAAAAAAAAACTGCCTTTTGCATTATAAAATTGTGATGACTGGCATAATCCTGCTGCTTCATAAAACTAATATGAAGACATTTGATATGTGTCGCATACAAAGAAAGCCAACAATGGAAAGGTGCTAATTTGAGCTGGTTGGCACATGTATACAAGCATGAGGAAGACAACCCCCCCGGCCTCAAAGATGCTGGTCTCATGTGGAAAATGAACCTGTCGAGGCAAAGCAATGAATTTTTACTCACTGATGCATGCACCCACAAGATGAAAATCCAATCCATCTTCTCCGGAAATTTCCAAGGAGATTACACTCCTTATGCGCATGCATTGTTACATAACACTGTATAACCCTTTATTTTTGTGCACTCTCAATATAAGCGAATTTTGTGATGAGAAAATGTCACAAATTCAAGGGCATACGAAATTAGGCAAAAAATAAGGACACTATGCTGAAAATAAAAAAAATTTCATTTTGCCGCCTAGTTATATACTGGCTGCAGGCATGCCAACGTATCTCTCAGATGAGAAGGGATGCATGAAGAACACGTGTGACAGGAGTGCCACGTCGAAGGCTAAGCAGGCTGTGCTGTTTCAAAAATGCAGAAATGGTAAAAAGGGGAAAAAAAAAAGAGTTTTGTGGCCCAAGTGAGCTGTATGACACAAGCCCGTTATTACAAAATTTAGTAGCCGTGAATATACCCAAAGTCCTTGGTTCGTGAACAATTGGGTCTGCAAAATTATAGGGTTTTAAAGTACATTGTGATGTGGCCCATCACAAGTTAACAATGGAAGCCATGCACCTGACGGGCCAGTAATCTTGGTAGCTTCAGACATGTTCCCGAGGTATGGTAGCAGTTAAGGTTACATGTTGCATTGGATTAAAATAAAGACTTGTGTGCATTGAATTAAGTATAGCATTTAATTAACTGCTTCACATAGGTTTCAGCATGTGTGTCAATTGGATCTGCATAATTTGCACACATCATGTCTCTTACATTCAATTTAAATGAAATGTTTCAAGAAAGCTTTGCTTAATGTTGATTGCAGCAATCACATTTGATTTTTAAATAAGAGAGCACCATAGAGGCTAGAGAAGAAATTATGAGTACAGCCAATGTAAAAATAAAAATGGGTCTACATCCAAGAATGCTCGCTGTATCACTGCTATTCATGATTACCTACGAGGATTGGAAAAAAGGCTAGAAATGATTGAGTTTGGCTTCAATCAAACTGAAGCACATTGCGTATTAAGGCTGATGTATGCCAATAATATTGAATCAATACACCTGTGATGCCGTTACTCGGCTTACATGGCTCGCCAGATCGCCTATGATCGACTTACAGCATCTTAGGCATCACAAAGACTCACTATGACAGTTGCTGCTGGGACCTCCAGTTCTCTCCTGCAACTCTTGTTCTTCGCTGGTCTCCAAGTCGCCATGTCGACCTGCCCAAATGCTGCATAACAATATAATTCTTCTAGCTGACAATAGAAACAATCTAAAAAAGTTGGTGGATATTTATAGAGGGAAGGCAGAATCAATTTAGTGAGTGTACATGGTGTTATGGTAAAATAATGATGAAAACCTAATTATGGAATTACCTACAGAACAACTTACTGTTTGGGTGTATAATTACGCTTGATGCATGAGTGTTGCAATGTTCAAAACAATTAAGACTGTCTGGCAAGCAGCTGAATGTACCGAGTGGGTACATTGGTCTTCCTCACAAAGAGACCACAAAAATTGGTGCCTCTGGTGCTGTTCAAGTGCATGTAAAACTTTTTAAATGCAAGGCATTTCTTGCCGAACATTTGCCACTTTGAGGGTATATATCTATCTATCTAGCCGCCTATGTCTTGGTGCTCTCATGGTTGTTTCGTTAACTTGGTATGTATCAAAATTGGTACAGTATGACAGAGTGTATGAAGAACATAGATGATAGGTCATGATATGAATGTCATGAGATGCGTGTCATGTAGGTCATGAAACAGCCGCCTACATCTTGGGGCCCTCATGGTCGTTTCGTTAACTTTGTATGTACCAAAATTGGCATAATATGACAACGTTGCCAGGTTCAGTTTCCAGTGGCGGCCTGTCCAGACAGGCCCCACTGGAAACTGAACCTGGCAACATTCAACACGCGCACCCTATCGAGTGAGGTTAGCTTAGCAGAGCTACCCGCCGGTTGCTCAGTGGCTATGGTGTTGGGCTGCTGAGCACGAGGTCGCGGGATCGAATCCCGGCCACGGCGGCCGCATTTCGATGGGGGCGAAATGCGAAACACCCGTGTACTTAGATTTAGGTGCACGTTAAAGAACCCCAGGTGGTCCAAATTTCCGGAGTCCTCCACTACGGCGTGCCTCATAATCAGAACTGGTTTTGGCACGTAAAACCCCATAATTTAATTTAGCTTAGCAGAGCTATTGAGGAATTATCAGGCATTGCCTGGGATATTATTGGCCTTAGTGAGGTTAGAAGAACTGGTGAGGCTTATACAGGGCTGACTAACGGCCACGTACTCTGCTCCAGAGGGCTTCCAGATAAGAGAGAATTTGGGGTAGGATTTCTAGTCCATAAGGACATAGCGGGCAACATTGATGAATTCTACAACATTAATGAGAGGGTAGCAGTCATCGTAATAAAGCTGAATAGTAGGTATAGAATAAAGGTAGTACAAGCTTATGCCCCAACCTCCAGTCCCTGTAAAAAAATGCAATTGACTTCAATTGGGAAATTTCCAATTGGTACCAATCAGAAAATTTCCATTCGTAATTTAGTACATAACTGGACCAATTGAACCAAATGGAACGTGACCAATTGGTTTTTGTTGGAGTGACCAACTGTACCCAATGGGTGCCAATTGGTTTGAAACCAATTGATTGGAATGACCAATTACACCAATGGCAATACCAATACGCATACATACCCCACAAAGCAAACCTAAATAGGATTCCAGCTGTCAGAAACAGGTTTGCCTTAGTAGTGCATGAATATACAGCTATAACTCATTCCAGTTTCCTTGAATGGGTTCATAAACTAAGAGTATGATTTCCCAGTTGGTTACGTTCTAGCTAGTTTATTCCTATTGGTAGTCCAATTAGACTCAGTTGTGAATGTAAGGTGGGCCTAGCTGGTTCAAACTGGCAAGTTCAACTGGACTCAATTGGTTGCGTCGCTGACTCAATCGTAACCAATTTGGAGGTAAGGATTTTCCAATGGGCCCAGTTTATTCTAATCGGCAAGTCCAATCGGACTCAATTGGTTTCACATTGACTCAATCATAACCAGTTGGAACTAGAGATTTTCCAATTGGTTCCAATCGGGTCCAGTTCATTTCAATTGGCAACTCCAATTGGTTTCTCCTCTGACCCAATTGTAACTGGTTGGAAGTAAGGATTTTCCAACTGGGACCTATTGGTCCCAGTTGATTCCTATTGGAAAAGCTAACCGGAGTCAATTGTTTTTTTGTTTTTTTGACTGGGCTCACGATGATGAAGAAATAGAAGTTTTATGAAGATTTTGAATTAGCAATGAGAAAGGTACAAACTCAGTAGACTGTGGACATGGGCAACTTCAATGTAAAGTGGGAAAAAAGCAGGCTGGTGAGCAAGCAATTGGCAACTAAGGTTTCGATTCTAGGAACACTAGAGGAGAGATTTTGGAAGAATTCTCGGAAAGGAATATGCTCCAAATAGAATACCTTCTTCAGGAAGCGCAGCAACAGGAAGTGGACCTGGAAAAGCCCTAATAGAGAAACAAGGAATGAAATCGATTTCATACTTTCTGCTGATCCCAGCATAGTGCAGGATGTAGAAGTTAGGTAGGATAAAGTGCAGTGACCATAGGTTCGTGAGATGTAGGATTTCTCTCAGTTTGAAGAGAGAAAGAATAAAATTAGTCAGAAAAACAGGCCAACCAAGATGCAGTAAGGGTAAAAGCAGACCAATTCAGGCTGGTGCTTGCAAACAAATATGCAGCTTTAGAACAGGAAAATGAAGACAACATAGAGGTAATGAATGAAACCGTAACTAGGCTGATCTCAGAAGCAGCAATTGAAGTGGGAGGTAAGGCACCAAGACAACCAGTAGGTAAGCTCTCCCAAGTAATGAAGGACCTAATAAAGAAACGACAAACATGAAAGTGTCAAACTCGAGAGCCAAATAGAATTCGCTGAACTGTCAAAATTGATCAACCAGAAGAAAGTAAGGGATATTCGAAAGTATAACGTGGAAAAATTGAGGAAGCAGTAAAATATGGACGTAGCATGAAATCAGTGAGAAGAAAACTTGGCATAGGACAAGGCAAGATGTATGCACTGAAAGATAAGCAGGGTAATATCATCAGCAATTTCGATGACATTGTAAAAACAGCGGAAGGATTATACTGACCTGTAGTGATCCAGAGCAGCCGAGCTACTTTAATTCGAAGTAGTGATGAACAGGATACAGAGGCTCCTTCTATAACTAGCGATGAAGTTAGGGCCTTGCAAGACATGCTTAGGGGAAAAGCTGCTGGAGAGGATGGAATAACAGTCCATTTAATCAAAGATGAAGGTGATATCATGCTTGAAAAGCTTGCGGCCTTTTATACACAATGCCTCATGACTTCAAGTGTACCAGAGAGCTGGAAGAACGCCAACATTATACTAATCCATAAGAAGGGAGATGTTAAAGAATTGAAGAATTATAGACCCATTAGCTTGCTTTCAGTATGTATAAAGTATTCACCAAGATAATTTCCAATAAATCAGGGCAACACTTGACTTCAACCAACCAAGAGAACAGGCTGGTTTCAGGAAGGGATTCTATGATGGATCACATCCATGTCATCAATCAGGTAATAGCGAAATCTGCAGAGTACAATTAACCTCTCTATATGGCTTTCATAGATATGAAAAAGCATTTGATTCAGTAGAGATACCAGCAGTCATAGAGGCACTGCGAAATCAAGGAGCACAGGAGGCATATGTGAATATCTTGGCAAATATCTGCAAGGATTGCACAGCAACCTTGGTTCTCACAAGAAAAGTAAAGATACCTGCCAAAATTGGCATAATATGACGAGTGTATGACGAACAAAAATGATAAGTCATGGCATGAATATCGTGACATGTGTGTCATGTAGGTCATGAAACAGCCACCTACGTCTTGGTGCTTGGTATGTACCAAAATTGGCATAGTATGAAAAGAGTGTATGACGAACATAAATAATAGGTCATGAAATGCATGTCATGACATGGATGTCATGTAGGTCATGAAATAGCCGCCTACGTCTTGGTGCTCTCATGGCTGTTTCGTTAAATTGGTAGGCTCCCCGCACACTGCTTCGCATAACATTGATTCTCACAGGGCGTGGGATCTGCCGGCTTTCTTATTCTATAATGGATCACATATACCTGTCATCAATCAGGTAATTGAGAAATCTGCAGAATACAATGAACCTCTCTATATAGCTTTCATAATTTATTAAAAGGCATTTTACTCAGTACAGAGCAGTCATGAAGGCATTGCATAGTGAAGGAGTACAGGAAACATACGTGAATATCTTAGCAAATATCTATAAAGACACCACAGCTACTTAATTCTTCACAAGGAAATGGAAACATACCGATAAAGAGAGGCGTTAGGCATGCAAGGAGACACAATTTCTCCAATGCTATTTACTGCATGCTTAGAAGTATTCAAGCTATTAGACTGGAAGGTTTAGGAGTGAGAACAATAGCAAATACCTCAGCATTTGCAGTTCGCAGATGTCATTGGAGATGACTTGCAACAAGCGATTGAGAACCTTAGCTGACAAAGTGTAAGAGTAGGATTGAAGATTAATATGCAGAAGGCAAAGGGAATGTTCAAAAACCTCACAAGAGAATGAGAATTTCTGATTGGCTAAAATCTGTGCAAGAGTATGTTCGTCTAGGCCAATTAGTACTCATAGGGGACCCCGATCATGAGCAGGAAATTTTCAGAATAAAAATGGTCTGGAGTGCACATGGCAGACATTACCAAGTCATGACCGGCAGCTTACTGCTAGCCTTGAAAGAAAAGTGTACAATCATTGCAGTCTATCAGTACTAAAATGTGGGGCAGAAGCTGGAGCTTAATTAACGAAGAAGCTTAAGAAGTTAAGAGCCTCGCAACGAATGCTGGAATGAAAAATGTTAGGCGTAACCGTAAGAGGCAGGAAGAGCAGTGTGGATTAGAGAGCAAACGGGAGTAGTCAACATTCTAGTTGAAATTAAGAGGGGAAAATGTAGCTGGGCAGGCCATGTAATGCATAGAAGATAGCCGGTGATCTATTAGAATGACTGAATCGTTGCCAAGAGAAAGGAAGTGCAGTTTAGGATGGCAAATAATTAGGTGATGTGATGAAATTAGAAAATTTGCATGCATAAGATGGGGTCAGCTGGCACGAGACAGGGGTAATCATTAAAGAGCACACGTACGATCGCAGAACATTTTTGTATTGTGCATGTAAAACACATGTTCACTATTTATGTTGCTCTCTTTTATACATGTATGTGTTTAACTTGAAATGCCTTAAGCCATGTGCCAGGAATTATACACGTAAATCTAGGTGGTTCAAGTTATCGCCAAGTGGAAGAGATTTTTCTACAGCTACGTAAAAAAATGTTCATGCTTGATACCACGTAAAACATTTTTTTGTCTGCCTCGTGTCAATATTCTTAAATAAGTCAAATTCTTTCAGATAAAAACTTGCACACATAAACTAGTCGTTACTAGCCTGCATGCACACTGTTGTGTGACAATATACCAGTTCTGAACTAATTCAACATTGTGAACCGGTTTATATCATATCATAGTTTTCTTTCCCAGAATCGGAACCGAACTGGCACATCAAGCAGCTTGACACTGAACCGGTACTGTTTTAGGATGGCACCCTGTTTGACTTGTGAAAAGCAAGCAAAAATAAATTTTTTGACACTGAAACTGAAAAAAATGCCACCTTTACCGCTCGCCAGTAGTCAGCATGGCGCCGGTGCATGGCCTTCAAGACCAGGCAGCACCTGTGGCATGCTCAAGATCTCCGAAGCCATCTCCGAAACCCGAAGCCAGGGTTTGCATCTTATCCTAACCCCCGCAGGTGCCCATGTCATCTGTTTAAGTGCATATAAAGGCTGTTAATAATAAAATTAGACAACTACCAGCTCTGCAGCTTTGTCAAGATTGCTTCAATAGTAAATACTACTCATATATAACCAATTTAGTGAAAGTGAAGTTTCGCGTCAGTTGGCCTCCACCCCACTTTGTTGTAAGGGGGGCGGAGTGCGAGACTGAAAATCATGACCAAGAATTGAACATACATTTTTAAGTGTTCTAGGCTTCTGAAATTGACTAGAAATCTTCCATGTATGCTACGTTTGAGTTAAAAGTTCGCTATAAATTTTGTTTTAGTTTCTATTTACGTTTGTTGTTACGTTTCTATAAGGTACCTTTTCCCCATTATCGATAGGCCATGGAGCTCTCAAGTTAGCCCAAATAAATACCATACTATCTTATGGCATATTCGGGTGGTCGTTGAGAGCGCTCTGGTTCTTCTACAAAAGCGGTGAAAAACAGCTTCATTGCTTCAGTACTAAAATAACCAGGTATGTAAGTGATGTTCTTGCTTTATTTTCATCCGCAGAGGCCTCTTATGGTAGCAGTAACATTTATTCCCTTGTTTCCATTACCTTTGTAGCACTTCCAGAGCGCTCTGAAACGAGCACCCGAATATGCCATTACATATCTGGAACCAGGATTGTAAGACTCAAGCGAAAAATAGAGGTAGGGCAGTGTACTTACTTTTCTTGGTGTAGTGTGACAATCATTTAACTACAAAAATAGAATTAAATGCAGGCTAGTCATTCTAGCTGCATTCATGTAAAAGTCATTCACAAAGATGTGCCTAAAATCTAATTTGCATACAGTGCACAGTTTTGGAAATAGAGGTACAACCTTGAGCAAAAAGTATAGGTGCCACAAGCTTGACAGAGAAACTGAATTTATTCGTAATTCAGATGCCCAAACTGAAATTGACAAATGTAGCAGAAAGTTCGTAATGCCAAATTTGGACAGCATTCCTCAATTTCAAGTTATATACATAAGCCGCAAAGAAAATCCGCTTATTGCAGTATTCCTGGTCCGTATACTTTTGCTCATGGGTGCACATAAAGATTAAATATCTGTTCTGAGAAAATGCAGTTAAAGGGGCCATGATACCAAATTTCCAATCTTCAATTATGCACTGCATGCTTGTATTTGATTTTTTAATATCGCAATTCAACTGCACAGCAATCTTGCAACAGTGACAGGTGACCAAATGAAGTGTGTTCTACATCGTCAAATATGTGTGGTGTACGCAGTTTTGTTTTCGCATGTGTGTGTCTTGGTGTTCAGCCCAAGATAGTTTCTGCAATTGTTCTCTGGTTTGCACTGTTTTTATCACACGAGTGAAAGAATTGCAGGCTCAGTGCAATGGCAATGCCCTTGCCCTGTTGGGTACCATGGCATGCAGAGCAAGTACTGCATGGCGCACATATGGTTTTGGAATGTTTAGCAGCAGATAACACAGCAGTGGCCCCGCATTTCTTGATGTCACACAAGCCATGCCAAAATGGCAGTCACTGTCGGTGGGAGGAGCTTACAGGCAGCGATTTTAAATGAAATTTTCGGTCAAGATGTGCGCCAAGATACAATTTTTTTTGTGTGTACGACCAGAGTGGCCCATCTACTCTCAGCTACAATGATAAACTGAGAATAGTTGGACAACCATGTCATCGCCCTTTAGGGGTGCATGCGCTCAATAGCAGCAGTCTGAGAGCCTTTCCAACAAGAAATATGTAACCCATACAACCAAGTTTGCAAAACCAGAAATTAGAAAAGTATCCCAACCTATAGTTAGGCACAACTTAGGAAGGCAAGAGAGGGCCCACCAGGATGACCTAAGTGCAGCAGCCCCCCCCCCACCCCCCGATTGCCTCCGCGACTAAAAAAATAGTCCCGCTCAAAATTCCCGCCCAGTTCGAAGCGCGGGTGGCCATGTTCTCCATCGGCGGGGTCACCGGCTGTCCGGCTCATGACGCCAGTCTAGAGTGTGTGCCCATTGGTGGCGGCTCGTGTGCATCCGCCCTTGAGGGGCAAATGCCGCTGCCTTCTAAAGTTGTACCCGACTATAGCAGTGTTTACACAACGAAGCTTATGTAAGACAATAAGACATCATGGCAGGTTTACTTTTGTGGTCAAAGAAATGACTGAAGTGATGAAAACATGCATAACAGACTATGAAGTGCACCATAAAATATAAATGTAGTCTCTTTTGACAAAGTCTCACCATACCTTACTTTCTCATTTTATATTTAGAAAAAGGCAACATTATACATAATTTTGCTTAAACTGCATGAATGAAAGTTGGACACTTGGTCCACAATTCTGTGGGAAAAATATGCTGCACCATTTTGTACCTAACATTTACACAGCAAAAACAATCTCATCTAATCACTGCCTGTGCAGTAAACACATGCAGGAAGCTAAACTCGGCTGGAAAACCCAATGTTTTTCTTTCTTCAGTGGTCTAGTTCCTTCCTTTAGTCTAGAGGAGAAAGGATAATCCAATATTCAGAACTAATATACTATTGTCGAAAGGAGCTTTAGCAATGTGCTTGTACTGCGCTGGTTATAATTTTTATGCAGTGGTCTTTTGTAGTGTCCCATAAGTTGAACGAGTGAACCCACAGGAGCCTTAGGGGGCCTAAACACACACACACACATGCAGCACATCACATGGCCAATGCGACAGGTGGCTGCAGTGTGCTTTCATCGCGGTGTAAACTCAGTCAGTGTATTTGTGATGGAGGTGTGCGCTGCCGCAGGTAAGTGGCCATCTTGGATCCGTAATAGTAATTCATGTTAACACCACAAGTCGTAGTTGGTCCATAAAGTACACTGTAGTGGGAGTTCCAGATTAACCTGGGGCTCCTCAAACATGCACCTAAATTCGAGTATACATCGAGTGTTTCTGCATTCCGCCCCATTGGAATGCAGGCGCCATTGCTGGGAATCAAACTCTCAACCTTGTGCTCTGCATACATTGGTTGAGTCACGCAGCCTTTTCTACACTACCATGGAGAAAGGAAAGAAGGAGGCACTGACCAGCCTAGATGACTTTGCAGCAGCCTTTGAAGTATGTTGCAAAAAGACATTCTTGCAAAATTTTAGTGTGGGTACCGAAAAAGAACAAGTTCATACATGTGAATCTTTTCTGTGTGACAAGGCTAGATATACAAAGACAGAAAGTCAGACATGAAACAAGGAAGCAACATGACCCAGCATATTTGTTACAAGTGACTTTTTATTTTCTTGTGACCTCGAACCACGAGGCACCCGACGCAACAAATCTACATTTCTCTTCCACAAGTTTTTGTTTTGTATTCTCTTCCTCATAAATAAGACGCGATGCACCTAGACGACGCGATATCAGCTTTGGTCTAAAAACCCTCAGTGAGGCAAATTACAGAGAAAGCAGCAGAGAGGGAGACCTGGACGAGACACTAAGAGAGAGTGCGTGGCTCAAGCACCACAGCGTGCGCTCCTGAGGACTGCACAACTGGTTACACTGAAGTCTTTTACAGACCAGTATTGGCTTGAAGGAATGTCAAAGTATTCTTGTTGGCATTGTAGATTTTGCCAATGTATAGCGAATGAAAAAAGAAAATTTGTAGAGCAGTAAGCTAAAGCTGTGCCAAATGCAGAAAGTGGCAATGCCAGAAAGAAATCTGAGGATGAATGTATACTAAGAAATGCCAATATCTGGTGATGTGCAGTTTCAACAGCAGTCCCTTTATGGAAAAACCAATCCCTCAGGCATGTCACACATATTTGAATGGCTATCTCTTACTTGTCTCATCTGCAAGTATCCAGGAAAGTTGCTCATGGCATAGAGCAAAGCATGAAGCTGAAGCAACAAAGTAAGGTTGCCCTGATGCAATAAACATCAACAAATAAGACTGTACCCGGCTTGCATTATACTGCATGCAGAACAAAAGAAAAGAGGGAAACCCCATAGGGGAACAAGTAACAATGCATCTGCAAAAACAATATGGGAACTTATCAAGCTTGATTTTTTCCCCACCAGGATAGAATTCCGGCACATCAATTGCTTATGCTTTGGGAGCAAATCAATAGAGGCAAACTATGGCGCATGTGTTGAAGAGATCAAATATAAAGACAGGTCGGTGTAATCTGCCAATCCATCCACATCAGCTAGAAGGAGCCAAAATAGCAATCAGTCTTACAGGCTTACTTCTCAGCAGCAAATACCGAGGTAATGTGACAACTTTGCAGCTTTGTCCAGGAAAGCAGTGTTCGTGCAATCATGGCAACAATAGAAAAAAAACTGCAAGGAAGGGGAGGGGTTGAAGCATTTTCAAACAATTGCAATATGCTACCAAGTGTTTCCTGACATAAAAACTCAACTCAAATAGACTTTCACCTTACCAATTACAAGACACATTCTCAGCCGTCACAGCTGAAGTCAGCTAACAGTTGGTGCAGCCACTATGAAGCAACATTGCTTGGTACGAATGTTGCTACTCAACATGCCACTATCAAACGTGAACATTTGAAAGATCATACAGGTGGGGCAGCATCGACAGAGAGGCAAGAACCGCAAACCATCCAGTAACCTAATATAAACATACAAAGCGTTTTCAAAGCAGACCACTGATAAATAGAGGACTAGATAGAGATGTACTTGTATGCCTGCCAATCTGGGCTCTCAATAGGGAGGCAGATGGTGGTGTGCTTTTCAGTTTCTTATTTTGTTTCTATCAGAGCTCTGTAGACCAAGAACTAGATAGGACTAATTATATTATGCAAGGTGATCAACAGTGATAAAACATTGAATCTTTCGTTTAAAGTGAACTTGTTCACTGCCATTGGGCACAAAAACAGCAGGCTTGGGCTTTAACCTACACAAGCTGTCAAGCTCCTACCAGCATTAAGCAATTTTAACATATAGTTTATGAACGCAAACATCAATACCTGCTCTGCGATATACTACAGCTACGCAATGCAGTGGATTACTATACTTGAATGATTACAAGCAGTTCGAAATAATTTTCCTATTGTAATAACACATCTTGAAAACCAGTGCTGTACTATATAAGTGCAGCATAATAGGGCACCGCAAGAACATTAAACCTAACTATTCCTGAAACAATTCCATCCTGTGTGTCCCCAAAAGCATTTCGTGCACAACATGCTCGTGCAAGCTTTATGAAAACAGTCCAACAACAGAGTCTGCTACATAACACAGAAAATGCAGCAGTGAAATGTGTCGCACAAGGCACTGGACACTGCCACTGTTGTAAAACAATTCCTTAACTTCCTTGCGTGCAACGACACTACAGACTTCATGCTTAATGCCATGTCTGATGAGGTCAGGAAACCTAATTTCTATGTAATATGCACAGCTACAAAATTCTCTACTTAAAGTATGCCAATGTGCAGTGCCTCGTGAAATAAGTCACAAGAACTTGATGCAACAAACGCTACAGCATCGTGTGATTGACCCCCCCCCCTTCCCCCTAACATCCTTGAGCAAGAAAATTCAACCTCCAAATGCACAACGGCTTCTCAGCAGGCAACAACCATATGCAAAGAAAGTAAACAAATGAAACTAACACAACAGCTCCCATGTGCCTGGGTGCACAAAGTAGAGACCGAGCAAGCACCCGAGATTCAAAGCCCCTGGTAAATGCAGCATTGCCAAAGTTCAAGCACTAGCATTAGAAACAAACGTCCCAAAATGCATCACTGGGTCAAGTCTGGTTTGAAAAATGTTCTCTACATGTTACAAGGAAGAGGGGGAAAAGAAAAAAGAGAAAGCACTTTTACGTTTGCCTCGTAGGCTCGTCAACAAGCTGTGTGAACCACTCGAATACAATAGAAAAAATAAGGGCCTAACGATAATAGGAACTGGAAGAACAGGCAGCAAGAGATTCGCTCTTAATAGTGCATCTGCCCTTGCAATGCACAAATAGTTATAACCATAATAATAATATAGCAATTGGTCATACTCATAAGGCTGTACAATTCTCACACCTTAACAGAAAACAAGCCTGTAAAACACTGAAGAGGCTCTGGTCACCATTTTCAGCCGAGTTTCTGAGCACCAGAATTACCTTCTAAGAGAAACCCCTTCTTATGTCCCAGTTTAGCATCATCAACCAAGGCTGAGAATGATGCAAATGTACATCTTGTTGCTGGTAAATAATAAAGATAAATGCCTGTTCAAGAATGCATGCCATATCAGCTCTTGTTCTAAATTGTACCATGAACTGCTAACTTAGAGGAAATTTCACCATGTCAGAATAGCAATTCATGTTGGACAAGTTCATTAAAAAAATGGGCCCATTGTCTAGTGAATTAATGGTCTTAAAATCTACATATTACCCAAAACTTACTTCCAATACCTGGTAAAATTGAATGAGGACCACATAAGCTGCTCACCATGTCAGAATAGCAATTCATGTTGGACAAGCTCATTAAAAAAGGGCCCCACTGTCTAGTGAATTAATAGTCTTAAATGTACATATTTTATTACCCAAAACTTACTTCCAAAACCTGGGTAAAATTCAATGAGGACCACGTAAGCTGCATTTCCTTTTGTGGTGACTGGAACATTCAGTGACAATTTTTTTTCCCTTGGCCACCACGATACATGAAGGACGGACTCTAGGGCCCACACAGTGTCCCAAAATGTCTCTACAGCTCACTGGATTAAGAAGAGCACCCAAAAAGCAGAAATAAAATAAAAAAAGATTTAAGTACTCGGTGTTACAAATTGAAAAATATTGTGCGTTTTAGTGCACATGCACTGCGTCGCGACATTTTTGGCTATCTAAAACCCAAATATAAGCAGTGCTCTGACTCAGTGCACTGGGCAGTGTTAGGTGTGCAGGACCTACTAGATCCACTGAAGCCAAGTAAATTATACCTGCTTATAATTTGAGATAAAATACAAATTCACCAGTACATACAGCCATTCTTCAATATTGTCTGAACCAGAGCTCTCCATCCTCAACAAAGCTGGCTCAATGTGGTGACAAGAGTAGAAAAAAAAAGGGGGGGGGGAGGGGGGGGCAGACAACAGACGACGAGCCAACAGGAAACATAGCACTTTTTTTTTGCCTTTTCTTTTTCCAGTAAGAGAGTTGCACATTATGTACACTATCTACACACACATGCACACACAATCAACACAACAGCCACCAAAAAGTTGCCAAGTGGAATCTACGATGCCACACTATCATCAACATAATGGCGGCAGAAGCAAGTGTCCTGGAAAAGACAGGCATCACAGTGATGCTGTCTTCAAGGCTTCCAAACCCATGCAGCATGAGGAAGTGACAAACAAAGAACACAACAAAGTTTTAGCAAAAGAACAAAACAAGGTGAAGAAACAAGGGGTGGGGTATGGGGACCGATGGCATTCTTGTGTCCATCAGGGGAGAATGGCAAAAAGGTGTTTAAGTTAACAACCCATGAGAGAAAACAAGTGAATGGAGAAGGGGTGAAAGGAAAGCAGAAAAAAGAATGAAAGATGCAAAACAAAGTATGTCACGCCCGGTCAAATCCAGTGAAGTTGGCTTTCCTCCACAGCAGTGGCAGCCCCGGGAATGTTGTCAAAATGCCATGTATACATGATGGAACGAGAATGAACAGCAGTGTCTTTGGAAACCTACAACAAGCACTTTACGACAACAATATCAGTCATCGGGATGTAGCAAGCAGCCAGGCAGGTGGGGTAGCGGGCGAGAAGGCGGAAGGCAAGGAGGCTGCTGAATGCACTGCAGTGACAGTCACACAATGGGGATTAATTAAAACAGGCGTGTGCGCAAAAAAAAAAAAAAAAGCACGAGGGAAGTTCCTGCAGTTCCACACACACAAACACACAAAGCCCTGCCAAACAACACACCACGCTTTCCCTTTTCCGCTGCTGGGGCAGCTAGCACAGTCCAGACGTCTTTTGAAGCTTAAATAAACATAGCAGAGCAACAATGTCCTTGTCTCGAAGATGAGGAAGGGGTGAGGGCAGGCGTTAGGCAGGAGAAGGTCCAGCATATGTCATCACACCCTCTGTGGAACAGGATGGACGACTGGCAGAATGCGGTGAGCGCTGCACTACGACACTGGCAGCAGTAGCCTGCAACTAGAAGAGTGGATGCCACTGCACTCCTAGCTGCTGGAACGCTGGCCATCTTCGCACATGTGTGTTCCCCTGCCTTGCTCGAGGTCCTGCAAGGGTACATTAGATGGCAATTCAGCAATGATTTCAATTTCACTACCCCACCGAGAACTCGCACAGGCTTCTTGCACACATGCTACTGCGCAAAAGCTAAACAGCAGTCAAATTTTTTGCAAACAGACCCCTTTCAAATTGCTAAGCTGACTCTCTAGCAGAGTTGTAGAGCCTGTAAAACGAGGCGATACTCATCGCAAGTGAAGGTTGGCAAGTGTACAAAAAGTAAGAAGAGTGTGCTGCATGATGAGGAACATGTGAGCTGTCCATATAATCACAATTTATCAATGTGTTGGCTGTCACATTTTGGGCAATGAAGCAAACAAAAATTGTTTTTGAGAGATGAATAATGAACAACATCAACAACAAAGTTCACAAGTTGCCACCATGAATAGCTGCCTTAGTTGTTACAGAGTTAGGCGTATTAGTTTCACAAGGACTAGAGAAAAACACTTAATGGTATTCACCATCGAGGCTATTTGGGCCTGTTAGTATGCCATAGTAAAGTTTTTTCAATAGCAGAAGTGTGGCAGAAGAATATGGGGGTGACAGAGTAAAAAACTTTTACTTCATAGGAAGAAAGTAAAGAACAAAAGCTTTATAAAAGGCACTGATAAAAATGAAAGTGATGAAACTGAACAAAGCTTTGACTTCTTTTGTTCAATTTGCAGACCATGCCCTATTTCGAAGAGTATCCTACTGCTACAATGAAACTGAAAATGCAATATCTGAGACAATATCCATTACAGTGAAGCAAATACTTGCTCACTCACAGTTCATATATGCATTCTTTAAGCAACAATGTTGTAGTTGACTTCCGTTAATTCGACCTTGATAGGACCGGCCAAATCGATCAAATTATCCTGCATGTCAAATTAGTCAAGAGACTGAAAAAACGCAAAAACACTGCTGCATTATTGGTACATTTACCCGATTCTAACGTGCACCCAGTTTTTGTGGGTTCAAAGTAGAAATATAATTTAGAAGTGACATTAGCGCTCCTAAACAAAGAAAGTTAACATGCACCTACTTTTTTAAAGAAGAAAAATTTAACATGCCTCAGTTCTTGCAATCAGAAAAAGATGAAACCGGATAACTTTACCTACACAGAATGGAGGTTTATTTACACATGTCTATTGCCATCACTCTCATAGGCACTTTACTGCGTCTATGGACCACTTGGCTTTCATACAGCTCATTGCGCGTTTAATATTCCAAATTAACAAATTATCGAACGTGCAACACTCACAAATGGGATGGTGGCCCACATCTAGGCTAATCACTTCGCTAGTTTGTCCTGCAATGCATGCAATTCCATGGAATGCCAAAAACATGTGACAAGTTGTTGCAGCTAGCTTAGCATATAGCTTATCTTTTGAATGCTACGACAACTTGTTCTGTCGCCATCTTGTGATCGCAATGGTGCTTACGTTGCTTAGGCTGGCAAAGCTGGCTCTGATGAAGGTGTTTGTATCCTACTGTACGGCGCAGGCAATTTTCAGGCAAATTTTCTTAGAACCAAATTGTGCATTTGGATCAGGCAAAATATTGTAATTCTTCATTGTGAGCTATTAGTATCGCTTGAAAGTTTCTAGGACAGCCGAAAATAGGTGTTTTCGGATTGGCAGGGGGAGATAACATGTGTTCGACGTATTCACTGTCCCTAGTGCTGCCAAGACTGATTCTACAGCCACTTGGGTCACCACTGAGGTCATAGAGGTCAGGATTGTCTGTGCCAGCAATTCAATTTTGAATTATCTGGTGAGGGCCCATTTCAGGATCAAAATAAGAAGTTCTGGGCCATAGAGATCTATGGGTGCTGGCCAGGATCTTTAGCAGGGATCAAATTAGCCAAAGTGGAAATAACGAAATCTAATGAGCTCAGCAAGAGCAACTTTAAATGGAACATTCTGAACGTGCATGCGTACTTTGGCCAGCAGCATGACTTGGTTGGCCTGCAGCTGCAGCCATGTGATCTCACTGATTGCACAAGTTAAAAACGCTGCTGAGATGTGTGTGTAGCTTAGCGGTTCACGTGCCACATTGCCAATACGCCACCAAAATTGACAGGAGGCCCTTTGCAGGCTTTCTGGAGGCAGCCACTTTTTGCACAGACCAGACCGAAAAAAGCTTTTCAAATTCACTTTTGTACAGTGCTCATTTGCATAAGATGCACTATGGGCGCTGTAAAGCAGTTAATAAAATTCATTGCTATGAGAATGTTAATGCGCAAGCACAAATGTTTCTACCAATGTGACCGAGGTGGTTTAATGTGCCGCTGTAAACCAAAGATGCAACTATAAGTACTAAGAACTTACACTCTGTCTAAGGACGAGCTGTGGCTGTGGAGCGGTTGTCTTTCCTGTCGCAGAAGAAGAGCTTCGGCTCATCTGGAACGTCAAAGTATGTCTTGTCTTCCTACGCCTGCAAAAAAGCAACAGAACACAGAGATCAGCTTCAAAGAATCATAACGGAAGCACAAGGTAACAGAGCTGCAGTGGATTCAAGGTCTGCACTGAAAGAAGTGCCACGAAAACACATTAACAACTGGGAGTATGGCACAGCCTGCTGCCAAAGTAATACACTTAAAGGGGCCCAGAAACACTTACTTTCTAGCTAATCATAGAATAGCTTCACTATAAAGAACATGCCTTACGAATTTTTTGCTGCAAAATATTTTTTAATCCTTCAAGTGTAATGAATTTTGACATAGTTATTGCCTGGCTTTCACTCCTTTCATCTCCACTCGCACGCGGGAAGCTGCACAGGGAAAAGCCAAGGGGGCAAAAGTCCCACCAACAAGAGTGCAACTCTGCAGCGAGAAGACTTTTCGCAACACCAATGTCGGCAGTCGTGGTAGACCACGCTACACAGCACGCCGCTGCTATCTGGAGGCCACTTGCAGCAGACGCAGTTACGCGAATTGTCGTGTGTAGAGCAGTGCAAAGATGAAAGATTTTTCTGTCTTTTGAGATCACCGACATACATATCTTAATTATTTACCTCAAAATTAGCAATAATTGTATTACTGAGAATGTTCTATATCACGAAATCAGCCAATAGCGGTTGTGGGTAACGCTGCTTGTGATGATGCTGCATGGTGACATTGCGGAGGTGAGAACAAGAACTTTTCACCTTTTTGACACGAGATTGTAAATTCCTTGCTGCATGCAGTGCATAATACTCTTCTGCAGATTGGAACTTTTACTATGTTCAAAAAGTGTTTCAGGGCCTTTAAGTCTTAACACTTACAGAGGCCACAACTAAATGTAATACGGATATATACGCAAGCTGAGGTAATAAAACAAACACAAAGACAAGCCTTTGTAGAGAGGAATATTTGTAGAGTATTTGAAAAAGGGTATGTAGAGAGCAACTTAATGAGACATTGAAGTTGCTCTCCTACAAACACTTCCTCAAATACTCTACAATAATTCTCTACAATGGCTTGAGTCTTATGTTTGGCTGGAGAGCTTAACTGAATCCCGGCCTCTAGCCTGCTACTCCATGCTGGTAAAGGGGTTTTGGGAAATGGCAGGAACAGGGTAGAAAGATGGAGGGGGAGGTATGGCAATGATACCGAGAGAGACCACACAGTATACAGTCTTGCACAACATCTACGGTATGCTATACAGTGAATCTACCATGACTGACAATAGATGCTACTAAGTGCAGCCAGGAGACTATCTATGGTGTACTTTCCCCTCATATTTTCACATCACAGATGCACTTCAAACCACAAAAGAGAAAACAAGTTCCATGCTTGACAACTCAAGCTGAAGGCACAGCAACAGCTCTACGGCAAGAATTGCAGCACACACACCCTGACTCCAAAACACAGTAGCACACATGACGGTTGTTTTACTAAATATTTTGACAAATGCTGCTAAAGGCAAAAATCAAATGAGTGTTTGTATCACAGGCTGACACTACGGCCAACTGCAGAAAAGAATGCAAAGCTCAATAGTACTTTAGTCTCATAAACATGGTTGCCAATTATACGCACAGATAACTATGCACACAGTGCACCATAACCAACATGTGAACAATGCTTTGGCATGATAGTGATTCTCTTATCGTGAAATGCTGCATGTCAAGACAGAATAGCTGGCGTTGTGCTATTCTGTCTATGTCTCTCATGTTTTCTTAGATTTCTTCAAAGGTATCATTTTTGAAGCCATGCTCCCACTTTTACAGTTTTAGAAAATAAAGCAAGAGGAGGACTGCTCACTTACCGATAGTACAAGTACACCGTGACGCAGACTATAAAGACAAGTATGACTGCCACCGTGACGCCACCTGCGATGCTTGCCGTCTCGATCAGCACTCGCTGCCTTGTGGCTGCATAGGATTGGTGAAGATGTTAGGCTCAACTTGTCACATGGGCTTTCTAACTGCCTTCTAGGTGAGGCAAGAAACAGTGCTTATCAAGATTAAATTATCAATCATACATTGTGGTGACCCTTTGAAGCAGGCCCTTTCTGGACGCTAGCTTACATGCACAGTCTGAAGCAACAATGTACACCACATTTAATGGATACTGGTACAGGACTAGCCTACTGCTGTAGATACTATGTACAAAAGTGTTATATGCATATTTTCTGCTGCAACAGCAGCAGCAGCAATGAGAACAAAATGTAACCTAAGCAAGCTAACACACAAATATTATGAAAAGAAAAAGGACAATAATTAACTGTTGATAAACATTAGTGATTATATTTTTGTGGTGTAGATCACAGAGTGTTAAGGCTCAAAACATTCTTTGCATACAATTAAAAACTGACAAGAAGGAGGGTTAATACTCACGCAAATAGGTTCCGTCGAGGTCCTTGAACTCGCATCGTTGCCCCATATATCCATCCGCACATCTGGAGAAGCACAAGAGAGACATGTATAGGATGCCACCTAACCTAATCATCTATGATAGGATATCTCAGCTCAAAGAAGCTGGCAAACCAGAATGCGTCTTTGTCTAGAGCACTTGTCTGCAGAGAGTAACTATGCTGTGGGTGGCCAAATGTTACACATGACCTTTGCATTGTGGCAGCCACCGTAATAAAGTCAGTGCAAAATAATGCCTAGGGTGTGGAATGGAGTATAATGTGAATACAATACAAGGAGGAAAGTTGTGGTTTGAGATGAGGGCCATTTTATTACATACAGGTTCTTCAAGATGGCATACTAAATCAAAATTTTACAGCAATACTGCGAATGAATGATTATATAAGCTGGACAGAAATTATTTCAGAGACCGTTTATGCATGCAGGCATCACACAATAGGCATTGGCGAATAAGAGGTGCAGTGAGTAATGTTTAAATTTCTTTACATAACCCCTAAAGTAAAAAACCATAAAATCTTTACACTCTCTTGCAAGATTGGCTGCTCTATATATATGATAATAGAAAGGAATTTCTTAGAACAGACACAAGCAACTAAGTATGACAAAAGGCAGTCAGGCATGTTGGTGTAGAAAAGAAAGAACCACACTGCTAAAATTTTAACCCCAGAGACACCATACATAGTAAAATGTTCCCCAATAATAGATGCAAAAATATAGAAGTATGCCCCGTTAGCACTGATTGGCACTCACTCGCAATTGTAGAGGATGGACTCTCCAATCTTGATGGAGAAGCAGGTGGCTCCATTGAGGCAGTACCACTTGGCATACGTCTCAGGGCATGTGTATGTCTGGAATGTAATGTTAGGCCGCACCGTTGACTGCGGAGGCCGTGGCTTGGGCGTCGACCGTGATGAACAACCATCTGCAGCAGAAACAAAATGAAAGAAGGCCAAGTTAAAAAAAAAAAATTACTTTGCTGTCTGAAAGCAAATGCAGATATGCAAGCACATGACTTTGTGACAGCAAAATTTTAAGCAACCAGATCCGAACCTACTCGTGTGGATCCAATTCACAACCACTTGATTTCAGGCAACTATAAAATGAAAATAACCTTGACGACTTTCATGAACCTCTCATAGTCCTGAAGTATTTTTAGAAAAATTAACGCAGCATTTCATTCTAATTTATGTAGTATAATCAGGTGCCACGAGTGACAAGGACTATCAGGTACACATTAGAGCGTGCTTATGGGCATGCCAACCAAAGAAGCAGAATGCAAATTTGGAAAACATCACGACACCTCTTGCTATCTGGGTAGCCAAACAAATGGATTGACACTTTTCTTTCGTCTGAAGATTTGTTTTCGAAAAAAGGAAAAAAGAAAGGGGGGGCGGGGGGGGAGAGGTCTATTTAGCACGACCACGAGCTCATTCACCCAAACTTCCGGTCTCGAACTGTATTGCACAGAGAAGGACGGGACCCGGGCAACGTGCCAACAGATAGGGCGAAAAGCCGAGCGCCAGGGCCCCTTCCCGCTTTTTTCTCAAAGCCCACCTCATTATGACCATTAACGAGTGCACAGGGTGTCGCACAGGGCGAGCGACGACCGTGGACACGACGGGGGAAGCCGCGACAACCCCTCCTCGCCCCACTGCTTGTTCACCACAGACCCAACACCGGACAGTGCCCGAGCTGGGACGCGGCCTTCCCTCGTGTTTGCCACTTTCCCTCCGCTGCCGCCCTCAACGGCTTGTTGAACGCGCACGTAACACCGGGACGCGTACACCGGGACGGTCCCCTCCTCGCCCCCGAGTTTCCCTTCTCGCGGCCCTTAAGCGAACAGCCACGCCGACCGGCCAGCCGACCGAGACGTGGCGAGGGTTGCGTAGGCCGTCCACCGACGCTGCTGCCAGCGGCGGTGAAAACGCCCAAACCATCGGCGTCCAAGAAGAAAAGAAAAAAAAAAAAAAAAAAGTCACAGCAGCACGGCTTCTCCGTTCAGCTGCGCCAGACACTGGTCAACCGAACACGCCTGCGACAGAGGCGTCCTGCATACCGCGCGGGGCCTTCGTTCGATATGCACCGAAATAACGAATGTCACTCCTATCTGAACAACGCAAAAAAAAAAAAAAAGACAGAAGACTAGTGCTGAGCACGCACAAATGCAGGACCCCTGACAAACGCTCCGAATGAACATGACGACGCAGATCTAGGTATACGAAAATTGTCGGAGTTGCCAGCGAATGCATAGTTTGGCGAAGTCCGAAAGTAGTAAAATATTGACAAGGGTGGAGAAACTTCCCTGTAGAATTCGATCCCAGTTTATTTGGCGATAAAACGAGAAACAGCAGAGCGGAGGCCTCCAACAGCAGTCCGCGTCCAGCGCGACCACAAAATGCTGTCGCGGCCGCCCAACTGGAAAAGCACCTGCACAGTAAAATCTTTCCGGCCGGCAAATGTAGGAGGCGAAAGGCACCAGAATGCATATAGTACTATCCGTGCGGCTGGTAGGGCAACGCCGCAGAGCTAAAAGAAACTACTGTCCCAGACGGAAGCTGACAACCTGAAGTTCGCTTTCGCGCAAGAATTCGCTGCACAGAGGGCAGCAGCAGCCGCGGCGCCATTGGACGGCGCTTTCCAGCATGTCGAGCACCCTTTTATGAGTGCCACCTCTCTCTATTATTTCTCGTTCAGAGCACGCCACGTTTTGCCCGGCTCGGCGTGTCCGCCGGTCGCGCTGAGATCCGGCGGAGGAGGGCTAACAAAAGGGAGACGGGGGAGGGGGGGGGGGGGCGAGAGAGAGGCCCGGCACCGGACCGTGACCGCCACCAGCGCGGCGACGTTCTGCCAAGTGCCAGAGCCTGCAGGCTGGCTCAGGCGTCGACAAAGAAACGCGAAGCCTACACTATCCTGGATTAAATGAAAAGGTTCGTCAGAATGCACTGCAATGGCACGACCTCGTAAAAGAAGGTGGAAAACGTTGGGAGAAAACGACGTTTTGTCCGCAACTGCGAAGACGTGATCGGCGAAAGCCAAGCCTCCCGCGTATACTGCTGTCAGGCGATAAACACCCCAGTGCCTACACCCTCTCGACAATGTAACTCGCGCGGATGCCGCGCAATGGTTTTACAACTCATCGTACCGATCGACTTCCTCGTGACCAAGGGCTTCGCGCTGATTGTCACATCGCGAAGTGGCGCTTCCCCTCGCTGGAACTACCCGACCGCCAGTGTTTCGTTTTATTTTCCAACTTGGCGTACTTGATTTCTCTCTTATTACTGTCTTCGTTGTTCATTTATTTCTGCATCGTGCGCCACGCCACCACTGTGTTGCCTCGCAAGGCGCTGGTCCTTTGAGCGCTCGGACTTTGCTACCAATGTGCCACTGGCGCAGCCTGTTGGAGCGTCAATAATCAAAGCAGGTAAAAAAAACCGGCTTTACTTCCTTAGCCAATATTCATATTTGGTCATTGCAACCAACGCCTCTCGTTGCAACAGCTTAACGGTATGCTACACTAGACGGCCTTTGACGCTGCTTTAAGCCGTGAGTTAGGTGCCGACACCTTTGCCCTTTGCCACTTTAAGCAGCCAGTTCACGCTTAAAAGCCTGTTCGTACAGCGTTGATTTTTCGTTTTTGCCACGTTACAGTTAATTTACTGAGTGACCCAATGGGGGGGGTCAATGATAGAACGCGAAGACTTGAACCACACACACGTGTCGACTGTTGAGGAAGTCGACAAAAATCAAGCATTTGGCCACGTTGTAGCGACAGTGAAAAACCAGACCAAATACAGCGGTTCCTCTGTAGGTTGAAGCAAGGCAAACAGTTGCTCGAAAGCACAAGGTTGGATCAGGTCGCCGACCTGATCCATCCATGTACCCCTGTTATGGCAACGCTCAGGTTGTTCATACACATGCGCAGTGCGCGAAAGGCGCACTTATGACAACGCTTGTTTTACTTCGCGCCACAAAAAGCCCCACACTGGAGACCACTTCTGCCCAACGCGAAATCAATAAAAAGCCACGGAGAGATTGGTCCGGGGTATTGCGCAAGGGCACCACCCGCGTGGTCCACTATAGTCATCTGGCCTATGTGCCACGGCAAGACATACAAAAAAAAAAAAAAAAGCCCTGCACCGGCAGAAGAAGAGCAGGACTTAGCAAAATCGAGGGAGGAGAGAGCGAAGCCAGCGTCTGTCGTCCACCGACTACTGGCGAACACCTGGACAGCAGCGGCAGAGGACGCGCGTGCTCGGCAGACCACGAAGGAGCGCGAGCGGCCTGGCACAGTCCGTCCGGACATTCCCCCACAGCCGACAGCTGGGCCCTTGTGCGGCGGCGGGGGGCTCTTTAAAGAGGAAGGACGCCCGGGGGCAGCACACCCCCGCCGTCTCCGAGGCAAAAGGCATGGGCGGGGGGGGGGGGGGGATAGGAAAGCCACGAGCCAGACGGCCGGCCGGACGCGTGCCACGCGTCGTCCGCGAGAACAGAGTCAATCAGCCAGGCACAGCTGCTGCTGCGACGCCAAAGTGCGGCCACGCGCCCTGCCCGGGGGTCCCTCCTACGTTAGAAGGGCGCTTTTCCACCCCTCTCGGACGGGTCTTGGGAAGGCACGCGGTGACCGACCACAAGAAGGGCGGGAGGGAAGGCGCACCCCCCCTTCCCCCCACCTCCCCGGCAGCGAAGCGAAAAAAACAAGGGTGACCGAACACTTCAACTGGCTGTTGGTGCGCCAGTAGTAGCCTGTCGTCAGCCGCACAGTGGTCTCGTGAAAACAGCCGAGAAAGAGGCCGTGCTTTCACGCAGTGAACTTGTTGCCCCTGGTGCGCTCGCGCAACTCGCGGCGTTATGCCACAGCCACCTCTACTTACGCGAACATTACTAAGCCACATTACTCGCTAAGGTTCGTAAAATGCTTATCACGAACACCGGGTCTCCGTAACTGCCGGTAACGAGCATCATTAGGGTGTTTTAGCAGAACTTGTACGATATACTCGAACTATTGCATACTTTGTTCACAAAAACTAAGCTAATCAAATTAGGTCACATTGTATACAGACCCACTACCATTTGCATAATTAATATTTCGCGTGCGTAGGTTCTTGGATACCACAATCGTATCTCCTTAGAATGACCGAGCGGCAGCGGTACCGACACCGACTATCAACACATAGTTTTATACACGCATTCGAGTATGACCGCATGGACAAAGAGACGGATAGGAGAAAAGAACACGCATACAAGCTAACGAACGTGCAGCCACGGTTTTGCACGGCTTATGATAACACTCAGCAATGGTACGCCATTAACCAGTAAGATCAACGTCACATTATTTGTTTTGCTGTACAACAAAGTAAAACTACTGCACTGAGAAATGGGCGCGCCTCGAATAAAAGGACTCTCGGAAATCGCTAGCCGAAAGTGATATCGCGGCCATGCGTAAAAAAAAAGACGCTATTTCTAGGGTACGCCACCTCGCGTACGCGAGCCACTCGTGTCCACTAAACTCGATGAACACAAATAAGCAGCGATGCAAAAATACAGCAGGCTCTCGCGGGAAGCCTGTACACACCGCCGGCTTGTGTTAATGTCGCCCGCTTCTCTCTGGCTGCAAATCAATTTCCCCGCTAATTGGCCGCAGTTGGAACAAAAGAAGTGCTCGAAATTGGCTGCCATCGAGAGGCGACCGACGAAGAACCAAGAGAGAGAGAGAGAGAGCCATTTCTTGTCGGGGTCCTTGGGCGACCGTCCACCTGTCACTGCCGAGGTGGGGGAGGGGTGGGCGAGAAGGAAGGGACTTCCTTTTTCCCTCGCTCCGGAGCACCACTCCCCCTCAGCAGCAGCAGCAGCCGCGCAGTTTTCAAAAGCCAGTGAGGCGGAGAGAAAGAAGAGAGTCCGTGCAGAAACGGGCCGACCGGCAGAGAAGTAAAATAACGCAAGCGCACGAAAAAGGCGACACGCAGTTGAACGCCAGATGAAGAAAAGGAAAGAAGAAGAAGTAAGAGAAGCGCGGCCTCGGAAAAGGCGAAGACCGGCGCGCGCCAGGCGCGCGCGCGCGCGCCCTTCGCCAAAACAGCCGGGAAACATCTGGCGAGCACAGGGCACGCACCGATGAGGACGGCACCACTCAACGCACCGCCTCTCCCTCTCTCTGCCACGCGGTCTTTATTCTCAATTTCTGCGCACCCCCTCCCTCTTCAGCTTCTTTTTTTCTTTCTTTTTTTTTTCACCCTCCGAAGCAGTATTAGCCCGAGACGCGGAGAACGCAAGCGTGTCGGTTAATCTTGGCCAAAGGCGCGAGGCTGCCCCAAAGAGAGCTCGCGGCTCTGAAGAAACGATACAATTGAGATTGCGCGATACGGATTTTTCGAAGCGCCGCAACTCCCGTAATATGCACGACGCTGCCGCCGCTTCTTTTGACGAGGAAAAAGGTCTCTATAGATCACTCGCGATTATCGCCCGTCGAGTTCTCTACCGATTCCCCGCGAATACTGACTGGCCTGCGGTTTCGGGAACGATGGCGTTAAAAACGCGGTCGCAACCGTCCTACACAAGACCGAAATAGCATTCGCGGAAACGTCTGACGCAGATGCGTAAGTTCTAGGAGGATGGCATAAGCAACTACAAACGGTACTGCGGTTAATTGCTACTCGTCCCAATGCGAAGTAGCGGCGAACGGCAAAGTGAGGAGGACATTATGGGGCCGCAGACGCAACTTTCGCTACCACGCAATCTTAACGTGCCTTTTGTCGAACTAGGGCAAGCGAACTGAGTTCTCTTGGCAAAAACTGACTGTCTATTGGTGACAACGGTCAGGTTGTGCAGGAAGGCGTTCCGCCAAAGTGAGGAAAGTTGCAATCGTAAGGATCCAAAGTTACCGAGATCTATCGAAGTAGGATGCGAACGTAGCCTCATCGAATGGTGCACACCGAGTGTTTAAAAGAAGAAAGTAATGCACTACCGAGGTAAGGTTCACGCGAGATCCTGCAGGACGCAACTCGCTGTCCGAACAGCCAACTCGCCAACACGTGATTGGCCGCAGAAAACACGACGAAAGAGGGGGGGGGGGAGGTAGAACGGGAGGAGGGTACCTGGCGACTCCGTAACAGTCAGTTCTTCGCTTCCGCTTCAAATAGAAACGAAAAAACAAACTGCGCCGTTTTCGAGTAGCCTGCAAAAGGACCCGAAAGGAAGGCGGCCGTCGCACGCGCACGGGTTCACAAAAGGAGCGGCTCCAGAGAAAGGGCCAGACAGCAGCGATCGGCGGCTAAGCAGGAGGCGGGGAACAGGGGGAGCGAGAAAAGCAAGCGGCAATAAAGGCGAAGAAACTACGCACCAAAGAACACACATTCGCCAGGTGCTGCGCGGCGACAGCAGCAGCAGCAGACGACGACGACACTTGAACGCGCGACGAGGCGACAATCGGTCGCCTGCTTGGATCTCCACCGCCCTCTCCCCCCTCCCCTTTCTTCTTTCTTTGACTTTCCACTCGGCTAGCTTCATTTTCTTCGCCTTGGCACACCAAAAACGACGAAACGGGGGGGGGGGGGGGGGGAGCAAGAAAACTGCAAGAAGCTGGACCGCGTCCGACACCGGAGTGAGCACGAACGAGGCATACGAGGGAGAAGATGGGGAGAGAGGGCGCGTAAAGGAAGCAGACGACGATGACACCCCGCCACGAAAAGGCAAAAAAAAAAAAAAAGTAAGAAACGCGAACCCGGGGCTGCATGCAGCTTGCCGCGGCCCTCAAACGGGGAGGGAGAGCTCGGGGCTTGCCTACCGCGCCGCGGCTTCAAAACCGGGAAAGGACTGCAAAAAGAGAGGAGGGAACAGCTTGGCCTTGAACCGTCGTCACCTTCGTGCAGCCACGGCGCACGCACGCAGTTAGCGCAAAAAGGCAAGGAAGCCGGGCAAGAAACGGGAGCAATCACTCCTCGTTAGGAATCCATTTAGACTGTCGTTTGCGAATCCCGCAGCCCACAATCTCTTGCAGCGCGCGTCTGTTTGCCGTTCGGAAGTGCGCGGGCATTGAAAAAACCCGACTTCCCTTTGAATTGTCCCGATGCTGTTAAGCATACCGTAGATAGACGTAAAGCACACGTCGCACAGACAAGGAGACGCAAATGGACCGCTGCCGCCGACACCGGTTCGGGACGCTGGCAGGCGTCGGGTTCCTGTTTCAACGGCGAGGAAGCGATTCCTGCCTCGCGTGACCTACACGAAGGGGGGGGGGGGGGGGGGTCACGACACGTGCGAGCTTTGCTAGGCCCGACAGACAAGGGAACACGACACCCACGCTGCCGATGCAAGTGTCCGAGAAGTCATACTACAGACGCGAACGAAAGTGCAGCGAAAAAGCAATGCCACTAGAGTCTCTGGTGCAATGGTACACAGCGCAGGTCGGCACATAAACGTCCAAACTTCATACGTAGCAGTCGCTTCATAGGTAGCAGCCGCTCCCGGGCTTCTTCACAGGCGTCTAGGAGCCCACTGTGACACACGAGGCCGTTTCACACTGCCTCAAAAGTCCAAGTAAAGGCTGTCAAGGGGCAACACGCATTTCGCTTCTTGCCTCACGATCAGCGCCGCCACCACGACGGGAACTAGTTAAACAGCAAATCAAAAACTTCAGACGTAGTAATTTATTTTTGTACAGCGTAGCTGGTCGTGCGGTGGGGATGGTCCACTCTGAATGTCTAAGAAGTTCATCGCAGGAAACATTGAAGCTACCCAATGAAATTCGCAGGAGTGTTGGGCATCGCCAGGAATGATGTGTGGCGAAGTCAGGGGTGTGCGGGGTAATTAGGTGCGTTGGGAAGTCACCAAATTCATGTTATTTGCCCTTGAAACTCTACATAGAGTGAACCGTTTCAGAACTATCAGTCATATCGATACGAAGTTCGGTATGAATAAAGTGCATTTTGAAAGCGACGGTAGAGAAATTTCGAAGATGTAGGCGTTGTAGGTAAGTTTGCAAAGGGACGTCGCAGCCTTTAAAACGCTCTTTCGAGCGGTGAATTATGATTGATATCGTAAGAAAGTGGCTCACGATTTATTTCTGCAAGAAAGTTTGCGCGTGTATATGGGAGACCATCTACGCTTAGAACCAACGGGTGAAAATATGAAGTTCAGGAATGTTAATTTGTCGAGCGTTCAATGTCGGCGGCGCTACAGATGTGGCTCCGCGCGGGGACGCGCTGAGAACAGTACACGAGGGCTTCGAATAAAAGTTCCAGAAACTGGAAACGCTCATTTGCTAGAAAAATGCTCCATGGCTCCAACCAAATGCTCCAAGCGTCATGGCCGTTTGTCTAGAAGTCTGTCTGCTTCGCTAGAATTTTGGCTAAGATTCATCAAAGGTCGCACATGTCTGTCGTTCTTCACTACTCTTCTTCGCGAAGGTGACATAATAAAAAGATCACCACTGAAGGCTCACAGTATGACAGACAGAAAAGATGCCACAGAAACGCTGGTCTCGCCGTCTATTCTAAAATTCCAAACACGAGCGCGCACGCCTCTCCGCGCCACTGCACCAGGTTGTTCGTTTGCCAAGCAACAGAGCTAAGGCCGACAGGTCTTATCACCGTTCACTCCAACGCGCCCACACCAATAATTCGTTAAACGTATTGCGCCACTACAGGAGTGCCACGGGTAGCGCGACCTTCCTCTTTTTCACCGAATATCACTGATGTCAGTGCTGATAATAAAGACTGTCCTGGAATGACGCCATCGTCATAAGACGAGAAAGAGGAGGGAGAAAAGAAAAAATCAACAATGCAACGCACGCGCGACCCCCTGCTCGATGGCACCCACCTTGAACGACAATGTCATTCGTGGACGTTCACGTCAGCGGCTGTCCCCCAGCGCGCAGGATAAGCGGAGTTCCGATACGCAATACGGAAAGGGCAACCAAACAAACACGCACGCAACGCACACCTGAGCTGCAGAGGCCGCACTTGCCGCGCGGCTCCGTCACGAGATACGCATCGAAAGGCCGCGTCGAATCAGTCACACGCATCGACATTCAGGGACGAGGTCGTTAGGCAAATAGCTTCCAGGGAAGGAGGGGGAAGCAGCGCCACAAGGCGGCACGGTGCACGCGACGACGCCGCGACGGGGCCCAAAGTCAGCGAGGGCACGACTGCGGAAAAGGCGCGCGCCGCCCCGAAAAAAGAAGCAAAGCAACCGTATAGTAGGGTTGCAAAGAAAAGGGGTGCATAGCTAAGTAGCCTCCGCGACCGAACGGGCACCGCCAACACGCGACTCAAGCAGCACGGCCCGAAAATGGGGATCGAAGAAAAACCGTGACCGCCACCGAGCTTTGCGCGCACGCACGCACGCACACACACAGAGGCGCGCGCGCGCGTGTGTGGACGCGAGGGAAACTGGCGATAAGAGGCCCCCGAGGAACAAGACCGCGAGCCACACAGAACAAACACGCACTGCACGCGTCAGCTGAAAGCCGCGGCGCAGGGAACGTCGGTTTCGCTTGCGAAACGGCAATGGTGGGGAAGACCCCCCCGATCGTAAACATTGACAACGACGCGCCTTTTTTGAAACGTCGGAAGCCGCGCGTCACACAGTGCGTGTCGGCAACCTGTTCCCAAGTGACACGTGTTGCCCGTTCACAAAATAAGAGCGGGGAGGGCGGAACGAGGATAAACGTCGAGCACAGCAAAGGCCTAGCATGTACGCAAACGAAGTGGGAAACGCTGCCAAAAGAAAGCAGCGCGAAGTGCTATAGCGAAAGAAAAGAAAGGGGGGAAGCACAACGAACCGGGAAGGCGCACACAGTCAACCCGCCGATCGTCTTCCGCCTATAAAATGCGCACCCAGGGTGCAATAGCGAGGGAGGTCTGCTCGTCCATAAACTCCGGTCATGTTTGCTACACGACGTCAGGGAGACAGGGTTGAAGAAAGGCGATCGGATTGAGCATTGGCGAGGTGCACCGCCGCCACTCGCGACAACGGGGGCTCAGGCCGTAAGTAGGGCCGTACATCACGCGCTACTCGGGAGGGGAGAGGCCGCCGGCGAGCAAACAGCGCGCGCAGCACGAGCGCATTTCACGGGCTATAAAATAAAGCAGGAACGCGTCAGGCACGGTGCCCCGCGAGCCATTGTGACGCGGACGTCACTGCTGTTTTTTTTTTTTTTTTTTTTTCGCCCTGCCGAGCAGTTGTGGCTGGCCGAGCTATACGGAGGCGGACACGCGCCGAACTGTGGATAGAAGAAAATCGCTACCGCAAACCTCGCGAGGCCAATTCATGCCGAATGGACAGACTGCCACGAATCGTTTTTTCCGCCAGTACCTGTGCGCGCTCTTTCCTCTCTAAAGGCTCATTCACACTAGGCCGACACGACACCGATTTGGTCTGCCGACTGCTGGCGACAGCAGTTACAGGGCGGAAAACGCTGTGGCCAACGGTTTAAAGGAAGGAAGACGCTGTCGCCAACAGTCGGCAGACCAAAATCGGTGAGCTCGGTCTAGGTCCGGCTGATTACGTAGCTTACCTAGGCAGCAGCAACTGAAAAAAAAAATATAATAAAAGGCAGCAGGCCAAACGCCGACTTTGGTATTTATGCGCAAGTATAATTACTTCGTTAACACGACGAAAAAATGACATTCTTGTCGTCGTTAACACGACGACAAGAATGATGAAAAAGAAGCTACACTGGACAAGCGCCATGTAGCTGAATAAAGCGTGCGTGCGATATCGGGGCTTCACAGGCGGGGCACTCGAACTTCCAGCGAGTGGTCGCCCAAGGAACAAGACTTGCTGGCGCAATATCGGTGCTAAAGGTCTCCGCCCAAATCGCAGGGGAACCAATACGGAAATCGAAAGAAGCATACGCGTATACAAGGAAAACTTGGGATAAGAAAAAGCCCTAGAGCACCAGGACAGCAAAGTATTAACCAAATGTTAGTAAGAAAAAAATTAAGAAAACTCGGAGGAAGAAAAAATAAAGAAGTGCTAGAGCCGACGTCGTGTCCAAAGCGGGCCACAGTGGTGAACTGAGAGGAAGGGAGAGCGCCGGAGCACAAAACGGATCCCGAAGAAAGCAAAGGAACGGGGCCTCGGGGTGGTACGGCAAAAAAGGAGGGGGTGGCGGGGGGTTCGTTCTGAGGGGTGCGAGCGGGGGCCCCCCTCCATATCCGAGACGCGGCACGCGCCACGCAACTTGGCGCACGGCAAGGCAAGCACATGGGCACGCCGCCCTCGGCAGATGGTCTTTCTCTCTCTCGGGGAGGAGGCAAGGGACCGGTGCAAGAAAGGAAAACCCAGGAGGAAGCACGCGAGCGCGCGTGCATGCGCGAGCAGCGTCGCGCCGCCCGAGGCACCGGTATAAACGCGTGAAACGACGGCAAGGATGCCCACAAGCCGAAGGCTGCAATCCGGGGCTAACGAAAACAAGGGAGGCAAAGCTGACGGCGCCGTGTGCCATTACGTGTAGCGACTTCCGCGTGGCTAAATCGCTTCGCATTGCACTGCATAGTACGGCTCCGCGCACGCTGGCTTCCGTTTGTATCTCGACATCGTCCTCAATGCGTTGTTGCTAGAAGTGTCCGAGAGTCGACCTTGGATATCCGGCACTCGGCGGACCAATCCGAAGCGCTCTTCAAGAACGTCCGACACACCACCGAGCGTAGCCGTGTCTTGTTACACGACCGCGGTTGTCTAATAGTGAACTAACTTGCAGGTTACATACTTTCGTACCGCCCGCTGCGCAAGGAAAACCGCATGCAGCGATGCCAGGAAGCGATCACAAGAAAACATGCTGCCGGACAAAACGCAGAGAGCAAAACGGCTGTGATTACGGTGCATGCCATCTGCCGCCATCGGAGAGGGAACATTACGACGAATGAGACCGTAATGACCAGCTGTGCGTGCGGCCACGGAGTGTTTTTTTCCCCCGGTCGGTATACACGCATTTGCGGCCACGACCCCGTAATCGTGTGTAGCCGCGCATTAAGCATGGTAAATCCCACCGCCAAAAGTCCGTGTGTGTGCGCGCGCGTTTTCACAGGCGCATGTTGCCAACAGAGGACGTCAGTTTCTCGCCACGCGCCATTTTGAAAGCTCCCTTACATATACAGGCGACCAGCTTCGTGGCTTAGCCGGATCACGCACGACGACAGGGTAACACATGAAGCACATCGATACCCGGCTTTCACGCAATCGACAATGAAGTGAAAGCACATATATTTCGTAAGGTAGAAAAGAGATCTAAGAAATCCTTCACCCTCAGGACGATGATGGCGCTAGACAAGCAACAGCAGCCGACGGAGCTAAACGTCCACAATCGCGACCGCCGTATACCGCACAAGTGTGAAACGGTATTACAGAAACGCGGGGTCCTGAAACGGCCAACGAAATCACAACGGCAGGATATTCACCGCCACTTCGTTCTTCACAGTGCAAACAAAAGAACTCGAAGAGGAGGCGAATGGCAAAACGGCTGTGGTCTAACGGGAGCTCAAAGGCGGGGGAAAAATAAAAAAAAGTTGGAAAGACACCGTGGAGGTCAATCGGCGTTTCCGTCACAGAATTGGCTGGCCGACGACTCTGCGTCGGCCAATGGTGGTGATGGATGGCCAAGTGCGTCGTTAAAAATACGAAATAATAAATTTAGGAAAAACGGGGGTGGGGGGGGTGGGAGGATCAGCAGCCCACCCCATACCCGTAACGCCGTGGACGACTTTGCTGCGTTGCGAGCGACGAAGAGGCCCGATCCACGAACCGAGGCCGTTCGTGGAGGAGACAAAACGGCCGCGCCGCGAAGAGAGACAAGGGCCTAGGGCCTACAGCCGCCCTTGGTTCTCAAGGCTCGCGACCTGGCTCGCATCGGGCGTTCGATTTGCGCGCCGCCACAGTCGCGCCGCGAGGCTATACACGCAATGCATTCCGGCGAGGTTCCCAAGGAGCGGCGTCCGCGACAACCCCGGCGTCCGTGAAAATGCGCGCCACTACATTCGCGGATCTGGCGAAGGAACCTGGAGGCCACGCTCCAGCCGGGCCCCGTTAGGATAGACGCTCACACAATACAGTCAAGTGCGTGTCTATCGTAATAAACTTAATAAACTATATAATAATAATAATAATAATAATACTAATAATAATAATAATATAATAATAATAATAATAACAAAGTTTATGGTACACGGATAGTATGCCACAGCGCAAATATTTCGCTATGTATGCGCTCTATGCTTGCAATGTGCCTTAACATGGCATGCAGGACGTTTCCGCGCGGACCATTCGTGCTTTTCCAAGTTTCAAAAAAAAAAAAAAAAAAAACTCTTATGCACCTCCTGTGCAATGATTTTAGATAGGGTGTGTGTGTGTGTACAGCGTGTATGAACGACACTGTCAATAGACAGCCTCAATGATCGGGCGAGCCAGAGGATACATATACGTCGTACCCGAATCCAGAAGGCCACGGTATATACACAACGCACGCGCCGCGAGGGGTGTTACAATGGCGACGGCTCGAGAGCAGAAAGGGTAGACTACCTGGCTCTCAATGCCATTGCAGAGACTGGCTATCTTATAATCCCAACCACAATAATTCCTTGACAATTCTTTTTATAGCGTCTCGTCAACGTATACTAGTCGCTCAATGAGGTGATCTCCAGAGGCGTTCCCAGCAATGCTACTCAATTCCTCCAACCGAATATCGATGGAGGAATTTGCAGCCTCTGAGACTCAGTTAAAAAAAAAAAAGGACACACGTGAACTTGATTATAATTTCCCGAGGCGATAACCGACGCGACAAACGCCAGCTGCATAAGAACGCATCACTATACGCGCGGATGAGACGAACGAACAAATGTTCAAACCACGCGCCTCGCCAAGTCGCGACGTGTCCTATACACCGACAATCGGGGGGAAGACAGGCGCTATATCAAAGGTGCAACCCGCTATTTGCATTTTTGTTGCTTTACCGAACACACATTTCGAATGTATATCTTTCTACCTTCATTCAATCCTCCCCACCTGCCTATAAAGCCTTCGTGAGCGGCACCGCACAAACGCTGGAACACTACTATAGGGAGGAAACAAAAAACACACAGCCACGACTGCTATACAGACCAAGCCAGATGACACGCAGCGCACTAGCGAAATAATGTTAGCGTAACAGAGGCAAACCACAAGATGAAAAAGAAGAGAAGCGATACACGACGAGGGAGAGACTGCTAAGGGAAAGGAGCGAGACGAGGGTGGATCAAGCCGCGGCAGCGAGAAGGACATGGGGTAAGTTGGGTGGTAGGGGGGGGGGGGGGTTAGGGGACTAGCAGACGACGCCGAGGGGAGCAGACGACGCCGAGGGGGCCAGAAAGCTTCTGTGCAGACGAAATGGAGACGGAACGAATACGAAAACGCAAAAAGCCAGAGCACGACGCTAGGTCGAAGGACTGTCTCGTTCCTTTCCAACCGGAAACAGGGACGGAAACGGAAGCGCTGCTCCGAGCAGCAGCAGCAAAACGGGGAGAACGCGCACGGCTGCAGAAAAGCGCAAAAACGCGAGTACACCGGAGGGGGGGAATGGGGAGACTGGATGCGTGAAACCGCTGAAGAGCGCGCCTTAGAAGGCGGCACGAGAAGAATCAGATGAGGGCAGCAGAAAGAGCGCACGAGCAGCAGGGAGATTTCATTGTCACCTCGCACGTCGGACGTCGCCAACGGCTCCGTGACTGCCGCCGCCGCCGGCCTAGCTGCTGGAGCGCTATTCTTTGGCGCTTGGTGCCCCGGCTCGGATCGCCCATCACGCAGCCAGCGACCGGCTCGCGGAAGGAAAAGGGGGAAACCGAGATATCGAAACTCCCCCTCGTATACGACCTCAAAGCACTGCAGCCGCCCGACAAGAAAGCCGCACCGGGCCTCGTGCGTATACGGCCGCGTCAGCAAAACGAAAGAGCGAACGAGCACCTTGATCCAGACAGGCAGATTTCGACGCGTTTAAAGCATTGCGAGGGCACGTGCGAATCTGCAACTGACAACGCTGGATCTTTCTCGCATTTCAGTAAGGCCCAGAAGAAGGGGGGTGGAAGGAGAGGACGCGGGTGAGAAGGTACGCGGCGATCGCACTTTTGTGTTCAAGTCAAGAAAAAGTCTGACGCAGCAAATAATAAGTCACGACTGTTACACCGATTACTTGGGTAAGGTCACATGGGCCTCTGCGATATCCGTCCCGACTACATGAGGCGGTGCTTTCAACCAACGAGAGTTGCGTGTGCAACGTATCGGCAGTCCTGGACCGTCCGGGACCACTAATCGGAGAGGTTACCTATACAAAATCGCGAACCTACCAATTCTGCTAGCTACATACGCGAGTTCCTCATCAATGCCACAGACATAAAACTGTGTCCTGCCTTCCACAACCTCACGAAATCGAACAGGCGCAGACGCCGTTCACGCGAACGCAACAGCGAACTTTAGAAGCCCAAGGAGGCCGAAGCGGCGCTTGCTGAGGGCCACGCGACCAGGAATTCCGTAGCAGTGCGGTCCAACGCTCCTCTTCGGCGCACTGCACGCCCGATGGCCACGCATCGGCGGACGCCAATCGTACTCTTCCTTCTGAACGAGCGCCAACACTCGCTACCGATACAACCTCCGGCGCCGTCTCTTATTATTTTCTAACAGCGTTCGTCCGCGCGCTTCCTTGTCCATTGTAGTACTGAGGAGGCGGCCTATGTAGACAATAGCTTTCATACTAGACCCGCCGTCGTGTCTCGCTAACTTTGCGCAATCTCCTACGCAACGTTCCGCGCCGCTCTTGTACACGGTTAGGTTGAAACTGTCCACAGCATGCCGCCGACGACTTCGTCAGCAGGTTGGCATCATCGAAGATAATACGACGTCCGAGTCCAATCCTTGTACACTCCCCGACATGAATCTGCAGCCGTATTTGTAATACCGCCATCTTAATTGCAGGGAACGCGCGGAGATATCAAAATCGGACGCTATACGTGCCACCGCGCTGGGGGAACACACGGCACCTTTTCGTGGCCCACGGCTTCCGCGAAGGGGTTCCCCTTCGCTCGTTCCGGAGTGGAACGAGCGAGTCGACAGAAAGGAGGAGGCCGCCAACAAACGCGCAACACGGCGGGGGTGGCGCGTTCTATTCTCAGCGGCCCGGGTTATGCGCACTGCGCAGGGGCGTTTGGCCGGAACAAACATAGGCGGCGGCGGCGGCGGCGGGGCGGCGACCGCATGCACGGTCTGGGCCGGCAACGTGGAGTCAAACCGGGCCAACAGACAGGGCGTTGTGTGTGCCGGCCGCCGCGAGGGGAGAGAGAGAGAGAGAGCCAGCTAGGATGGGGTAGATGCGATGACGCACAATGAATGTGTTTGCAAGAAACCACGCCCCCTTAATAAGGGACGCTTAAAGCGGCCGACACGGGTCGCTTTTGACGAACGAGAGATGACGTGGAGACACACGCGGACGCATCCCGATGGGGGCGACCGCTCCGCCGTACCTTCGGTCGAATTTCAGCCATACAGTGCGGCCCAGCGCAGGTCGTCGTACTGGTAACGTGCGCGCGTAGTCGCTCGAGTTCGAATCAACTGCCTGCAGGAAATCAAGCGAAGTATATATGCTCTAGCCATCCCGCGTGCCGTAGGCAGTGTCTCTCGGTCTTGTCGTAAACGGTTTGGGGCGCGGCTAAACTGGTTGCAGAGCTATAGACACGCGTACGAGAATGAACTTGGTCAACAGCTGTAGCGCATCAGTCAATTCGCAGCTAAAGTCAAGGCCAGTGAACGTCTAGTCTCCACATTACTGGCTCCTGAACAGCTGCCACGGAGCCGTCGTCGACGGCCTCCACGACGGAGACCGCGCGCTGTGTGTCTGCCGAGACGCCGGTGCGTGCGCTCGGGCGACTTGAGAGACGTCCGCTGGCGGCGGCAAACGCCAGGACGCGTATGTAGCACAGACAGGAGCGCGCTCGGGGGCCGCGCACGGGAGAGGAACGAAAGAAGAAAAAAGGGGCAGCGCTCGCCGTAGCCGCGGGGGCCCTAATCACCGTCCGGCCAGAGGAGAGGTCCAGCCAGCCAAGGGGAAACAAGGCGCCACGGCTGAGCGGCCAAGCGAGCAGGGAGCCTTCACCCGTTCGCCGGCCGACAGCGCTGGCGGCGCCGGAGAGCCCTCCTCACACTGCCGAGCTTGTGTATACACGGCTGCACGGCACATATCGCGCGACTTGAGCGTGCGCGCCTCTCGCTTTTCGGCGCGGGGCGAACGAACTCTCTGGGCAGAGAGGGGCGCTGCGCGTTCACACAAGCGGTGCCGGCTGATACGCGACAAACGCGCGTCATTATGCCATCCGAACAACGCGGTGACCAATCGAGGAGGCATCGCCCGAGTTTGGACGACGTGGCACCATCCGTAGACCAGCAGCCCCCGCGCATCGGCAAGCATCGCGTTTAACAAAGTCGGGGGACCTTGCAGCTAGCGCCTCTCGAACGCTGCGTAAGCCACTTGTCGAACAGGAGTGGATTTGCGTCGAGGTCAGCAAGCGCAAATAAACTCCTGAAACAACGAGCCTTGCCATTCAATTAGATAACTGTTCTTTTTTTTTTTCCCGCCTCTGCGATTGTTTAGAAAATAGTGGAGGAGATGGGGGCATAGTAACTATATACGATAATAAACTTTCGGAAACATTAAAGTCAAATACGTGCGGAAGGGTTCACTCTTACTGCCAAGTAACCCTTCGTAATGCAAAGGCAAGCTTTCTTTACGAAATACTCGAGCCTGCTTTAAACGACTTGGTTTCTGTATCTTCTTCAGCAAATGGATGCGGCGTACAGGTGTAGAAAGCCACAGGGAAGGCCGACACGCGTCCGTCATTCCACGTAAAGGGTGGTCGAACACGAAAGGGTGGTCTTAGACAATGTAAATTCCCTCAGACCACCCTAACATAGAAATCGCTCGGCTCGTTTTGGCAACTATTATCAAAAGCAGGAACGACAGCAGGAGAGCTAGAACGGTTGCCCCGAAACTTCGAGCTCTGCTTAGAGCAAAACCTGCAACCGGGCACCGTATCCAGTGACCCTGCACACTGCGAAGGACCGCAACGTATAGAATTTACGCACTACGTTACCACTTTGCCGTTACCGCCCCTGCCACGCAGGTACGGATAATGTGTGGTAACGGTACGAAGAGTGGCAACGTTATGCTATAACGCTCCATTAGCCAGATTTCTTTAAATAATGGCGCTGCTGCTCACCGTTACCGATCTAGTGAACTGCCTGGTTCGCCCATACTCAGCGTCACGCATGCACCTGGCAGGGGCGGCGCGGATTGTTCGGTGAACGGAACGACAACGTCAAGCGGTAAAGGTCAGTTATAACAGCCAATAGTAAAACTATAATGAACTTATTAAATAATTTATTTAAAAAAAACTAAAGAAACTGCAGTGATGGTCGACACTGTCAACAATGTACGTGTCGTCCTTCAGTTCAGAGGCAAGTTTGTTTGTCTTTTCTGCCTTCGCATTCCTAGGCGGTGGTTCGCCGAGCGGCTTCCGCAGCGCTGGGGGCGACCGACCCCCGGCGGCAGCTGTGCGCAATGGCGTGCTCTCGAGTGAGCGCGCCAGCAGCAGTGCGGATCCCAGGTGGCGCGGACGTGTGGTGCGCAACGAAGCCGTCCCGAGCACCGCGGAAACAGTGCCTCCTCCTATCTGCTGTCGCGCTACCTGCCAAACAGCACGCTGGCCGGACCTGGCGCGCATTGTGCGTTCGCTTCCGCGCGCGACGTTCTCCGGAGTGGTCGTCCCGGATGCAGCCGGTCCGCCGTTCGACGGATATGCCTGCTCGAGGGCCGAGGAAAAAAAAAAAAAAAAACGCGCGTGCCACGGCTACAACGAGGGACCAGATGCCACACGGGCAAAAGATTTCCGAGAGGGGAGAGAAAGAAGTGTGAACACGTAAACAAGGAAAAAACGATAACGCTTTCTGGATCCATAGCGCAGTCGAGTGCATGCAATGACACCTGCCTGGCACTCGCTGCTCTGTACGCGGACGGAGGGTGCACGCGTGCGCAGTTTCTTATGAACGAGGAGGAGGAAAAGAAAATCCAAATCAACGCTGTGTATTTTTCAGTTTCGAAATCGCTCCTATGCGTGCACAACCGCTTTCGCAAGCAACGTGGAAACGCGTCTTTCGAAACGCACGGATATTCAATTCTGCCAAGCGCACTGAAATTGCTAAAGTAATGTTACGACCCGACAACGCAGTCGGAGAGTGCTTAGCGGGTAAAGAGAACCCGTTTCAAACGAAACGAGAATTAAAACTTTCACGTCCAGTAGGCTAAAAAGAAATGGGCCGTAACAAGGAAGCGGTCATCCTCGCGCGTGAGCGCAGACACGTCCGTTAGCCACCGATGTGCTCGAAAAAAAAAAAAAAAAAAGAACTAGTCGTTCACCGCCTCACGAAATGAAGACGTCGGTCTACAACAACACCCGCCACGAGTGACGTTTCGCGAAAGTGGAGAAAGAAGAACGAGACGCACACGCGACCCTCCAGCTACCCCCCGCGCATCCGCTCCCCTAACCTCACGCACGACTCTCGCTCTCGGAGACGTTTTTTCTTTCTCTCTCTTTTTTCTCCCCCAGCGCGTCTGTTTGCAAAACGTAAAACGTGCACATTAGAAGCGACCGTGGCCAATCGGCCCCTCGTCCAGCCCTCTCCTTGATAGCGCCGGCATTCTGTGTCCAGCTTGCTCTTTTGCAGGTCTCTTCTTCCAGCACACTATGGTTCGCCAAAGAACGATGGCGTGCGGGGGCCATTGGGAGGGAGGCAGTAAGGGGGAGGCGAGTGGATTCCGCGCAGAGGCCGAAAGCGAGACAGGAAAGGTCGCAACCCGCGGCGCATAGCCGGACCTCTTTAGAAGAGGAGGCCAGCGCCTCGAACCAAACACCGCGCCGCGCGCGCGCGGAGAGAAACGCGACCACCCGCACGCGCACGGCTACGGCTCGCGAAGGAATGCAGCTTCGCCCCCCCCCCCCCCCCCCCCCCCGCCTCAGAAACCGCCCCCACTTCGGCCACCACAAGCCACTGCTCGCGCGCAGGAGGGCTTCGGCGCGGCGGCAGAGGCAAGTTCCGTTTCGACGACTCGGTAATTGAAGACCGCGTCTAACGAAGACATCGCCGCTGATACCCTGCTGGCTCACCACAGCCACTCAGCTCCTGCGCCGCGCTTTGTCTACCTGCGCTGGCTGTGCTGTAATCGCTGGGAAAAGCGAGCACACCTCGTTCGTGGCGCCGCCTGCTCGATTCCAACGCCACTCACAACACTCCCCCTCTCCGTGGTCCAGCCCCAAACGTCCTCTTTTCTCGCCATTATTATGTTTCACCTGCTAGTTCAAGGGCCACTGCGCAGCCGCCGCGTCTCTCACAACGAACGTGCGGCTAAAGACTTTCCGATGAGAGTAAATAATGATAAAAAAAAAAGAAAAGAAGAAAACTGCCACCTAGAAGCAGCCTCGGTGTAGGAAAGAACTGGCGCGGTACGGAGGCACCACTCCTAGAGTGCCGCCCGCGTTACTATTCCCCAAACCGTGGGTGTTCGCCGCTCTCAGAAACAGGGAACGCGCACTGGATGCTCCGATGTCTGATTTTGTTGCGCCACAATGATCCCGAACATGATACCCTGAGTCAACTGGACTACTACGCAGGACTGAGGGGAGGGAAAGGGGGGGGGGGGCGGCATGCAAACCAGAGTTTTATGCAGTGACATTACCGAAGTACGAAACACTAACATTCAATCGGGAGCAAAAAAAACCTAACACCTGCAGCGACTATGCCCTTGCGCCAGTATAATCTGCATTTTGAATTTACCAAGGTAGTATCGCATGCGCAACGCCTTCTTCAAGCATCAGATCCATTTCTAACTTGCTACTGGTGCGTACAAACGAAAGCCTGGCCATCACTGTTCCCGCGTTGGCCTCTGTACAGCAGAGGTTACCTTCAGGGATAATTTCGGGAATGTAGACACCGCGACCGCACGGCGACAACGCCGAAGAGACAGAGTGAGACGCAACAAAAGAGAGGCAGCGGCGCGCAACACGCGCGACTAGCAGTACGAGGCGACCTCCTCTTCTTGCGGCTGTTTTTGAGGAGCCGCGGAAAACCGAAGAAAACGTACGCGAAAAAGAAAAAAAAGAAAGAAAGGTACACGGGACGCGTCAGGCAAGGTCGCCACCAGGAAGTCGACCTTCGGGAGGCCCCGGAAAGGTATTTCTCTGCTCGGGCCGATTCCCGGAAACCACCACCGGCACACAAGGAAGCCGCGGCGCGCAGGAAAATAAATAAGCCGCGATGTCCCGAGAGCTAGCTAGCTGCGCAAAGGAGCAAAGAAAGGCGAGTAAAACGGAAGCAGGGTGCCCCGAGGAATACAGGGAACGACGGAGGGGCTGCAGAAAGAAAGATACGGCGGGAGAAACGCCGGAGAGCTTGGGGACAGCGGAGAGCTGCCGCTGCGACGAGGCGAAGAAAAAAGGCACCGACCAACGAAGGTGCGACGATCTCAAAAAGCGCCGCCGCCGGTCGAAGGAAGATTTACGACCGCTGCCGACGCCGCGGGCACTGCAATGCGGTACTACGTGACAGGGAGGAGTGCAAGAGAGACGCGCCTCGGTCAGCGCGCACAAAGGACCCGCGCTTTCTCGAAGAACAGCAACGTCCACCGTATATGCCACCACGTCGGCGACGGCTCTTGCCGGGGCGGCCACAGCGCAACACAGTCACAGGGTGTAAGGCTAGACGGCAGTGACGACGGGGCCATCGCCGAGTGCCGACACAGCGTGACCTCTTAATTCTTCCTACTTTCGGAACTAAGACTGACGTCTAGCTCTGACGACACAGCGTGCTTCCGTCACGCTGCTGCCCCGCCATAACGACGGTCGCAGCCTGGAACGATTCACTCGAAGCCAAGCGCACTAGACGTGCTTTTGTCAAAGAGCACTAGGCAGTTCCTTAAGGCACCCGGGGCCCCATGCTGCCAGGTGCTGTATTATTTCTCTTTAGTTATACGTCCACCGCCTATAAGACAGCTCGACTAGCATAGGACTAGCACGATAACAATGAAGAGCATAAACGCAAGATAGGAACATGCGGAGCCGGTAGAAGGGGGGGAGGGAAAAAGGGTGGGAAGAGGCGAAGGCGCTGCTGCAGAGTCGTGGTATATCAGCACTTGGTCGCGTGCTTGCGTGAGCGCGGATTTACCACGTTGCTCGAGAGCTGTGCTTTAACGCGCGCGAGACAGAAACAAACAAGCAAGCAAAAAATCAAGCAGGGAGGAAAAGGGAGGCGGTAGAGAACGCCCCTTGGGGCTAAAGCCGGTCACCAGGTGTTCTTGGCCCGACTCCCCTCCTCGAAGGCAGGCAAAAAGAGGGGACGAATGGGGGGAAGAAGCAGGAGAGAGAATACAACACTGCCTCAAACGTGCGTGCGTGCGTGCATACGTTCACGTCCCGGTGCGCAATGAGGAGAGAGAGACAACGGGCCAACCGCGGCGCACGCGCGAACAGCAAGGCTGCGTGCTCGCGCGCGCGTCCCGTTAGCGCTTGGGATCAAGAAGAAAAGGTAGGGAGAAAAAGCGGGAGGGCTAGACGCGCCTTGGAAAACTACTGCGCGCGACGGTGCGGGGAGTAGTGTAGAGAGACTGCCAGCGCTGCTGCACGAAGCAGCCGTCCTCCCCCCCCCCCCCAACACCGTTCTGTTCCCTTTCGTAGAAAGACAGCCTCCGCTTTCTATGGACAAGAGCTGCGCATCGCGCGACGATAGGGTGATACTATGCAAGGAGAAAACACTATGCAGAGAAGGTAACAGGGTACACAGTCAGAACAAGTCAGGCAGCCGACACACGAGCAGGGTGGAGCCGCATGTTCCCGAATCCCAAGTGGTAACGGATCCGAGTTCATGCCCCTCACTAAAAACACGTGTCGGAGATAAAAATGATATAAAGAAGGAGAAGAAAGCGAATAAAAGACAGTGGTCAAATGCATGCGCGCGTATTACACCAGCAGTCAAATCCCGGCTGTGAGCGCTCCGCAAGGCACCGCTATAGCCAAGTGGAAGAGCAGTAACGGCGTGCTGCCCTTAGCGAGAGGACGCCGACACGTTTACGGAGTTTCATCCGCTAAAGACATTACCAGAGCTCGATTTTCATGAGACTTGCAGCTGAGCTCCTAATCCGGAGCTTTCCGTACCTGCTATCCGGAGGAGCGCAGCGGCGAGCACGATGAACAGGAGCCAGCCGGGTGGGCAGGTGGCCAGCCTCCGAGAGTCAACCTGCAGCAGGCCCTTGGGCCACCAGGGACCGCCCGCTCCGCAGCTGGACGCCGGCGAAGGAGACGAAGAGAGGAGGAGGAGGAGGAGGAACCAGCGCCTGCGCAAACAGCAGCCATCAGTCACAGTACGCTTAGACATTCGACACTATACAACAAATGAGCGTGTGTGTGTGTGGGGGGGGGGGGGGGGGGAAGAGGCGCCTCAGCCATGTACTACATTTGAGATTTCGGCACAACAGGGTCCCGGGCACCAGAGGTCGCAGCACACCTTCAATTAACCTTCGAGGACATGAGACAACTTTATCCATTTATGACCAGATGGAGCACACGCACCGCAAAAGGGTTCCTGAAAAAGTCCCGCCAATACCGAACAATGCAGAAGAGGGAGGGGGGTAGGGGTATTGCGGGAGGCGTTATTGCCCGCGCGTCGTAAAACTTTTGTGTCACTATGGAGACAGCTTCGCCCGGCGTGACAATCGAGCAAGCTGATGGCATCTTCGACTGGTCGTTTCCGAACGCCCAGACAGCGATCGTGGTTTCATCGTGCAGTGAAGCTTGCAGTCGCTGCCTTATGCACGACCTCCGAGTTGAAACAAGTCAAGGATGCCGTTCTTGACATTAGCACGAGAAAGTACCCGACGGTGATCACGATTGGCGAAGTCAACTTCAATTGCTGCGGCTCAGTTCTGCTACACACTGCCTCGACAGTGCGATTTGAGGACAAAATGAAAACGCGACGAAGCCTAAACCAAGACGCTCCGTTTCATTTTGCCGACTGGAAATCAATGGTTCATTATTGTAACAACGGTCAGTCACCAAAAGTATCACCAACAACAATTTATAGAGTTCCACGCCGTATTTTTGGGAATGGAGGAAGGGAGGGGGGGGGGGGAGGGGCTCTGGTATTAATTCTGATCACCTGCTGTACACTTTTAGCGCGACAAATTTATGCCGCGTTCCCCACCACTGGGACCGGATGTCGGATGGCAAACGCGCGGCTTCGTGTTCAGCGGCGGAATCCCATAGCCGCTCACCCGACGGGGAAGGTGAGATTCCGATTCATGCTTCACCATGGCCATTACCTGCGACTGGCACTAGCACCACGCCAACGAAGTGACACTGCGTCTCACAGACGTGAAGGACATCTCAACAGCGAAGCGCGCACGCCCGATCAAAGCGGCGCTAAAGTTGCCCGTTTAACCGGGGCTGATGGGGCAGATCGTTCCCGAACTTCCCACCATGGAGCACACCGCCCTGGAATTGCGCTGTCTGGGGCATCCCTCCTTACGCAAGGCCGTAAGCGACAGCCACTGCAGCGAACGGTATATGCGCGCGCGCGAAACAGGGACGGCGTGCCAGTACAGTGCGTGGGCGACGGGGGTGCAGGGTGATCACCGGGGGCTACGCAGACAGTCGGCGACGACGGAAGCCGCCACGACAGCACGTGCCGGCGTATACATGCAAAAGAGCCGCCCCACCGCGGCGCGACGGAACGGATGGCGGCCAATTGTCACCAGATAAGCGTGGAAAGAATGCAGCGCTGCGACGGCCAGCTCCGGAATGGGACGGCCTGGAACAACGGCGGCCGCGCGGCACGCGAATCAAAGCAGGTCTCCAGAGAAAAACACCGAGGCGGAGGGAAGCAAGAAAGCACAATGAAAGCGAGCCATTTCAAAAGGCACGCAGCATGCAATGCGGCGCTCGCGCCGGCTGCTTATCACTGCGGCATTTCCGCCGTTGCCTCACGCACAAAGATAGCCGGAGACACGAAAGGATGTACCGCGTGTCTGTGAGAAAAAATAGAATAAACAAGCAGAGAGAGAGAGAAAAAAATGAAAGGTGATGAGGGACGGCTACATCAGACGACAGCTATAGAGTTCAGAAGCCACAGCTATAGGAAGTCACCGGTTAGTTGCAACTTAATGGTGTGTCAGTTGCGAAATAACGTGGACACCGGGCGTTTGAGAAATGCTTGCCCCCGGGTTAAGCCGCTCGTACTCTCTAAAAAAGAATGGCTAAGCTGCTCTTAGTCTGCGCTGCGCACCATAGCACCAAGTATCTTTCAGCTTTGAACACGCATTCGTCCTTCGGATAGCCGTTTCTGCTTTCCAGGTCACCTAGATTACTGTAATCACATGTGTGGACGAACGAGCAAACGAGAGTACGTCAAATGGCTGCATGCTCCGAACAAACAAGAGATACAGTAATGCAGGGAGGTTAACCAGAGCTAGTCCTGGTTGATTACTCTGCACGGGGGGAAGTGATTGGAAAGAGAGAGGAACACAAATTAAATTAACCGCATACGCAAATCATGCAAACGGGCATTGTTACCAAAGTGTTATGTATAGGCCCGTGGACCTCGGGAACTTCAGCAAAGCCGATATAGCTTTCTCTGTGGAGTTCCTTTGGGAGGTAAGAAAAAAGTAAGCTTTGTCGCCTACACACGATTAACGGGATCAATGTCCCAGAGCAAAGCAACGAGGGCACACAAGAGCAACCTGAATACTACTACTACAATAGACAAACAAAGGCAAGAAAGAGAGAGAGTTAGAGACGTGAAGTGTACAGATGCAACATCTTGACTGGTTAGCAGGCAAGACGGCGTGACGAGAAGGTGGGCGCAGCATATAGTTAGAAGCGCAAAACATTCGCACCATACCCTGTTATAGGAATGCGCACACGGTTAGCCGAAACGCCGGACGACAAACGGAGAGACTCGGGTTAGACACCGTTTCCTCTTTCGGGCTCCTTAATATTTTCTCGCAAAGTCCCACGAAAAAAAAATTAAAAGGCAACGGTGGCGACAGAGGCGAGGCCGGCGCATTCCACGATCATTACACGCGCACGCGCTTTCTGCAGCTACTACGGCAGCAAGCCCGAGCCGCAGCGGCGGCCCGTTCCCTACTTTTTAACGTCGCTTGCCGTCACCAACGAACCAGCAGCCCACCGCGTAGCAGCCATAGAACTGCGCGCAGCACAGCGCTGTGCCACGCCCCGAGGTTTCGCTCTTTCCTCCGCATTTTCTCGAGATTCTTGCACCCGCAAGACCCAGAGCGGCTCCGCAAGGCGGCAAGCCGCCGTTATTCTTCCTTTGTCTGCCAACTTCCTCGAGAGAAAAGGCTTCTCTTGTAACGTGTGCCGCCGCAGCGGACGCTTGCCTGAAAAGAAGAACTACCCCCCCCCCCCCCTCCAAGCACGCGCAAGACGAGGCCGCCACACTTGCTTGTTGAGCTTCTCTAGTCACAGTGCTCCATTTTCTTGTTCTTAAAACACCACATATATATACCCTCATTTTGCCCAGCATTTCCACTCGTTTTTGCCGAGCACTTTGCCAGCCCGTTTCTCGTGCCTGACAGCACGAAGGGGGAAAAAAAATAGAAACAATAAAAAGAAAAATATAGCGGACCCAGTAAAGCCGCTGCAAGCCGCCCGCGATTATAGAACTCGTTTCGTCGTAAAATCCATCTTTTCGTACTCAAAACGCTCCGAAACAACAACGCGCGCCTGACTACTATACAGAGCACATACTTCTATGATGACCTTCTTCATATAGCTTCATGCAGCAAAGCTCTACAAACGCGGTCACACCTGACTACATCTAACACTTACATGCGAATACAAATAAGAAAAAAAAAAAAACATTCTAGTACGCCGTAAACCTCCATCTTCCCCCATCCCACCCCAACAGCACATTAAGGCTGGATTGCTCCAAAGCACTAATAGAACAGAGGAGTCGTTTTAGAGCTACAGCTGCAGAGGAGCCAATAGGTACAAAACCGGCACTCTGTTGGCCGAGTTTGGCGCAGCACAAATAATGACGTCGGGTGAAAGAGGGACAGCAAGATTTACCTGGTGTGCATAGGGTGTCCCAGCTAACGTTAGCCAAGCTGTTCAGCGAAAGAAAAAAACAAATGTTTTAAAGAACACGGTGCAAGACATGATTTTAAGATCTATGGTGTTCGGTTATCAGAACGCGTGACGACGAACACGGCAGGTCTTATACGTGTATCTTACATCGTGTTAATTTTTTTTTCGTTGAAAAGCTTGGCTAACGTTAGCTGGGACACACGGTATATTCCTCAAGCGCAAAATATTTCTTGTTGCTGAGGTCTGTCGCAGGAAGGCGGAAGTCAGACGTGAGCGTTCAATGTTTGAGACATTCTACGCAACGTACGATTTGTCAATGCTCGCACGATGCTACTGAGCGCAATCGCATACATGTATAGCATAAAACGACTGATAAAAAAAGATAACGCAACACGAGCGCAGGATTCAACAATGGAAGAGCCCCCAACGAATTATTTTCATTGCGAGGACTCGGGAGATCGCCTCAAAGGTCGCGGACGCACGTGCTCCCACCACCTCGGCGTCAAGTACCACGGCGCACTTCGACAGCGTCCGTGAAAGCGCGAGGCATCACGCGCAAAAGCCACGGCTGCAACTCAAAGCCATAACGAGCTCTCAAGAACCGTTTCGAACAGGGCCAAAATGTCCCTTAAAGAAGAGGGAGTCGGAAACCCCAACACACTGCGGCAATATACGATAGGGAAAACTTAATCTGTGCGTTCAAACACCGATTCCCGCAAATCTATCGTTCAGAACTGTATAATTTGTGTGACGAAGGATCCAACTTCTGTATATTATTATTTGGGGCACGAAGGACAAAAATGATCGGTTTAGAATGGAAAATCCGGTGCTCCCTTCAACATGGGCGCAACGCGTACACAGGAGATCACACGAGAGCAACCCAGAGAAAAAGAAAGAAAACGCCGGCGCAGCCCGACCGAAGCACAGCCAGTGCGCTGAGCCGCGCAAGCGTTGACGTTAGCGAAAGCGGTCCGGCCCGGAGACAGCGCGCGGAAACCCTGCAGCAGTGCGACGACGGGTCGTCGAACCTCCGCGGTCGGCACCGCAGGCTTTTTGCCTCGCCGACGACTCGTGGCGGGGCCGCGCTGCTGCGGGAAGGAGCACCGCCTCGCGACGGGGGCCGCCGCTGCGTGGGTGCCCGACACAGCGAGGGCGCGCGCACACAGTGTGTGCCCGGGATCTCGGGCTTCTTCGCGCTCGACCCGATGAGCAGCAGCGTCAGTCAGCTGAGCGCCGCCGCTGACTCATGGCACCGCGGAGGCGGAGGAGAGGCGGTTGCTGTGCCCATAAGAGAGCGCGCTGACGCGAGTCGCTGCTCTCGCGCACGCTTCTTCTCTGGCAGAAAAAAAAAAAAATGAGAACGAACCTGGGGTCACCGGGTGTGTAACCAGCGTCGGGGAAAGAGGAAAACGACCGCGCTATCGCAATTAGACACACACCCGGCAGCAGCAGCGCGCGGCGCGAGGCGCCGGATTGACGCGCACGTCCCGGCCTCTGCCCGTGCCCCAATCGCACGGCAAACTCCGCAGGCCACCCCAATCAAAGCTCCTGCGCCGGGAGGAGGCCTGTCGTCCATCCAACGAGCGCGGACAGAGAAGAGAGACAAGCCGCGGTGGGGCCTCGTTTGCCAAAAGTGACCGCGAGCAGAGAGCAGCCGCCGCACGGCAGCGAGAGAGAGGGAGGGGGGGGGGACCCGTGCCTGTTCCGGGACGGCCGCCGGAGAGGGACCGGGTCGCCGCCGCCGACCGTGGGAAAACCGCCCACACCGCAGGGCCGCCGCTCCCTCGCGTCGGCAAGGGACCGCGGCGGCGTGCGCAGCCACGGCCGCCCAGAGTGGCGCGGCACGTGAACACCGCCGCGACGCTGCTAGCGAGAGCACGCCCCGACGGATCCCTGCCCCCCCCCCTCTCTCTCGCGCGCGCCCAGACGCCGCGGCACCAGTGCAGGTCCAGACACGACGCTCGAGACAGGGTTGATGCCCGGAAAACGGTCTTCCCGAGGCACGCTCGTCTGACACCCGGCAAGCCAACTGCTGCATGCACCGAGCGCTGGGTACAAAAAGGTGTGCGGAGATCCGCGCTTCTGTGAACAAGTTGACTGTCTCGTCAATTTCCAACTGTCCATACACTCAATGGCAAAGTTACGTGTATTATACACGGGATAGAATAGAAAAGTGAAAATGTGTTCATCGTCAGGTTATCGCTTACTTGATACGAAATAAGAAATGGATGCGCGCCGGTACTAGTATAGATCAAACCACCACTGCCATTCTGTGCGTCCTCCACACGCTGTGCACTATGTGGCGGCGTACGCGGACGAGGCGACTTTTGGGGTCCAAACCGGGCAAAGACGCCCTTCCGCACGAGTAACGCACACGAAACAGGGAGAGAAAAGAACGCAGCGGGACAGAGTACAGCCTTTTAGCCAGGACCAAAAAAGCCACGTAAACGAGGACAGGCCGTGCGAACGCCAAAAAAAAAAAAAAAAAAAAGAACGCGACGAGAATCAGATTTGAACGAAGGCGGCACAGCACCGAGGAGATATCAGAGATTTCTTTCTAGAGCAAACCATTGTGCGCCGCGGCGGTGGAGTCAGAAACGAGCGTGACGATCAAAAGGCGCGAAAGTCGTTGACGCCGCGGCCGCAACGCTCCTCCATTCGAGTTTGGCAAGGGAGACGATGACCGTCCACCGCGCGCCGGCGCCACTTTCCCCGATCACGCCCTTCATTCGCCACGGACTCTCTGACGTTAGGAGGCCGCTATACGGCTTGCAGGAAACAATAAACGGGCCGGGACGGACGCCTCACGATCGAACCGCCCAAAATTGAAAACAACCGGCGTTCCGAGCCAAATGAAAAACCTTAGATTAGAACACACATACGCCGACGTTACTAAAAGAGAGAGTTGGAGGGGAGAGGCTCGCAGAAACTCGGAAAGGAACGGCACGACTAGAAGACAACGCCACACCTCCGTCGTGTGTTGCGTATATACAGCAAACCGGCTAAGCAACTCGAAATCACCTGGCGAAATTCTTGGGACCTTTCGGCAGAACCGAATCTCGCAGCACGAGGCAATTTCTTTTTCAGCGTGAGATGGCTGAGCAAAGACGAGTGAACGTCACAAAACAGTCGGCGCTGACAGTTGATCGCGATAGAACTGACTACTAAACAGCAGCCTGCCAAGCCGTAACTTTCACAGAAGACAACTTTTCTCCCTGCGGCTTCCGACACGTTTCACGGCAGGGAATAAGTGGAACACTGCACGCCACTACATAAAAACAATTCTGCGCACTTTCGTTAAGCGCACCGCACTGCGAGATCACGCGACGAGGTCCCCCGCTCCTCCTCCTCGCGAGGCCATGCGTATCCTCCGCCACGCGTCCACGTTATACCATTGTGACAGAACACCAAACCGCACGCGCATGGGCGCGAAGACAACAGGGCGCCAGCGACCACCCGCAGTGGACGACCACAATGGGCCGCACGAACTCCCACGACGCCAGAGCAGGCAGCGTACAGAAGTTATCAATTAGGCGCACACGCGGGAAATCTTCACCACCGCGAGCGCACGTCCCTGTAGCAGATAACCCCAGCGGCATCTCTTGGGGTCTCGGGACACAAATGCCCGAGAGCCCTTGAGAAATGAACGTTCCCATGCCAGCGTGACCGCGGCGGCACTGGGACGAGCATGTGGCGCGGTACCGGCGGAACTCTGAAGCGGCCGCTCGAGACGAGAGCTTCCGGGAGGCAGCAGCAAAGTTGGAGAGCCACTTCAGGGCCTGAGCTTAGCTAAGTCTAGTAGCGCGCTTAAATTCTAGTGGCCCGCGAACTCACGAGAAAGACCTGGGTGAAAGGGGGGGAAAAAAGTAATAACAAGGAGAATTGCCATGAGAATCACGGAGACAATCGAAGGAGAAGCATACTACTGTGGCACAGATGAAGTACTTAGATAAGGCCCGCAAACATCTGGAACGGGTTCACTGTATACACCGTAGCAGCAAACACGCGGGGAACACATTACCAACGAGGGCCCTTCCCAACGAACGAGCACAACGCGGCCCTCAAAAACAGCGCCAACCAGGTTCAGGAACGGGCCCGCGAACCACAGGAGAATCGTTCGGCATTTTGGTGCGCGGCACGTCGGACCCGCGCCAGCCGCCCGTTCTCCCCCACGGCGGCCTTGCTCAGCAGCAGCAGAGAGAACTCGGCGCTGTTGCGAGGGTCGGACAAAGGCCCTCCCACAGATGCGTGCCCGTACACGCAACCAAGCGCGCAGGTGGCCGCGGCGCGCTTTCTTGCTTTCACGACGGCGCGTCGCCGACGATGCTTCATCGCAGAACTAATGAGCGCGATCGATGACAGCAGGTCTGTCGGTCTGTCGGACACATGCGCAGCTCCTAGTAATGCTTCCCGACTTCGCGAATTCGGTGCACAAGCGGCAGATCGGATGAAACGAAACGGGAAAACCGGACAAACAGGACCCGTCACCGACCCTGAGTAAGAGGCGAACCTATAGGCGAGGAGGTGCAACACCACTTGCAACATTCCGACTATAGGAATGCTGCAAGTGGTTCCGTAAAATGAATGATTATGAAGCGACAGCTGCAGTCAGGATACTTCAATGTCACGCCTGCATTTGTTTAGCGCTCCTATTAAAATGGGTTACCCAGAAGATGCAGCGAAAATTATGACAAGTGTAAAGCGAACACTAGATAAAAAAGAAAGAAAGGGTGGGAGGAGCGGACAATGAGACGAGCTACGAAACCGTACCGGAAAAACACACACGGGGACAGACTGCGCGGGACTCTAAAAGGTACTCGGTGCGTTTACGAAAGGCGCGCACCCCCGGCGGCACCGGATTGTAGGGGGCCACACGTACAGTGTTTTCCGGCGAGAAACCCACTTACGGGCGCCTTAATATTAGACCAGTGGAAAGAAAAACGCGTGGGCCGCACACTGGTGGGAAAGGAATTCGCCCATGTACAGGTACTCTTCCCGACTCGCCAGACCGCTCCGCTCACTCGAAGAACGAAAAAAAAAATAAGTTGGACGTTTTCAGCTTTCACGGCACCGCAGTTCGCTTAACGCGGACAAACCTCAACGTCGAAGACGTATAAACAACGAGCTCGCAAGTTGCTTAGACCCCAGCGCTTATGTACTCAAACGGTGTCAGTCCGGCTATTTCCATTGACTAGTAAGTGGCGCCATATATGAAAGCGCATGCGACCTGACCAATATCTTCGTACGAGAAATGCACAGTGTCCTAACCCACGCGGCCCGCGAGGGTTGCCTGCACGTGTATCTAGTTCGGGTGACGCCGCGCAACACGTTCATTCATTTTATTACCCAACAGATTGAGAGGGAGCGCGCTTGTCGCCTGGTGGTTACTCCGAAACAGACGGTCCCGGCCCTCCTCCCCATCCTTGCTCTTAATGCCCAAAATTTCGGCGGCTTTGTGCCTGCGGTAGGGCGAACGGCTCACGTCGCCCAAAAAAACAATCGTCAGCAGCGGACTCTTCACCCTCTCGTGCCTCGGTCGTCGGGCAGCAGCAGCAACAGCAACGGAGAGTCGCCCGCCACCACCAGCGACGGGGGTGGACAGCGGTGAAGGGGCGCCCGGAAGCCACCACTGGAGCGGAACGCCCATACGTCACCCGCCGAAAGAGGAGCCAACGACCGCGCCCGCCAGGCACAGCCGCAACACACATACAACGCGCAGCGCCGCCACACCGACTACTCGGTAAACAGAAAAAAAGACCACGGGAGAGGAACCTATGGCACGCGAGGTTCGGCAATGGTTTGCTTCGCCCCCCACCCCCGCAACACTCTAGGCTTGCGTCACCCACCCCCCCCCCCCCCTTCTGCCGTCCGCACTCCGGCGCGCAGCGACCTCGCCCAAAGCCGGAGGCTGCCAAAAAGCTGGGCACACTGTAGCAGTCGAAGAGGGCCGCCGTTTCGCTGAAAGAGACGTCGCGCGCGCCGAACGAAAAGCCGCTCTTGCCAGCGCGAGACGAGCCGCCGAGCGGAGGAGAGAAGGGGCGAAAAAAAAAGAAAGCGTCCGCCAATCCGCAGCGAACTGTGCGACTCGGAAGCAAACGCAGCGCGAAAAGAACTCGAGAACAAGCTCTCAGCTTATCATCATTCCGCGCCGCGTGTGCCAACAACACTTATCCGGCCGCATGGAATTCCCAGCGCACGAGCGCCGCTTTTGGCAGGTGGCTGCTTGTAAGACGTCGAGTAAACAAAACATGCCCAGAAAACACGTAAACACTGCGGCCGCTAGTCCGTCCGCGGAGAATTTCATCGACGCAACTGTCCGCAGCAGCTCGGCCTTGGGAGGAGGGGCCTAGCCAACGCGTTTTCTGGCGTGCCCTTAGCGACCCTCCACGAACCTCAATCGAACCTCAATATTAGATTGCCCGGACATGGGACCATAGTGCGCGCCACAAATGTATCTCCTCTCTCTGCCTGTTCGAGTTGCGACAGATCGCTGGGCAGAGACCGCGGTCAATGCAATGCTCTATAACCGGACCGCGACACTTCTTCAGGCGGTTGGCGACTGCCTTACGAAAACAGAGTAGGGGCTTTCCCACGGCAACCACGGTCAATGCAAGCACAACATATGCTATAAGAAACTCAGCACCGGCTGGAGCCGGTTGAACCGTATCTGCGATTCCAAGGTGCCCTACGTAGACGCTTATCGGTAATAAATGCAGTACAATGACAACGGTCGACTAACGAAGAGCCGGCGCTCCTACAACAAGGAAGATATTGCATTTTGAAGGATCCGAAGACTCGACTTGGAAATTCGCGACGTCCCCTTGACGTATACGGACGACGCGCTGTTGGTGCGCGAAATCCAATTAATGGAAACTTCGGCCTTCGTTTTCTCGGGAAACACTTCTGTAAATAATTGATACTTCAGTGTAATGTATAAACTGTCTTAGTGTCGATATTTGGTGTCCGTTTATTGACCACGCGTCAAGGGCGGAATTCACACTCGCAGCGCAGACAGGGAGATGGCGTCGTTGTGTGCACGCGTCCGCGGAAAGAGCTCGGCGGGCAAGGCGTTTCGTGTGGTCAGCAAACGAAAGCACTTGCTCGTCGAGCTGTTGCCCATTTACAGATGCCGCGATATGCCAACAAAGAAAATGACGGAACCGCCTCGACCTCCTTGGAAACGCGAGGAAACAAAGTTGAGTGGTCGCAAACCCCGCACGACACCAGACACACGATTCAGACGCCTGGCGAGTGAATACTTTCCTTCTGCTGCATCACGAAATATATAATGCTACCGCCGAAATTAACGCTAGCTTTATTGTTTCTCGTTACGGAAGTTTTAGACATAGCCACGCCAAAGTTATTGTCCGCCTTTAACACAAAATAATCGATTTCGAAAAAAAGCGCAGCCGGACGAAATCGAGACAACGCGTTGCCTACATGAAGACGCACGCAAAGCGAGCTTTGCCGACTACTATTGTGGAGGCAGTAAGTAGCAGGCAATGCTACGAGTGCGTAACTCAGTACACGTAAGTAAATACTCAAAGGCGTTTGCCGTACACTGTATACGGTGACACGCGGTTTCATTACAGAGAACCGAGGCTAGTCATTTTTGTCACATTAGCTGTTTTATCCTTGATCACTCCGCCCTGCTTATATATAACTGGCTCAAGGCTGTGCCGTACAGCAGGCACCTCTCGCCCTCATCGAGTCTGAGAATCTAGGGGATCGCGCGGGCGGTGGCTCTGTCTAATCACTGACGTGCGCCTAATTTCGATGCAAAAGGCGACCACGTTCCAAACGGGCGCATTTACGTTCACAAGAGAGAGGCGGCCAACATACGCGTCAAACGAAGCACACCGCCTCAACGACGATAAAAAATAATCAAGCAATAACAAAAAAAAAAAAAAAAAATTCACGGAGCACGCGGTGTTTACGGGGGATACTAACCTACGCTCGTTGCTACCCCCCTCTCTTCTTCACCCGAGGAAGGTGGCGATCGCAAGTGAAACGAACTCTCAAGTTATCGAAATGACCGCGCAGAAACCGATAGAGCCCAGGGTATCGCAGTCCTCGTGAAGGGCCTGCGACGCGTGGGACGGACCAAAGCGGGGGAAAAAAGGAAAAAAAAAAAAAAGGAAATAAATATTGCCGCCGGGGTGTTCACTCCCGCACTCGCAGGACGTATTGCAGGAATTTGGAGCAGCTCATGCGTTCGGGCTCGTTGAACGCGAAAACACGCCAAAAGCAACAAAGTCAGCCCCCGCGAGTCGAAAGAATGCAAAGAAACAGCGCTCGCAGATTATCAGGGCGGTTCCCAACTTGCAGGGCGGAGCGTTTAAAAGCCGGATCTGTTTCCCCCCTCTTTGCTTTTTTAGAGTCCGCTTTCGCAGCAAGCTTGCTCGCGAAGGGGGGAGAGGCCTCGACGACAGGACTTTGCGGCAGCGCCAATGTGAGACGGTAGATAACGTATAGCTTTAAAAAACTGCGGGCGACCAGAGAAGATCGAGAGAGAGATTGCGCATGATATAACAAAAGAAATAAATATCTTCAGACTTACGAGGCCTTTTGGCACTCCGCGTTACGTTCCACGCCGACGCATGGAAGCAGCATTCGTGGCAATGATGCAACAACGACGACGTAATCGATTTTCGTCGCATCCAAAGAGCGCAAAAACGTTCGGATATTTTTTTTTTTTTTTTTTTTTTTTTGCAGCCGATGCTGGGAACGCGTTTCCGACGAATTTCCGGCGCGGATTGAAGAGAACCTGCCCGAACCCACCAAACTCCTCATGGGAGAAACAGCAGGACAAAGTGTCCCAGCGCTGAGAGAGGCCTTAGCTCTGGAAGCGCCCATGGTGCCCGGTCTTGCGTTCGTTATTTATTTGCGCTACAATGGCTTCGTCAAGCTTCGAACCGTGCAATTTTTTAAAGTATTACTTATTTCCAAGTATTAAGTCGGAACCTAAACGAAAGAGTTTTCGAAGACGTAGAGGACGCACTGCAGGCCATCAATTGGCGAACGCTCCACAACACGCCCTGGACATTGGGAAAGGCGGGGGACGAGTGTGCAGTGGTTAATCGCGAGCACTTCTTGGGCGATCGTTGCGAAAATATGTCTCGGAAACCTAGCTTTTTCGTCATTTTGGGGTTCCTGGCTGGCTCGATTATGATGAAAATGTTGGTAATGAATACAAACGGATAGCAACGATGCTTCCTCCGGCAACTTCTCTCTGAAGCTGTGCAAAGAACAGGCACGTGGGTGCTTGCGATTTACTATCATGACGAATATCTGTGGGCGTCCCCTTTGAAAGCGGGTCGGCGGCGTATGCCACCACACTCGGGTCTCAAGTTCCCAGTGAGATTTCAGGGTCTTTCTGATCCACAATTCTTACCTCACTTCGCGCTTTCTCCTATTATCGCGCAGCGCCAAATCGTCGCTTTGATTACGTTCAATACGCCGATGTTTATACTCTATTGTCATTTCAAAGCCTAGCGATTTTTGAAGGCTCACGGCATTCGTGTCTATCTGCCTCTAAAATGAATGTACCGACACTAGCAGAAATTTGCCTAATTGTCTTTGCAGTATATTTGCGTGCTACGCCCCTATGTGCCACCAGTCATCACCACAGGTAAACTTCATTCCATGCATTCGCATTTCAATACAACCTTCCCCAGTTTTCCAAAAGCACCGTCACTGCCCTTAGAGTTGCCCAGAACTTCTCACACGTGATCTCCAGTCAAGTTTTCCTTGCTTGGGTTCACGTATGCGTAAAGCCACTCCAGCTTATGCGTATCATCGCGCTGACTTGAACAGTAGGAGCTCCAGAGGCATCAATAGCAGCAGTTTGTAAAATCTCAAATATAGGACAAATGATGCAGTATTCAGTGAGAAAAAAAGAATGTACCGCAGTATCACTAGTAGCAAATTAAGAATTGACTGGCCCGACATTCATATACACCACCAGCCATATTCTGTAGTGCATGATATGCAGAACTGAAGAAACACAGCAATAACAGCTCGCAGCACGGTCGTAATGTGCAAGCAAAAGCGCACACTACGCCGCGCCAACACTTCCAACCCGGAAAATTCGAATTTTCCCGATTCGAATTTTCCCGATACTATCAGTATGCACACCAGCAATAATACATACAATGTAAGCTACGCTTACGGCATATTGTTGCTGGCGTGAGTCAAACCTTCTGGGTCATGCGGCCACTGGAAGCCGCCGAGTCGATGTCACCAAGTTCGCGAACATCGAATCGGCGCTTTCCATCAGCCGGATAGACCGAACACGGACCGTGACGTAAGCGCACGGATAGCTTGCAACGCAGAGCGACGTCCGCATCGCTTAACAAACGCACGGATAGCGAAGCATACATCATACCGATTTGCCGCGTCGGTTCGAGCACCATGAAGCTGGAACAGCAACAGCAGTCCGGCGATTCGCAGCAGCAACACCGGCAGGCGCAAACGGTGGTACGCCGCGAAGACGACGTCGCGGCGCCGTCACCGGTGGAGGCCGTCGTAGTCGTCGACGCTAGCGTCGTCGACGTCGTGGTCGATTCGCGCAGACACCGACAAGTCGGCACCGTCAGCAAAGTCGTCGCATCCACCATTGTCGTCGTCATTGCGCGGCGCAAGCTCCTTCTCCGATATGCGGGGCCCGGCGCAAATGGGAACACTCCTAAAAAAAGCTAGCTACTACTACCGTGCGCCGTTAACACAACGTGACGGCGTCGGTAGAGTTCCTCGGTGCACGCGCTCGGAAATCCATCGGACCGCAGTAGTGGCGTTGTTCGAAGATGGTCGCACGGCATCCGACAGCAGACAGCGGCGGCACGACGCAGAGCAGCACGAGCACACCGTCCGGGCGCCTCCGACGGCGACGAGCGAACGCCGCAGTCACGGGCAACATGCCGTCGCCACTGTGCACGGGATTCCGACGGGCAGGAGGACCCAGGGCGCGGACAAAATACGAAAAATCCACAGTGGCCGCGCAACCGATTACGAGAGCTACGCGTCGAGGCGGATTCACGCACGCAAGGGACCGCAGGCAACCGACGACGCAAACACACAACTCGACGGCGCCGGGGTTCGCGACCGACTGATGCGCTTCGCCGGCAAAGCAGCAGCCGCGTCCGGCCGGCGAACGAACAGCGGGATTCGCAAGGTGAGGGGGGGACGACGAAAGAAAGGGGCCCTCGCGTGAGGAGGGAGGAAAACGGAAGGAGAAAGATGTAAAAGGCCACAAAGAGGCGGGAAGGAGAGGCCGCGGGACGCATGCGCAGAAGGAAGGCACGTGCGCAGACGTGCGCGCGCGAGCAGGCGCGTGCGGCGGCGGCGCAACGCCAGCTGGCGGCGGGCACAGCGCGTGCCCGCCGCTTCTCCCCGCCCAGCGCACGAAGAAAAGCGACGAGGGGTCGGGGGACCCGAGAAGGAACCGACAGCGCAAATCAAAAACGTCAAGCGCTTACAAAAATTCAACGCAAGAAACCGCACGCCAAAACATACAACAACACGCGAGAAAACGGTGGCAGACGACGGCAAAAGGAAGGTAACAGAAGAGCGCAAAACGGCGGCAGCACATCCTCCCCCCCCCCCCCCCCCCGGCTCCTCCACCAAACAGGGAAGAAAGAATGCAGAAACGGCACAAGACGCAGCCACGAAGGCAGATGGATAGTGCGCGTTTGCATGTGCGGGGGGAACGGCGGGGCTGTCTACAGTAGTGGGGGAGGGGGGGGGGGGTCAAGCATGTGCACCTAATTGGTCCGAGAGAGTATTTTTATACTCCCTGCCCAGGGCAGCTTTCCTCGGGAGCAAATAAAGAGCTCCAAAAAAGGAGCCCAAAATCCTCCTTGCCCGCGCCGAGCGGTACCGCCGAGCAGATGCGTCCGAATGTGCGTGTGCCGGGCGCGTGGCACGCGATATCCGAATACTCAACACTCTTAACCTCAACAGCTCCGCCGCCTCCCCCACACTCGCGCTTTCTCCCCCGCAGGTCCCGTTGTGCCCCTACACCTTCGACGCGCAGTCCGCAACTTTCTTCCGAACAGCCCCCCCCCCCCCCCCCCCCCTCCCGGAGCAGGCAGCGCGGCTTCCCCCGTGCACGCGACCTTCCGTTACGAAAACCTCGCTCCAAACTCGGGAACCGCGCTTGAAAGATGCGTTACCGACGCAAGCTTCTTTCGCGGTCCATTTTGACGGGCTGTTTGGCCACCCGACGTTTTACGTCACGGTCGTTTTCTCTCCGCGAGCAAACTGTTCACTTCCTCTTTCGCTCGGCCATTTGTCTCCTCGATTGCGAGGGCACCCCTAGGTGCGCCCCGTACCTTTTACCCGGGTCCGCGTAGCGGTCACGCATGGCTCCTGTGAGATGATCAGCTCGGCAAATGACATCGGAGTGTTATCTAAGCACGTCGGGAACTGTCGCATACGTCCGCGCAGTTGAGACAAGTTTCCGGAGGATGCGGCTTCTTTTGCCCTCGTAGTGAAGTGAGCACGAAGCCCCCGCAATAACAGAAGCCATATGGGACAAGCTTCAATCGCTGAAAATTGGGCGAGGATAGCTCTAGGTGAGCGAATTTCGAGAGTTAACGGTGTGAACTGAAAACAGTGTCCCGGTCGGAAACAAGGCGCCACGAATGTAGAACGTTGCATTACCGTTTTGCTGTATATCTTACAACGTTCAGAAGCCGAGAGGAGATTACGGCTTGCTATGATCGTCGGACACGATCTAATTACGGAGAAACAACCCCCTCAGCATCAGCCAGACAGAACATCCGGGACCGAGTTCCGCTATAAACAGCAAATCGGAACAAGCGTCAATTCGTAATGCAGCCCATGTTGAGCGTTTCTCGCTGCTGGACCCTAACTTGGGATAAATTTTGGCGTCCAAAAGATATATTCGGTCAACGAGTGAATAGAAATTTCGGCCACGGACGAAAATGAAACGCGCGATCGCCGCGCACAGCAGGTTAACTCCGCACAAATTGCTGCGTGCATCTGTTCTAGCTGAAGTTGACAGCTTTTAGTATTTCATATACAGCTAAGTCAAAGGACTTCGCGTTAACGTTGCGTGATCCACACTGCGCGTGCGCAGTACGTAGGCGGCGCGTGGGCTCTTGCGCGCGTATATTCGGGACTGGAAACTGTTTTCGAGATCAGTTCTGTAGAGAGGCTTGGCGTGGCCTCTGAGATCAACAGCGTAACAGAAAGGCTCGCGTGCCGCTCGATTTCGGAGTCCATGGGCTGCTACTGTTTGCTCGCACTTAGCGTTTTCACATCTAGGTGGCACTGGAATCGTTGGCGTTAGTTACAGTAACGTCGGTGATGTATACAGTGGCAATGCAAGTCATAAAATCAAGCTGTCGAAGTGGGTTCAGACCTGGCCGACGCTTAAATGATATATTTCTACTAACTCAGGGCATAGAGATTTCAACAGCTCAGAATAGACCTTTATTGATAAAGTTTCTAGATATTAATGGAGCTTATATACGACAAAGTAACAGGAAACTTTGGAATATTCTCAAGCCCGAGGACATAGATGACGATTTTGCGGAACTACTGAGGCAGATGCACAAGTAACTATTATGCACCAAGACTTAAAAATATACAAATGCCACGTACGTAGCTGAACAGAACCAAGGTAATGCTGTTTGCCGTCGCTTGCAGATGTAGCACGTATTGAGCAAGAAAAAGCTGTATCGGGAGTTTTTCATGCTGCTCTACAATTTTCTCATTCACACTTCATATAATTATAATATTTCAGAAGTTGATTAATTAAGACTAATTATTATTTAGGCGGATTGCAAAAAAATAATCTGATTATCTCCAAGCGACGACAAACAACATTACCTTGGTTCTGTCCAGCTACGCGGCATTTGCATACTTATATATCTTGGTGCATGAGTACAAATCATATGGGAAGGCCGGAAATGCAAAGATCTAGTGGAAATTCGCCAAGGACTGAAGCAAAGATGCCCTCCATCTCCATTATTCTCCCGCTTTATGTTCCGGGCATAGAGAAACTACTGAAAAATAGTAAACTAGGTTTTGATTATCTTACATACGTAATGGGTAAAAAGTGCAACAGAGCTAGGGTGCCTGGACTGATGTAGGATGACGAAAGAGTGTATTTACAGACTTTCGAATACGTGTGGCAATGAAGCGACCTACCTAGGCCTTCATATTACTACAGAGAAAAACGGTAATTATTATCTTTAAGGAAGAGGCGAGAAATTACGTGGTATCAATTCAACAAGACATACCCATAGTCATACAAATCATACCCCCGTTTTCTCAGGAGAAACAAAAGAATCCCCAGGAAAAACAGAAAGGAAAAGAAGGGGGTGGGGGGAAGAGCATAAATATACCAAGCCTTGTTTGTTAGTCAGAAACTGTCCGTGTTAACGGGATCTCATAGCAGTGCGTGCGTGCACGTACTTTGCTATATAGCGCAACCAAATTTATACAGAGTCCAATCCCCGCAAAATAAGTCCGTTTGGGATTATTGTCTGAACAATATTGGCAGAGAGCGCAGCGTGCTGCCGCAGACGTTGTTCATCCGCCTCGGAAAACGGTAACTTGCAGAACGTATATTACAACTGTCACCGTTCAGAAACGCAGTTACGGAGCAACTCATTCGGGTTGTTGTGTCTGGCGGTCCTTCGGGACACAGGAGGCCGGCGCCGACTCAGACGCGCCAACCTGACGCCCCTTTCTCGCGGCCGAGAATTGTCACCTGGGACTGAGGGATTAGCAGTTGGTCTCCGGGCTACTCATGCGTGGCTAAACGGCAGCGTCGCCCCTTGGTGCGGTCCCGTGAATTACCAGCGCCACCCGAACCACGACGACGCTACGCCGACTGCTGCCTTTCGAGACAGCCACCGCCCTACCTGGTTCCGCGAACTGACCGCTATGGAGAGGCGAATCTTGAAAGGGGCCCGTGTCTGGCAATCCCGGGGGAACGACATCAACGTTCGGTTCCCAAGGTGTCAACCGCTGCCTGTGTTCGGGGGCGACCTAGCAAGATTGGAGGCGGAGCCCGGCGGGAAACAACGACACAACACGTGCGGGATATGGCCACCTGATCAAAGACTGTCATTGGCTAAAAGAACTAAAGTGGATTCCCTCGTCGAGTGAAAGAGGGAAACGGAAGGGATAAAACAGGGGACTTGAGTGTTGTGGAGACGCTTGAGGCTTGACCATGTAGAGCACGCTTGACGATGTAGAGCACGCTCGACCATGGAGAACGCTCGGAGATGTAAGCGCTACCACATGCAAAGATGTTAGCATGTAGACGGCTCCAATATCATGGAGCCCATCTTGTAATATACCATGTACAGTGTATATAAAACAATTTTCTAATCTCCCTGGATAACTCCTCCTCTCGGCACCTGGCACGGCACCATACATGGAACATTCGATGGACCCGCGCACAATCGCCATTCGCAACAGTGGCTGGCAGCTTATGGGATCGGCCTGCGTTGGCTACATCGGTGTGGTGAGTGCTACGTGTTTGCTTCTCTTTTCGCCAGACTCAATAGCGCAGGTGACTAAGTCGTTAATGGTGTTTGATGTTGTTAGTGATTTTGTCGCATAGACCAAGAATAAAGTGTCTCGTGGGCTGAATTACTAGTGGGGAAGAAACACAGGGTGCACTGTAAATACGGATAAGTTTGAAATCCAGGAACTCCTCAAAAGTTGTGAGCCGATGGGCATTTTGGTTGGCCCTGCGGTAGGCAAAAGTCAACAATTGGAGCTTTTACAGAATGAGGAAGTGAGTTGGGAGAAGGCCGGTGAGGCCATGAAAATTGTTTTGCTGGGAAAGAGCACGAAGCGAGAAATTCTGCAATCTCCCTATGTGGTAGCGATAAGGACGGGCTTAGTGCCGGTGTTTGCTCTTCATGTCGCCAGAACTCTCTAGTACAAGTAGGTAGTTGCTAGGAGAGTAACTGTGTGTTTTCTGGCGGGCACCGTTCTGGAAATTCACCTTCTTTAAATAGCGAATTTTAGGAAGGGTGAATTTTGAAGGCAAACTAGATCGCTATGGAGAAATTCAGAGTGCAGGACCTACTTCTAATTTGCGAGGAGTTAGGCATTTCGGCCGACTCCGCAAAAAGGAAAGAGGCAGTTCTCGACGTCATGAAGGCAGAAGAAGTGACGGTCGAGGAAGCCGACGAGGCTTGGGAAACCATCGTTGAAAGAATGCAAAAAGCAGAGGAGTGCAAGAGGCGCGAGCGTGAAGAGCGAGAAAGGGAGCGCGTAGAACGAGAAAAGCGCGAAGAAAGAGAGCATGAGATAAGGCTTAAACAACTTGAGAACGATGGTCGTCGCATGGGTACGGGTAGGTCCGAGTTCAAGATGAAAAACCTTCTGCATCCCTTCAGAACGGGCGAAGACATCGCCCTTTACCTCGTACACTTTGAAAGGGCATGTGAAAGAGTAGGCTTCAGTAAAGATGTTTGGCCGCAGAAGTTGTTGACACTTTTACCATGCGAAGTTTCAGATGTGATTGCACGGCTGAGTAAGGAGGACTATGAAGTGTATGACAAGGTGAAGGCTGCATTGTTGCGCAGATATCGCCTGTCGGCAGAGGCTTTTCGCCAGCGCTTTAGGTACGCGAAGAAGGGAAACGAATCTCACCCGGCTTTTGCTTACGAGATTAAAGTCAACTTAGTGGAGTGGCTTAAAGGCGCACAGGTCTACGGCGATCACGACAAGGTAATTCAGTGCATGGCACTCGAGCAGTTTTATCGAGGTATTCCCGAGGAAGTAAGGCTTTGGGTGCAAGATCGGATGACAAATTCAGACGTAGACAGAGCGGCAGAACTCGCCGAGGATTACTGCACGCGCCGAAGTTTCCGCAGTACGGCGCGACGACTAGAGAGAAGCGACAGAGCGGGATTCAGTTTTGGGAAGCCAGAGGGTAGGAAGTCTGTCCGTAGGAATTTTAAACAGGAGACTTCAAAATTCCCAGGCACGCATCAAGAGAAAGATGATGACGCACCTAAAGTAGAGCAAGCTACGAGGGCGCCCGCTCACAGTGCGCGCGCACTTGAGACGCGGAAAACAGTTGTCTGTTACAACTGTGGAGAAAAAGGCCACATGGCCAGGAGTTGTGAGAAGCAGGTGGTATTTGCCACAATTCAGGACTCCGATAAGAACCTGCATCTGTTGAGGCCTTATATACGAGAGCTTTCAGTGAATGGTCGGGTGTACAGAGTATTGAGAGACTCTGCGGCAACGATGGATGTAGCTCACCCTAGCTGTGTATCTCCCGACGATTTCACAGGAGAGTCCGCTTGGATTCGGCAAGTGGCCGAAAAGCGAAGCGTTTGCCTTCCAATAGCGAGGGTGGTGATCGAAGGACCTTTCGGCCAACTGAGTACGGAGGCGGCAATTTCGGCCAGCCTGCCAGATAACTTCCCCTATTTATTTTCTAATAGGTCGGAGCAAATGCTGAAGGAACGAGGAGGATCTTTCTCCAGTGAAGCAGCTCCAAAGTCAGAAGCACGTAAAGAGACTCGGAGACTCATAGGCGTGTTCCCTATTGAGCAGCGGTCAGAGGACCATGGGACGATTCCCGAGGCAGCTGCTAGCGGTAACGAACCATACGTGTCAGTAGCCGAATGCGAAGGGAAGACAGTTACTGAAGAGAGCAGCGGTTTTCCCGCTTCAGAAACCGAAGGCCCTTTAGGCCAAGTGTGTACGGAGGCGGCAACTTCAGCTAGCCTGCCGGAGAAAGTCGCCTATTTTTCGAATAGGTCAGATCAAGTGCTGAAGAAAAGACGTAAGCGCAAAGCGAGAAAGGCGGACGCGGTTGAGGCGCTCAGAATCAAACTTGCGAAGCGCCACTGCGACAGCGGTAAATGCGCAAAGGTGAAGTCCCAGCCAGAGACTGTGAAAAAGCGAAGGAGGGCAAATCCTAAGCTTAGACGTTTGCTGAGATCAGGGATCGGCGTGACGCACGTCGCGAAAAAGAGGGTTTCGCGAAGATCCAGGCGTGGTAACAGTCGCCTAAGCACATCGAGTACAGCCCATCGTAAGCAGAGGGACAAAGGGAAGCGTCCTGTAGGCTGTTACAATGGCCGATCACTCGCAGGGGGAAAGAAAAGAGTCTGCCGAGCAGATAACTGGAAAGTGCGCGCCCGGGTCTGTCAGTGTATCGCCCTCCCAGTACTTAGAAGCGGCTGTTCGAAAGTCGCAGCTACAAGGTGTGTCAGGCAAATTAGTGGGTTTTGCCTTCTTCGCGACGACACCTTGCGAAATCCCCGGAATGCGCGACCCCCTCGAGTGCGTTTGAAAGATAGGGGTGCGTTTGCGGCCCGAAAATAGAGAAAACAGGAAGACGGGTAGGATTTTTTTCTTCTTTTGTTTTCTGTCTGCCCGAGATTAGTTGAGTTTTGATAGTTTGGCAGGCGTAAAGAATGCCGCAGTTTTTTTGGTATGTTGTTAACCTTTTCGGCTCAGGTTAGACCCACGATTTAAAGGGGAGTGTTTACGCGACGACAGCTATAAAAGTAAAATGCAGAATGTCAGTTGCATATCGTTTGGCATGTCACGCGCAAGTTGCGCAAGTTAATAAGCTCCGCTTTTGCACGAGTTTGTAATAAGTCGTAAATAGTTTGCCCATCTGTTGGCAATTTCGGTATTAGGTAAGGATTATGTAGCTCTTTTGTGCTAAGTGTTACAGAATGTGAATGAGTGAAGGCCAGTTCTCCCTTCGCCTTCCTGATATGTGGAAGCTCTAATTCATAATTACTTAGCTTCATTACATTAAACCAGATGGTGTCTGTTTCCGAAGACACATCATCGGAAGTTTTTTAGTACTTGTCCGGATCAACGAGCACCTTGTGTTTCAGGGTTTTCTTTAGATAGGGGGTTGTCAGATTTTTGGAATTGGTGAAGTCTGGCGATGAGAGTGGCTTGCAGTGGCGCTTGCAGCATTGTGTGTGGCTGACAAAGGTCGCTCCTTGGAGCTTGTCATCTTGCATTTCTGCAGCCCAGTCAGAGCCCACCTATGAAGAGGCCTTTGGCGGGAAGATCATCATTCCTGGAAGCAGCGGCCCCATGGCTTTGAGCGAAACAGGCATCAAACCGGCCGAGCTGCATGGAACAACTCGACCTCCCGATGCATCATCTGGCGGCGGGGGTGCTGTTGTGTCTGGCGGTCCTTCGGGACACAGGAGGCCGGCGCCGACTCAGACGCGCCAACCTGACGCCCCTTTCTCGCGGCCGAGAATTGTCACCTGGGACTGAGGGATTAGCAGTTGGTCTCCGGGCTACTCATGCGTGGCTAAACGGCAGCGTCGCCCCTTGGTGCGGTCCCGTGAATTACCAGCGCCACCCGAACCACGACGACGCTACGCCGACTGCTGCCTTTCGAGACAGCCACCGCCCTACCTGGTTCCGCGAACTGACCGCTATGGAGAGGCGAATCTTGAAAGGGGCCCGTGTCTGGCAATCCCGGGGGAACGACATCAACGTTCGGTTCCCAAGGTGTCAACCGCTGCCTGTGTTCGGGGGCGACCTAGCAAGATTGGAGGCGGAGCCCGGCGGGAAACAACGACACAACACGTGCGGGATATGGCCACCTGATCAAAGACTGTCATTGGCTAAAAGAACTAAAGTGGATTCCCTCGTCGAGTGAAAGAGGGAAACGGAAGGGATAAAACAGGGGACTTGAGTGTTGTGGAGACGCTTGAGGCTTGACCATGTAGAGCACGCTTGACGATGTAGAGCACGCTCGACCATGGAGAACGCTCGGAGATGTAAGCGCTACCACATGCAAAGATGTTAGCATGTAGACGGCTCCAATATCATGGAGCCCATCTTGTAATATACCATGTACAGTGTATATAAAACAATTTTCTAATCTCCCTGGATAACTCCTCCTCTCGGCACCTGGCACGGCACCATACATGGAACATTCGATGGACCCGCGCACAATCGCCATTCGCAACAGGGTTCACCGCGGATTGCCTATACATAGTGTTTCCTCCGTCCCGTCCCGCCATTTCTTTCAGTGCACATCCAAACACAGATCTGCTTCCCACCCTCTGTCGCCTATTCGGGCGCCTACCCTCTACTTTCTCAGGTGCGCTCGGAGACACGGCGCTGGCCACTGGTCGCGCCGGTCGACGCTCCCGTGATGTTTCTAAACTATTGGAGAGCTGTACGGATACATACATACAAACTGTGTTTCTGTAGACACGCGCAAGCGCAGCCCTGTAAATGCAAGAAGAGATTCGCTTCCGCGTCCACGCGGTCTCTGGATTACGCTCCTTCCACTCGCGTCAAATTCTCGCCGCTCTCTACTAAAGCCCCGCTTCGAGCCCTCCGCAAACGGCGTTATAGCACGACACCGGCGCAAGACGGCAGCTCAGCAGCGGCCTTAGCGCCGACGCCGTGCACGCCCCGAGCAGCGCAACTGGTAACAATCGTGCACACATGGCCTCGAGGCTCCCCGAGGAGTGCGCGCAAGTGGGGGTGGCGGCGGCAGTGCATGGTGGTGGGGAGCAGTGGCCGTCATCCTTCTTCGGGTCGGGTGGTCCCAGCCGGGAGGAGGACGTCGGTCGCGACCACCGTGCCGGCGCGCCACGGCGTCGGCCGTCGCTGCCCCCCCCCCCCCCTCCCTCTCCTTCCACCTCGAGCGCCGAGACCATCCTCATCCATCTTGCGACCGTCGCCTGGACGGCGGACAGCCGGTCGCCAGCGGTAAGGGCCTGTACACGCTCGAGCCGCACATCGCCGCAAGCCGCACCGCCCTCGCGCGGTCCGCTTAAAATGGCCGCTCTGACGTCACGAGAGGCGGTCGTGAACTTTTTCCAGTATGCAGCATGTATGCGGTGACCGCACAAACATGGCGCTGGTTCGAAGCGAAGCGAAGCGCGAGGCCTAGGCGCCTAGGCTGCTGTGGCAGTTTGTTTTTTTTGTCGTTTTCGTGTTTTTGTAGGATCATTGCAAGATTTATCGAGCACTCGCGGAGATAATCGTCGAACGCAGCAATCCGATGTACCCTGCCTGACCTCTTCAGCGCGTGCGATCGTCAACGGCAACAGATGGAAATGTGTTGTGTTTACGCGAGCGTCGGAAGCAATGAAACCGGCGATTTCGTGTGTGTTGGGCCGTATTTCGCTTGTGTAGTACCAGCAGTACAAACGCGAAGGCCATCACATATACGCGCATTCTAAGCATGACACATGCATTCAGTACGCGCCAGAACGAAAATAGTGCGGTCGCCCATCTCAGCGTATGGTGTACCTAGGTGTTGTGTGTGCGCGCTTCATCGCGGCGAAGCTCATACGTGTATGTGCATTGTGCAGTGCTGGTTTGTGTTTAAGAAGTGACCATATGACCTGTAGCGATTAGCTTTATTGTCGCGTCATCGCAGCCATTCGTAATGTGCTGTTTGTGCCTTGCTTCATGTGAGCTGTTTTGGGGGCTGCGATGCGCCTTGGTGACCGCGAACACGTACAGAGCGTTTGAGTGCTGGGGTTCTTACTGTACGAGGTGAAGGGTACTGTTATGTATACGTGCAATGTGTCGCAGTGGTGCTAGGCGTATAAGTATTCGTTTTATGCGATATGCATATGCTCTGAAGTGAACCGTGCATACAGAACGGTTTGTACAGAACATTAGACCCAAAATTCAAGGATGCCAAAACCAAAATTCAAGCAGGCGGAAACAAACCGTACTTGTACACATACATTGAAAAATAATGAAACCTCCTTCTCCTTGGCCGAACTTTCTTGTAGCTAAGCAGCTGCTGAGTTGGACACACACTACAAGCTCTTTAGGGTGCTTTTTATGCATGTGCTCTGAAGTAAACAGTGCAGAAGCACTGCTGGTCGTTTGTGCTCTTTGCATCTCAGTATGGGTTTTGTATCAAACCAGCTTTCCTTGCTTTGTACACGTGTTGTTTGTTTCCAGTGTTGTCACTGCACATTTTACTCTTTACGAAGAGGGGAGGCTAGGGAACAGCTTAAAAGTTATATCACTGCTCCACGTATTGCAATTATTAATTTTGTGCTAGGTGTCATGTGCTGTAATGTAAACAATGCAAATGTGCTGCTTGCTATTTTTTGCGGATGTGACGACACTGCAACGCACCTTCTCTGCCACTGCCCAACCTTTCATGCTGAACAATGTGCTTTGCCAGTTATACTCCATCTCAGTAGTTCCTTGCAGCACTGGGGCAGCGGCAGGGCTTCTTAGCCAATAGGAAGGCTGAATTCCCCTCAAGATGTGTTCATCCATGCTGCGTCAGCTGCTCAGCGTCTGCTTGCCATCCTTTCGATACATCAGCCACTGTTGGAGCAGTGACGCAACAAATGTTCCTACGTTGTAACTAAAGGCTGCGTTTCCATGAATGCTACTGTTGGGCTTCGCTTCATCGACACGCTATCTGAGCAGTTCAATACAGCCTCCTGAGCCAGTTTTAGTAAAAGTGAACACCCTGATAAATGTTCACATGCACCGTGCCATCTGCTCAGCGTGTGTTTGACGTTTGCTCACCACTGTCATCACATACCGTACTAGAGCAGAGTAGGAATTAATGATGCAGTGAACAATGACGCATTCGTAGCGTTCTGCATCGTCAATGCATCACCATTGCTACTGCTGTGGTGCCACCTGCTAAATAGAAACCGAACCACTTTTACTGCCTGTGTAGTCCTAGCAGTGTCAAAACAAACAGCTGATCTCAATAAGAACAAGAAATACCTAATGCTTTGTCCTCAGCATGAGATGAGACTACGCAGTGATGGATTTTACCATTTATTTATTGCTTTCAGGGCATACAGCTAGTAAAAGGGCAAATTGAGATTGAAGCGGGTGGTCTGGGCTGCATGGGCGATGCCATGTTGCTGCGTAATCACGGTTAGGGTGGCTACTGATGTTACCAGTGCTAACCGCCACAGTAATTCATCGTACAAGACGAGCATGCGAGAAGGGCCTAACATCTGTAAATCTTTTGTGAACGTCACCATTTAGCCTGCACCAAAGGAAAACAGAAAGCTAGGCAACATGAGAAACGTAAGGCGTGGAATTGACGAGGGAACAATGTTTAGCTTCATGCACCTTCGCAACGATCCATCTCCTTACATTAATTATCTGCCATCATGTCAACAAACTCATTGCAGTTCGACTTGTAAATGTAACATGGATGTATTATGTTGTTGTCGTGATCTAAATAAAAAAAATGAAAGGTGCATTAGGTGTTTTGCAAAAAAAAAAGAGAGGAGGTGAACCCTCATTTCTTATATGGGAGTAGGCAAGAGAGAAAGGTCCTTTGCATTGCTGGTTGGGCAAAGAAAGAATGCCTCTGTGCACGAAGAGCAGGTCACATTCTTGTACTACAGATTCTTTGCTTCTATTTCGGCTGCTACTATGCTGTTTTAAAAAATTCTTGTGGTAGAATACTCCTTGGAGGACACTTTACAACTTTTATAGTATAACTAAAATTTTCCACAGGGCCCTGGTGAACGGTCCTCTTAAATTTCTGAGGGGCCCATCAAGGGGTTGTACTAATTAGATGAGTTGTTTCTAAGTAAACCTCACATTGACAAGCTTTGCAAAAATCTCGGCAAGGCTTGTTATATTCTGCTCAAGAGCCGAAATTGTTTTGATACAGAAACCCTTCGAGAAATTTATTTCAGCTTGTTCCACAGCCATCTGTGGTACTGTGTTACATCTCTCGGCCATTCATACATTGAGCCATTTATAAAACTTCAAAAGAGGGCTGCCCACTTTATGACTTCCTCACAATACAATGCTAACACGACACCGCTCTTTCAACACGTACACATTTTACCGTTTACTTCATTACTAAATTTTTAAACTCTTGTAATGGTTAATAGTAGCATCGTTACTGACTACCCACTCTCTGCTACCAACTTTACCGAATCAGGACGCTGTGCACGCAGTGCACTAAAACAAAATTTTCTGGTTCCAAAGGCTTGTAATGTGTGTGGTAAACAGAGAATTTGAAGTGTTGGAGTAGTCGAGAGGAACGTTCAGCCCACGAAAGTTAGAAATGCAGCTAATTTTCAGAGATAATTAAAACAGCATTTTCGTGATCTTCTTTCGTATGTTTATTAATACATTCAACGCTTCCTTTTTCTTTTTTCTGGTGCATTTTCCTTGTAAATGTTCAATGATACCGTTTGCATTTTGAAGATTCTTTGTATTGTATTCTCTACTTCTAATGTAAAGTGCATATTGTTGCTGAGTTTAAGTACATGTGTCTGTGCTAAATTAATTGCTTTGCATCCTCTACATTTTTTATGGTTTGCAACTGGCCTCGAGCTAGGGATCCCAATGTATTTGTTCACATTATGTTTTACTCTGTATTGAACGCAAGAAATAAAGTTTAATTCAAGGAAATATTTTTCTCACAGGGCCCCCTAGCCTGGAGCTGCAGCCCCCTTAGCCCATAGGTTAATCTGGCCCCAGTAGTAACTAGTATCACGAATGCAAGTTTTGGCTTGCCATCCCTTTTATCAGGTTAACATTGATTTGCACAGCAGAAATCTTAACATTCATTGCATGCAGAAAACAGCCTTACATCAAAGGACGCAAGTAACTTGTGTCCTCAAGAATCTAAACCTTGTTTGGGGTTTTCTGGAATGAAAGCAGTTTAGGTACCTTAGTCTGAAACTCTATTTTGCTTGACTGCAGCATTTATCATGGATGGGAAGTGGGTGTTGTGACAGAAAGCCAGTGTGCACATACAAGAAAAAGTACTGCAATGCCGCTCAAAAGTTTTCTAGGTGTATTGTGCAAAACCACAATTAATGTACGGGAATGACATGACAGTGGTCATAACTTAAAGCAATGGTTCATTACAGATGGGGTACACATGTATGGTCACATAAACATAATGGTGCAAGCTTGACATATAAGTTATAGTCCTTTTTAAGATACAAGTGGCATGGTGACATACCGGGAATCAATGCTTGTTATTTCTTTATTCCAAAAATTATCAGTTGTACAATACTTGTGCCCCGATACAATGACGTATCTCTGAATCACAGATGTCACATCCTATCTGCCGTGTGAAATACTTTGCCACATGAAATGGAAATCTCATTGACATAATCAGTTATAGATTTTGCATTAGTTTTATGCTGTTTCTTGCAGTCTTGTCTTTCATGAGTACTTGCATAATATGGAAAAGGGTACCTTGACATTCTAAATGTTATCTATATATGACCACACAACTATTATTTTTTCCTAATCAGAGGAGGCTCTCGTGTCATTATATTAATTGAACTTCTTTAACAATGAATACGCGACAGGTACTTGCATGTGAACAAGTGTATGTAGCCTCCCAAAGGCAAGCACGTTTACGAAAGTATCTTTCAGTCATATTGGCAAGAAAACTTTCCCATAGGCTTTTTTTTCATGCGAAAGGTGACCACACATTTCTTGATCTAGCAGACTGATCTTTTATGCTACAAGTCTGTGCTGTTTTCCTTGCAACGAGTAGTTTTACATATGTCTACAACATGTAGGTCCTTCATCGGCTATTCTTTTTTTTTCTACAACTTTGATGTTTTCTTGGGAACAATATATTGCACGTTTTTTAAAGCTAGCCATTCAGAGGCCATTCTTTCTTGAAAAGCTTCTTTGCAGCCAGGCTCTAAAGTTGTTGATAGACTGTTTATGTCGATTTTTTTACGTAACAATCAGTAGTCTTGCATTTAAAACTTATCCTTTGTGCCCAATATTTAGCTCTCTTTTTGCACTAGTTAAGGTGTGGTACCCAATTTTTTTATATGAAAATAAATATTGTTACTACAGGTACGTGTGTTGTCGTATGACTATTGAATATTTGATAAATAATATTTTATTCAATTCGTATTTGAAAACGTTTACATTCGCCCACCTTTACTTCTTGTACAATGCACAAAGAGGCACGCAAGCCATAGTGGTGCTTAATGAAGTCTCTTTTTGCTGCATGTAATAGTGGCAAAAAGCAGCTTCTCACAGGGAACTTGAATGTGTTGTCTTGTGTATTGTTCTTCTGCCATATGTATTCTGAATTGATAATTATATCACAGACAGATATATAACCTCTCAATGGAACAGACATTTATTTGATACACATGAACTCGCACCCTGTTCAGCTGGCTTTCAGTTACGCTGATTGTGGCCAGCCTCTATAGAGTATGTCTGCAATGTGGTATGAGGTTATGTGTGCAGTGCTACTGTTAAGCCAACTATTGTTCTCACAGCAATGTATTAAGTAAGGTTATTGCATAATTATTATTAAAAAAAAGACAGCATTAGCCCAGGTTTTAAGGGTGAGAAAATGCTTGGTGCACTTCACCAAGCATACAGACAGCATATAATGTGACTACATACCATGTGCTAGTTTGTATTTACAAAGTGTTCGCAAAATGGGGAAGGTGGCAGTGAGACTCCTTGGGGAAGCAACACTTCAGTTGTACTGATGGTACGGCATGACCATATAATTTCCTTATTGCTTGGTTAAAAATATGGTGGGTTACAACCTATGAAATGCCACACCAGCAAGGCTGAACATCCATCCTTACTTTTCAGTGGCTTAAATACGCCACTGTGTTGTTGAGCCTGTGTTGTTGAGATTTCGAAATATCGCCTCGTGTGCCACGTTGTCAAATGCCCCCTTCAGGTCTAGCGCGAGAATGGCCCGTGGTGTGTGGCAGGGATGACAATCTCCTTCTTCAATTGCATTAGCACGTCCTGGGTCTCAAGATGTCGTATAAAGCCAAACATGGGGTCTGGTATTTGCTGGGTTTCGTCCAGGTGTTGTTGGAGGCATTTGAGTACTATCCTTTTCATGATTATGCTTATGCATGATGTGAGGGATATCAGCCACAGGTTGTCAATGTGCGGGGACTTGCCCGGTTTGGGGATAAAGCGTACTCCAGCTGTTTTTCATTCTTGTGATAGCTTGCGTGATGTCCAAAAGTCATTGAAGGGGTCTAGAAGCGTCTCTAGGGCCTGACCTCGAAGATTCTGGTCGGGTCCGGGGGCACTGCTTCGCCGGCTTTTTTCATCAATGGAACAACGACATAACACAGAACGAACAAACACGAGTGCTGTGTGACACGGTCATATTCCATCATGTAATCAATTGTACGCTCACTTTTAACTTGGCAGCTACTAAAAAAAACGTAAGTAAATCAACAAGCCGTAGTTGAATATTCACTCGCGTGCTCGGTGATGATGAGAAGTGACTTGTCGATCTACACAGCTGTATTCCGCGATAATAGATATGAGTATGTTAATATACAGGGCGTTCATTTTAAAGTGTTACGGAATTTTTAAAAATCGCCTGTGGCAGGTAGCATAATTCTTATCGTTGAGCTGGGTTATTCGATGAGGTGGACATTAGTAGCACAAAAAATCGAAACACTTATTCAAGTAACAAAAAGCTTGCAAGGTGAGCTTGCAAGACGCATCCACTTGAAATGAATTTCCAGGATGACGCCAGCTTTGAGATATTATTTTCCAAAGTGTGGGACGAAATACATGGGCATTCCAGTTACTTTAGTGCTTCAATGTATAAAACAGCATTTTGGTAAAAAAGTAAGTGGAACAACAGTGCATTTTTAGGGCGAGTTTGATGGCACATATCTCCAAACTGGCGTCATTCTGGAAATTCATCCCAAGTGGATACGCCTGCCAAGCTCACCGGCTCCAATTCGTAAATCACAATATGCGCTGTACAATAATTAACTAAGAAGTTGATTAGTCATTTTTTAATTAGTTCAATATGGGATTTCTCGTGTTACTGATGTCCGCCTCATCGAATAACCCAGCTCAACGATCAGAATTATGCTACCTGCCACAGAGGATTTCTAAAAAAATTCTAGAACTTATAAATGAACACCCTGTATAACGCTGCGGCGCTACAGCGTGCTACGCTGTTGCTGTGACAAATCCCTTGTTCATTGGCTTAAAAACGCACGCGCGGTCTTGCAAGCTTTCGCTAGCACATCTACAAAAAATGCGCCGTCACGCCGCACACAACCGAGTACATAGCGATGTATGTTGTTACAACAGTATGCGGTAGCAATGATTTAAAAAAAAAAAAGAAGAGGAAAACGAAAAAAAAAAAAAAAGGCGCAGGTAAGATCACTGCATAGTGTTCGAGAGGTGGCTCAGCGCGCCAACACAACACATGCAGTCAACAGAGTATGACAGTGCAAGAGTTTTGCGTTTTCGCCGTGACGCGGAAGCTTGAACCCACGCCGACAAAAATATGCCAGTGTCGTCTGCTGTTGACGATAGTTGCCGACTTAGAACATCTTTGCCCCGCCTCTCGGTTGCGGGCTCTTAACATACGTCGCGTCCCCAAATCGGAGTGCGGATGCCGGCACATGCGAACCGCTCGAGCTCACTAATCAGAAAATTACCTAATAAGAAAACAAACGTAATAACAAAATCCTGGCTCGGGCCGAAATTTTGCTGGTCGCCAGCACACAAACGCTGCGACCGCGCTGTTGCATGTTGCCAGTCGCTGGTTATCTGTTTTGCCAGCCAGAGGGCGCATGCGTACGGCACCGCTCGCGCCGGTCCCAGCGTGAATCGAATTTTGTGCCCGGTTGCTCCAACCGCCCGCTGTCACGGAACCGCCAGCATGCGGTGCGGCTTGCGGCGATGTGCGGCTCGACCGTGTACAGGCCTTAAAGGCATGCGTCCGCATGCGTCGTACGCCCTACCCCTGCAGGGCACACATACATATAGTAAGCACAACCCCCCCCCCCCCCCCCCCCCCCCAATCAATCCGTCCGATGCGTTCATTCTCCCGAAGTCGAAGGTGGAAATAAAGCGATGGTGAGAGATACACGCGTCAAGCAGGAAATTTGCCATAATCGAATTCTTTTTGACACCTACACGTGGCGACACGGCTACCAATGAAGATCAACAAAAAAGGGCAAACCTCGGTCGGGGCACGGCTGCGGCATACTGCGAAGCAGCTTCCCTCTCTGTGTGCGATGTGACGTGCCAGATGATGTGCGTGCGTCCTCCAAGCTCTTGTATCGGAACGCGTTTGTCCGCGTGAACTGGGAGCCCCGCGATATAAGTGCACACAAACAGCATTCCAGTTTTAAAGCTTCCTCTGTAATCACATCAGCGAGTAACGAGAAAGGCGATCGCACAAAATCGCCGCAAAGTTTAGCCAGACGGATTACCAACTACCCCGCCCGCAACAGCAGGATAAAACTGGCATATATAGTAGCCTTGTCAAGAAACGCCCTTTTTGACCTAAATATTTTATATCGATGCGTCCGCCTCTCACCAATTTCTAGTTTAACAAATCTTAACTACAACGGCTCCAGATTTAAACCAAGACACAGGCGATAGTGCTCAGTATCGCACTAGTGTAAAGCGGAGCCCAGATAACAATCATAATTTAAAAAAAGAAAAAAAAAACGGGGAAGGCAACTCAGAGTTGTTATCGTCTTGTACAGAGTGTGACCTTGTTGTGTCAGGCGGTCACCTCTCTAGTTAAGAGTGTACATACACTTACGCACTGTTCTGTTTGGTGCGATACTATATACAGTATGTTATTAACAATCCAGAAAAGTACTGCACAGCCCCGACAGAGAGAAATACATGCTGGTGGTGGTGATTCACTTAGGTTCAGTAATATTTAGGCTAGACAACCGCCATTCCACTAAAGTGCATTATTTCGAAGTAGGGCACACGCACTATATATCCTACAAGTTGTCACTTCAATTGTTGTCAGCTCGAGTCAACTACGATAAGTCCGCGCATGTCACCGAGCCCGCATAGGCATAAAAGGTCACGTCAAAAACAAGGACCCGTATTCACAACAACGTTATTACGCTCTAACTGTTGGTAAGAGCAGATGCTAGCCAATCATGACGGTGGCCATATTATTAAAGGCAGTCGGCCAACAGCAAATAGCGTTTAGCAACGAAAATATTTCCGAACTCGGCCCCCGATCCAGCGTTAGCGATAAGCAAACGTTACACGACACGAATTACTCGTCAAGTGAACAACTCAGCGACGATTACTTCCCGTCGGGGAAAAGATCATTAGTGTGAGCGAACGCGCATCATTTTTACGTTTCCCGGAATTTTTAAAGATCGCCTTTATCAGATAGGAAATTCTTGTCCTTGAGCTAGATTATTCAAAACACATATTCAACTAATTAACAAAAATACACAAATTAACTTCTTAATTACTTCACGACAAATATTGCAATTTACGAATTGTCGCCGAGTTTGCAAGACGTATCCACTTGAAATGAATCTCCAGGATGACACCAGTTTGGAGATATTATTTCACAAATTGTGGGACGAAGCAGACGGGCGTTGCAGTTACTTTTGTGCTTCAGTTAATAAAAGAGCGTTTTGTTAAAAAAGTGTAACAACAGTGCATCTTGACGGCGAGTTTGACGACGCATATCTCCAAACGGGTGTCATTCTAGAAATTCATTCCAGAATGACTTGATTGACGTTGGCAAAGCATCCAATGTTCTTATACGATTCGGCCGGGCCATCATCACTTTGGCACACCGTCTTGCGGAAACGCTGGCCTAACGAATTCGACCTGCTCGCAAAAGGCGCTGCACGATCACGCAGTTTACTCAGCGTCAACCACGGCCATAAACGGCCAAGGAAACGCTCTCAAAGTTCTACTCCTTGATTGACACCCCCCACCCCAAGAGATCCAATATGTAACGAGGGTCGCAAACTACATCTGCCCTGGCCTTGGGGCAGCACGCGACGAGGTGTCAACGGGAGAGCAATATAGCTGCCCAGCGACGCGAAACTCGCGCGAAATTATTAAACACACGTTTTCGCGAGCGCTAATACACCGAAATGCAGCGAAACAAAACAAAACGGACGATCGTTACCTTAAATCATTTATGGAGAACAGCCCTGCCGGGATGTTCGCGACGGGCAGCGACGGGCCAAGGCCCGGCCGTGCGATTACTTCCCGACTTGACGGCGGCCTACGCTCGAGACAAAAGAAAGCAGCGTATAAAGCGCGTTTACTAATGTCACGGACCGACGCGAAATGGGCACAAACACTCTCAAGTGAACATAGGCGCTGGGAAGGATGAGGCGGTACACACAGCCCGAATGGCTGTGCTCGCGTTCTCGTATGTCGGCACGGGGCAAGGACATGACCGCTCCCGTGCACACCGAACTCGCTGTAGATAATTTAGACATTCGAGTGAATGAAGTTTATTCGGAGTTAATAGTGCATTATTATTATTATTATTATTATTATTATTATTATTATTATTATTGCGATAGCAATTATATGGACACTCAAAAGCAGATTTCTGCCGTCGGCGTCGCCGTCGCCGTCGCCGTGAGGTTCCGTATGACGTCATTTGGAGATGAAATCGTCGCCGCGCGCCGAACGCTGTATGTGCGAGTGAAAGGGCGCGAGGGGCGCGTCTTTCACGGGGAGTGAACGCACGGCGGAGAACAAACGCGCGTTCTGCGCCGTGCTCGCTTAAGGGCTGCAGAAGTAGGCGTCTCTTTTCTCCTTTACAATCACCATATATGTAGAGCAAACGCGCCTTCTTCGGACGCGCGAGAGGCCGTGGGGGAGGGGGAGGGAAGAGAGGCGACGTTTAGCTGCGGCACCAAGTGCCTATTTATATCAGAGGCTCCAGCAACAGTCACCAACGCCGCACGCATTTTGAGCTAACGCGGGCAAAACGCCGATGGCGTCGACAACAGTTCTGCGTGTTGTTGCTACCAAAGCCGCTCACCTTACTTCGTATGACATTGCTGTGTTGCTATCGCATTCATTGCTTCGCCCTTAGGGCGAAACTGTGACATTTTTTATTATTATTACTGCAATACAAGTTTTAAAAGAATAATAAAACGACTTCGTATAAACAGAGGCCCGTATTCCACGGCGCCCGCTGGGAAGCAGCGACACCGAAACAAATCGTCGCGCCACTTAACGTACCTGTTGCGTTTCAGCGTTAGTGCCCTTACCATTACCGCCACTACCAGGTGCCACCTAAGCATCCGTGGAGCAGCCACTAGGAGACGTGCAGCTGGCACACAGCTATGTAACGCTATCACGCCTGCTTCGACAGAGGCGCAAGCAAGATTGCAAGGACACTAATACGGCACACGTAAAGACGTCTTTTGCCAAAACTCGCCACTTCGGCAAGCAGGAATCAGCTGGTACACAACTAAGCAATCGGTCATATATTATTCAAGCTCACGGACAGTTATTTAATTACGGAAAAAATAAACGTTGCAAATGCGGAGTTGGAGTGAGTGAGTGCTACAGCAATGATCAGTGTGGCCAGACGTCATGAGGGAAAGACGAATTGCCAGATACCCGTCCGATGAGGAGCGGCCGGAGCGCAGAGGCGAGGGTTCGATGTAGGTATACACAAATTTTTGTCCCCCCAAAGAACAGAAACAAATCACTGGCATCTTAAAAACACTCCCCCCCCCCCCCCCCCTTCTTTTCCCTTCTAATCGTCTCTAATACTACCTATACAGTGCTCTGGCTCCGTCCCTATAATATGCGGAGCAAAATACATTGGCCCTCCGCGTATAGCATTTCCCCCGATATTTCACTGCTTACACAAAAAAGGTCACCCTAGATTACCAACAGACAAAGGGCACATTGTTGTGGTGATACATGCTTTAGTTCTATCCGGCAGAACTATTTGCACTGCTGCTGCGTAAGACACAGTTGTCAACGTAATTCGCACAATTTAAGCATCCCCTCTTAAACGCCTCGACTATGAAAGTAAAATTGCCGAGGCACCACCGAAATATGCTGTTCGTGCTCTTAAGCGAGCTACACATGCCTATATGTATAGCACGGATTGGGCACTTCAGCGTTGCGGCAACGCGGGCAAAATCTACGCGCGCGTCCTAAATGACACGGGATCGAAATCCATGAAATAAAAAAAGGAACCGCTCTTGCGCCGCGCAGCTGCACACATCGCGTTCCCACAGCACTTTGAGGGGTGTCCTCCATTATTGTGCGATCTCAGAAATTAGTGAACCCAAAGTTTGGAGGGGCTATCGCCAGCCGCAAAGAGAGCACAAAAATTCGAAAGGCGCACAATGGAGTTGGGCCTCTTATCGGTACGCAGAGCCCTCGGGGACGATATTCGTTAAACTCCCTACACTATAAGTTAACAGAAAAGCAACCGCCGCCTCGTTTACGCACGTAGAGCTGCACAGTCTTCCGCCGGAGCGGACATTTCTTTGTTATTGCTTTCTTAACTTTTTTTTTTTAATTGAGCAATTACAATGAGACAGCGCGCGTAAGACGCTAAACTTCTACCATTCACTGTCAGGGCGCACAGCGTAAACGCAAGAGGTCCCAGAATACCCGGCCTGCGTGTTTCCATGTTCACCAAGCAGCCTGGCCCGTTCCAATGAATGCGATCGGCTGCTTGTTTTCATCGGGGAGGGCGAGAACCTCCTCCCTGGAATGTGGCGCGGGAGTATACAAAGTCTGCAGCGCCTTTGCGCGAGGGGTTCGCGCGCAATTACCCCAGTCCAGAGAGCACTGCAGGCCCAAAGCACGCACTGCCTACAAAGCTGCGAGAAACCGACCGGCCCCGTCTTTTAAACAAAAGCCCTCAACGAGCAGTCCGGTTGGAAGCTGGTCCGCCAACTCTCGAGCCATTGGCATCATGACCGCTCTGCTTTGGCAAATAACACAACACGACGGTGGAGAGAAGGGTTTGAAAATCCT
>NC_051154.1:230617083-230805937 GCF_013339745.2 Dermacentor silvarum | reverse complement strand
TGCATGCAGGCATCACACAATAGGCATTGGCGAATAAGAGGTGCAGTGAGTAATGTTTAAATTTCTTTACATAACCCCTAAAGTAAAAAACACATAAAATATTTACACTCTCTTGCAAGATTGGCTGCTCTATAATATATGATAATAGAAAGGAATTTCTTAGAACAGACACAAGCAACTAAGTATGACAAAAGGCAGTCAGGCATGTTGGTGTAGAAAAGAAAGAACCACACTGCTAAAATTTTAACCCCAGAGACACCATACATAGTAAAATGTTCCCCAATAATAGATGCAAAAATATAGAAGTATGCCCCGTTAGCACTGATTGGCACTCACTCGCAATTGTAGAGGATGGACTCTCCAATCTTGATGGAGAAGCAGGTGGCTCCATTGAGGCAGTACCACTTGGCATACGTCTCAGGGCATGTGTATGTCTGGAATGTAATGTTAGGCCGCACCGTTGACTGCGGAGGCCGTGGCTTGGGCGTCGACCGTGATGAACAACCATCTGCAGCAGAAACAAAATGAAAGAAGGCCAAGTTAAAAAAAAAAATTACTTTGCTGTCTGAAAGCAAATGCAGATATGCAAGCACATGACTTTGTGACAGCAAAATTTTAAGCAACCAGATCCGAACCTACTCGTGTGGATCCAATTCACAACCACTTGATTTCAGGCAACTATAAAATGAAAATAACCTTGACGACTTTCATGAACCTCTCATAGTCCTGAAGTATTTTTAGAAAAATTAACGCAGCATTTCATTCTAATTTATGTAGTATAATCAGGTGCCACGAGTGACAAGGACTATCAGGTACACATTAGAGCGTGCTTATGGGCATGCCAACCAAAGAAGCAGAATGCAAATTTGGAAAACATCACGACACCTCTTGCTATCTGGGTAGCCAAACAAATGGATTGACACTTTTCTTTCGTCTGAAGATTTGTTTTCGAAAAAAGGAAAAAAGAAAGGGGGGGCGGGGGGGGAGAGGTCTATTTAGCACGACCACGAGCTCATTCACCCAAACTTCCGGTCTCGAACTGTATTGCACAGAGAAGGACGGGACCCGGGCAACGTGCCAACAGATAGGGCGAAAAGCCGAGCGCCAGGGCCCCTTCCCGCTTTTTTCTCAAAGCCCACCTCATTATGACCATTAACGAGTGCACAGGGTGTCGCACAGGGCGAGCGACGACCGTGGACACGACGGGGGAAGCCGCGACAACCCCTCCTCGCCCCACTGCTTGTTCACCACAGACCCAACACCGGACAGTGCCCGAGCTGGGACGCGGCCTTCCCTCGTGTGTTTGCCACTTTCTCCCTCCGCTGCCGCCCTCAACGGCTTGTTGAACGCGCACGTAACACCGGGACGCGTACACCGGGACGGTCCCCTCCTCGCCCCCGAGTTTCCCTTCTCGCGGCCCTTAAGCGAACAGCCACGCCGACCGGCCAGCCGACCGAGACGTGGCGAGGGTTGCGTAGGCCGTCCACCGACGCTGCTGCCAGCGGCGGTGAAAACGCCCAAACCATCGGCGTCCACAGGAAAAGAAAAAAAAAAAAAAAAAAAGTCACAGCAGCACGGCTTCTCCGTTCAGCTGCGCCAGACACTGGTCAACCGAACACGCCTGCGACAGAGGCGTCCTGCATACCGCGCGGGGCCTTCGTTCGATATGCACCGAAATAACGAATGTCACTCCTATCTGAACAACGCAAAAAAAAAAAAAAAGACAGAAGACTAGTGCTGAGCACGCACAAATGCAGGACCCCTGACAAACGCTCCGAATGAACATGACGACGCAGATCTAGGTATACGAAAATTGTCGGAGTTGCCAGCGAATGCATAGTTTGGCGAAGTCCGAAAGTAGTAAAATATTGACAAGGGTGGAGAAACTTCCCTGTAGAATTCGATCCCAGTTTATTTGGCGATAAAACGAGAAACAGCAGAGCGGAGGCCTCCAACAGCAGTCCGCGTCCAGCGCGACCACAAAATGCTGTCGCGGCCGCCCAACTGGAAAAGCACCTGCACAGTAAAATCTTTCCGGCCGGCAAATGTAGGAGGCGAAAGGCACCAGAATGCATATAGTACTATCCGTGCGGCTGGTAGGGCAACGCCGCAGAGCTAAAAGAAACTACTGTCCCAGACGGAAGCTGACAACCTGAAGTTCGCTTTCGCGCAAGAATTCGCTGCACAGAGGGCAGCAGCAGCCGCGGCGCCATTGGACGGCGCTTTCCAGCATGTCGAGCACCCTTTTATGAGTGCCACCTCTCTCTATTATTTCTCGTTCAGAGCACGCCACGTTTTGCCCGGCTCGGCGTGTCCGCCGGTCGCGCTGAGATCCGGCGGAGGAGGGCTAACAAAAGGGAGACGGGGGAGGAGGGGGGGGGGGGGGGCGAGAGAGAGGCCCGGCACCGGACCGTGACCGCCACCAGCGCGGCGACGTTCTGCCAAGTGCCAGAGCCTGCAGGCTGGCTCAGGCGTCGACAAAGAAACGCGAAGCCTACACTATCCTGGATTAAATGAAAAGGTTCGTCAGAATGCACTGCAATGGCACGACCTCGTAAAAGAAGGTGGAAAACGTTGGGAGAAAACGACGTTTTGTCCGCAACTGCGAAGACGTGATCGGCGAAAGCCAAGCCTCCCGCGTATACTGCTGTCAGGCGATAAACACCCCAGTGCCTACACCCTCTCGACAATGTAACTCGCGCGGATGCCGCGCAATGGTTTTACAACTCATCGTACCGATCGACTTCCTCGTGACCAAGGGCTTCGCGCTGATTGTCACATCGCGAAGTGGCGCTTCCCCTCGCTGGAACTACCCGACCGCCAGTGTTTCGTTTTATTTTCCAACTTGGCGTACTTGATTTCTCTCTTATTACTGTCTTCGTTGTTCATTTATTTCTGCATCGTGCGCCACGCCACCACTGTGTTGCCTCGCAAGGCGCTGGTCCTTTGAGCGCTCGGACTTTGCTACCAATGTGCCACTGGCGCAGCCTGTTGGAGCGTCAATAATCAAAGCAGGTAAAAAAAACCGGCTTTACTTCCTTAGCCAATTATTCATATTTGGTCATTGCAACCAACGCCTCTCGTTGCAACAGCTTAACGGTATGCTACACTAGACGGCCTTTGACGCTGCTTTAAGCCGTGAGTTAGGTGCCGACACCTTTGCCCTTTGCCACTTTAAGCAGCCAGTTCACGCTTAAAAGCCTGTTCGTACAGCGTTGATTTTTCGTTTTTGCCACGTTACAGTTAATTTACTGAGTGACCCAATGGGGGGGGTCAATGATAGAACGCGAAGACTTGAACCACACACACGTGTCGACTGTTGAGGAAGTCGACAAAAATCAAGCATTTGGCCACGTTGTAGCGACAGTGAAAAACCAGACCAAATACAGCGGTTCCTCTGTAGGTTGAAGCAAGGCAAACAGTTGCTCGAAAGCACAAGGTTGGATCAGGTCGCCGACCTGATCCATCCATGTACCCCTGTTATGGCAACGCTCAGGTTGTTCATACACATGCGCAGTGCGCGAAAGGCGCACTTATGACAACGCTTGTTTTACTTCGCGCCACAAAAAGCCCCACACTGGAGACCACTTCTGCCCAACGCGAAATCAATAAAAAGCCACGGAGAGATTGGTCCGGGGTATTGCGCAAGGGCACCACCCGCGTGGTCCACTATAGTCATCTGGCCTATGTGCCACGGCAAGACATACAAAAAAAAAAAAAAAGCCCTGCACCGGCAGAAGAAGAGCAGGACTTAGCAAAATCGAGGGAGGAGAGAGCGAAGCCAGCGTCTGTCGTCCACCGACTACTGGCGAACACCTGGACAGCAGCGGCAGAGGACGCGCGTGCTCGGCAGACCACGAAGGAGCGCGAGCGGCCTGGCACAGTCCGTCCGGACATTCCCCCACAGCCGACAGCTGGGCCCTTGTGCGGCGGCGGGGGGCTCTTTAAAGAGGAAGGACGCCCGGGGGCAGCACACCCCCGCCGTCTCCGAGGCAAAAGGCATGGGCGGGGGGGGGGGGGGGGAGGATAGGAAAGCCACGAGCCAGACGGCCGGCCGGACGCGTGCCACGCGTCGTCCGCGAGAACAGAGTCAATCAGCCAGGCACAGCTGCTGCTGCGACGCCAAAGTGCGGCCACGCGCCCTGCCCGGGGGTCCCTCCTACGTTAGAAGGGCGCTTTTCCACCCCTCTCGGACGGGTCTTGGGAAGGCACGCGGTGACCGACCACAAGAAGGGCGGGGAGGGAAGGCGCACCCCCCCTTCCCCCCACCTCCCCGGCAGCGAAGCGAAGAAAAACAAGGGTGACCGAACACTTCAACTGGCTGTTGGTGCGCCAGTAGTAGCCTGTCGTCAGCCGCACAGTGGTCTCGTGAAAACAGCCGAGAAAGAGGCCGTGCTTTCACGCAGTGAACTTGTTGCCCCCTGGTGCGCTCGCGCAACTCGCGGCGTTATGCCACAGCCACCTCTACTTACGCGAACATTACTAAGCCACATTACTCGCTAAGGTTCGTAAAATGCTTATCACGAACACCGGGTCTCCGTAACTGCCGGTAACGAGCATCATTAGGGTGTTTTAGCAGAACTTGTACGATATACTCGAACTATATTGCATACTTTGTTCACAAAAACTAAGCTAATCAAATTAGGTCACATTGTATACAGACCCACTACCATTTGCATAATTAATATTTCGCGTGCGTAGGTTCTTGGATACCACAATCGTATCTCCTTAGAATGACCGAGCGGCAGCGTACCGACACCGACTATCAACACATAGTTTTTATACACGCATTCGAGTATGACCGCATGGACAAAGAGACGGATAGGAGAAAAGAACACGCATACAAGCTAACGAACGTGCAGCCACGGTTTTGCACGGCTTATGATAACACCTCAGCAATGGTACGCCATTAACCAGTAAGATCAACGTCACATTATTTTGTTTTGCTGTACAACAAAGTAAAACTACTGCACTGAGAAATGGGCGCGCCTCGAATAAAAAGGACTCTCGGAAATCGCTAGCCGAAAGTGATATCGCGGCCATGCGTAAAAAAAAAGACGCTATTTCTAGGGTACGCCACCTCGCGTACGCGAGCCACTCGTGTCCACTAAACTCGATGAACACAAATAAGCAGCGATGCAAAAATACAGCAGGCTCTCGCGGGAAGCCTGTACACACCGCCGGCTTGTGTTAATGTCGCCCGCTTCTCTCTGGCTGCAAATCAATTTCCCCGCTAATTGGCCGCAGTTGGAACAAAAGAAGTGCTCGAAATTGGCTGCCATCGAGAGGCGACCGACGAAGAACCAAGAGAGAGAGAGAGAGAGCCATTTCTTGTCGGGGTCCTTGGGCGACCGTCCACCTGTCACTGCCGAGGTGGGGGAGGGGGTGGGCGAGAAGGAAGGGACTTCCTTTTTCCCTCGCTCCGGAGCACCACTCCTCCCCCTCAGCAGCAGCAGCAGCCGCGCAGTTTTCAAAAGCCAGTGAGGCGGAGAAAAGAAGAGAGTCCGTGCAGAAACGGGCCGACCGGCAGAGAAGTAAAATAACGCAAGCGCACGAAAAAGGCGACACGCAGTTGAACGCCAGATGAAGAAAAAGGAAAGAAGAAGAAGTAAGAGAAGCGCGGCCTCGGAAAAGGCGAAGACCGGCGCGCGCCAGGCGCGCGCGCGCGCGCCCTTCGCCAAAACAGCCGGGAAACATCTGGCGAGCACAGGGCACGCACCGATGAGGACGGCACCACTCAACGCACCGCCTCTCCCTCTCTCTGCCACGCGGTCTTTATTCTCAATTTCTGCGCACCCCCTCCCTCTTTCTTCAGCTTCTTTTTTTCTTTCTTTTTTTTCACCCTCCGAAGCAGTATTAGCCCGAGACGCGGAGAACGCAAGCGTGTCGGTTAATCTTGGCCAAAGGCGCGAGGCTGCCCCAAAGAGAGCTCGCGGCTCTGAAGAAACGATACAATTGAGATTGCGCGATACGGATTTTTCGAAGCGCCGCAACTCCCGTAATATGCACGACGCTGCCGCCGCTTCTTTTGACGAGGAAAAAGGTCTCTATAGATCACTCGCGATTATCGCCCGTCGAGTTCTCTACCGATTCCCCGCGAATACTGACTGGCCTGCGGTTTCGGGAACGATGGCGTTAAAAACGCGGTCGCAACCGTCCTACACAAGACCGAAATAGCATTCGCGGACAACGTCTGACGCAGATGCGTAAGTTCTAGGAGGATGGCATAAGCAACTACAAACGGTACTGCGGTTAATTGCTACTCGTCCCAATGCGAAGTAGCGGCGAACGGCAAAGTGAGGAGGACATTATGGGGCCGCAGACGCAACTTTCGCTACCACGCAATCTTAACGTGCCTTTTGTCGAACTAGGGCAAGCGAACTGAGTTCTCTTGGCAAAAACTGACTGTCTATTGGTGACAACGGTCAGGTTGTGCAGGAAGGCGTTCCGCCAAAGTGAGGAAAGTTGCAATCGTAAGGATCCAAAGTTACCGAGATCTATCGAAGTAGGATGCGAACGTAGCCTCATCGAATGGTGCACACCGAGTGTTTAAAAGAAGAAAGTAATGCACTACCGAGGTAAGGTTCACGCGAGATCCCTGCAGGACGCAACTCGCTGTCCGAACAGCCAACTCGCCAACACGTGATTGGCCGCAGAAAACACGACGAAAGAGGGGGGGGGGGAGGTAGAACGGGAGGAGGGTACCTGGCGACTCCGTAACAGTCAGTTCTTCGCTTCCGCTTCAAATAGAAACGAAAAAACAAACTGCGCCGTTTTCGAGTAGCCTGCAAAAGGACCCGAAAGGAAGGCGGCCGTCGCACGCGCACGGGTTCACAAAAGGAGCGGCTCCAGAGAAAGGGCCAGACAGCAGCGATCGGCGGCTAAGCAGGAGGCGGGGAACAGGGGGAGCGAGAAAAGCAAGCGGCAATAAAGGCGAAGAAACTACGCACCAAAGAACACACATTCGCCAGGTGCTGCGCGGCGACAGCAGCAGCAGCAGACGACGACGACACTTGAACGCGCGACGAGGCGACAATCGGTCGCCTGCTTGGATCTCCACCGCCCTCTCCCCCCTCCCCCTTTTCTTCTTTCTTTGACTTTCCACTCGGCTAGCTTCATTTTTCTTCGCCTTGGCACACCAAAAACGACGAAACGGGGGGGGGGGGGGGGGGGGAGCAAGAAAACTGCAAGAAGCTGGACCGCGTCCGACACCGGAGTGAGCACGAACGAGGCATACGAGGGAGAAGATGGGGAGAGAGGGCGCGTAAAGGAAGCAGACGACGATGACACCCCGCCACGAAAAGGCAAAAAAAAAAAAAAAAGTAAGAAACGCGAACCCGGGGCTGCATGCAGCTTGCCGCGGCCCTCAAACGGGGAGGGAGAGCTCGGGGCTTGCCTACCGCGCCGCGGCTTCAAAACCGGGAAAGGACTGCAAAAAGAGAGGAGGGAACAGCTTGGCCTTGAACCGTCGTCACCTTCGTGCAGCCACGGCGCACGCACGCAGTTAGCGCAAAAAGGCAAGGAAGCCGGGCAAGAAACGGGAGCAATCACTCCTCGTTAGGAATCCATTTAGACTGTCGTTTGCGAATCCCGCAGCCCACAATCTCTTGCAGCGCGCGTCTGTTTGCCGTTCGGAAGTGCGCGGGCATTGAAAAAACCCGACTTCCCCTTTGAATTGTCCCGATGCTGTTAAGCATACCGTAGATAGACGTAAAGCACACGTCGCACAGACAAGGAGACGCAAATGGACCGCTGCCGCCGACACCGGTTCGGGACGCTGGCAGGCGTCGGGTTCCTGTTTCAACGGCGAGGAAGCGATTCCTGCCTCGCGTGACCTACACGAAGGGGGGGGGGGGGGGGGGTCACGACACGTGCGAGCTTTGCTAGGCCCGACAGACAAGGGAACACGACACCCACGCTGCCGATGCAAGTGTCCGAGAAGTCATACTACAGACGCGAACGAAAGTGCAGCGAAAAAGCAATGCCACTAGAGTCTCTGGTGCAATGGTACACAGCGCAGGTCGGCACATAAACGTCCAAACTTCATACGTAGCAGTCGCTTCATAGGTAGCAGCCGCTCCCGGGCTTCTTCACAGGCGTCTAGGAGCCCACTGTGACACACGAGGCCGTTTCACACTGCCTCAAAAGTCCAAGTAAAGGCTGTCAAGGGGCAACACGCATTTCGCTTCTTGCCTCACGATCAGCGCCGCCACCACGACGGGAACTAGTTAAACAGCAAATCAAAAACTTCAGACGTAGTAATTTATTCTTTTGTACAGCGTAGCTGGTCGTGCGGTGGGGATGGTCCACTCTGAATGTCTAAGAAAGTTCATCGCAGGAAACATTGAAGCTACCCAATGAAATTCGCAGGAGTGTTGGGCATCGCCAGGAATGATGTGTGGGCGAAGTCAGGGGTGTGCGGGGTAATTAGGTGCGTTGGGAAGTCACCAAATTCATGTTATTTGCCCCTTGAAACTCTACATAGAGTGAACCGTTTCAGAACTATCAGTCATATCGATACGAAGTTCGGTATGAATAAAGTGCATTTTGAAAGCGACCCGGTAGAGAAATTTCGAAGATGTAGGCGTTGTAGGTAAGTTTGCAAAGGGACGTCGCAGCCTTTAAAACGCTCTTTCGAGCGGTGAATTATGATTGATATCGTAAGAAAGTGGCTCACGATTTATTTCTGCAAGAAAGTTTGCGCGTGTATATGGGAGACCATCTACGCTTAGAACCAACGGGTGAAAATATGAAGTTCAGGAATGTTAATTTGTCGAGCGTTCAATGTCGGCGGCGCTACAGATGTGGCTCCGCGCGGGGACGCGCTGAGAACAGTACACGAGGGCTTCGAATAAAAGTTCCAGAAACTGGAAACGCTCATTTGCTAGAAAAATGCTCCATGGCTCCAACCAAATGCTCCAAGCGTCATGGCCGTTTGTCTAGAAGTCTGTCTGCTTCGCTAGAATTTTGGCTAAGATTCATCAAAGGTCGCACATGTCTGTCGTTCTTCACTACTCCTTCTTCGCGAAGGTGACATAATAAAAAGATCACCACTGAAGGCTCCACAGTATGACAGACAGAAAAGATGCCACAGAAACGCTGGTCTCGCCGTCTATTCTAAAATTCCAAACACGAGCGCGCACGCCTCTCCGCGCCACTGCACCAGGTTGTTCGTTTGCCAAGCAACAGAGCTAAGGCCGACAGGTCTTATCACCGTTCACTCCAACGCGCCCACACCAATAATTCGTTAAACGTATTGCGCCACTACAGGAGTGCCACGGGTAGCGCGACCTTCCCTCTTTTTCACCGAATATCACCTGATGTCAGTGCTGATAATAAAGACTGTCCTGGAATGACGCCATCGTCATAAGACGAGAAAGAGGAGGGAGAAAAGAAAAAAATCAACAATGCAACGCACGCGCGACCCCCTGCTCGATGGCACCCACCTTGAACGACAATGTCATTCGTGGACGTTCACGTCAGCGGCTGTCCCCCAGCGCGCAGGATAAGCGGAGTTCCGATACGCAATACGGAAAGGGCCAACCAAACAAACACGCACGCAACGCACACCTGAGCTGCAGAGGCCGCACTTGCCGCGCGGCTCCGTCACGAGATACGCATCGAAAGGCCGCGTCGAATCAGTCACACGCATCGACATTCAGGGACGAGGTCGTTAGGCAAATAGCTTCCAGGGAAGGAGGGGGAAGCAGCGCCACAAGGCGGCACGGTGCACGCGACGACGCCGCGACGGGGCCCAAAGTCAGCGAGGGCACGACTGCGGAAAAGGCGCGCGCCGCCCCGAAAAAAGAAGCAAAGCAACCGTATAGTAGGGTTGCAAAGAAAAGGGGTGCATAGCTAAGTAGCCTCCGCGACCGAACGGGCACCGCCAACACGCGACTCCAAGCAGCACGGCCCGAAAATGGGGATCGAAGAAAAACCGTGACCGCCACCGAGCTTTGCGCGCACGCACGCACGCACACACACAGAGGCGCGCGCGCGCGTGTGTGTGACGCGAGGGCAAACTGGCGATAAGAGGCCCCCGAGGAACAAGACCGCGAGCCACACAGAACAAACACGCACTGCACGCGTCAGCTGAAAGCCGCGGCGCAGGGAACGTCGGTTTCGCTTGCGAAACGGCAATGGTGGGGAAGACCCCCCCGATCGTAAACATTGACAACGACGCGCCTTTTTTGAAACGTCGGAAGCCGCGCGTCACACAGTGCGTGTCGGCAACCTGTTCCCAAGTGACACGTGTTGCCCGTTCACAAAATAAGAGCGGGGAGGGCGGAACGAGGATAAACGTCGAGCACAGCAAAGGCCTCTAGCATGTACGCAAACGAAGTGGGAAACGCTGCCAAAAGAAAGCAGCGCGAAGTGCTATAGCGAAAGAAAAGAAAGGGGGGAAGCACAACGAACCGGGAAGGCGCACACAGTCAACCCGCCGATCGTCTTCCGCCTATAAAAATGCGCACCCAGGGTGCAATAGCGAGGAGGTCCTGCTCCGTCCATAAACTCCGGTCATGTTTGCTACACGACGTCAGGGAGACAGGGGTTGAAGAAAGCGCGATCGGATTGAGCATTGGCGAGGTGCACCGCCGCCACTACATCGCGACACAACGGGGGCTCAGGCCGTAAGTAGGGCCGTACATCACGCGCTACTCGGGAGGGGAGAGGCCGCCGGCGAGCAAACAGCGCGCGCAGCACGAGCGCATTTCACGGGCTATAAAATAAAGCAGGAACGCGTCAGGCACGGTGCCCCGCGAGCCCATTGTGACGCGGACGTCACTGCCTGCTTTTTTTTTTTTTTTTTCTTTTTCGCCCTGCCGAGCAGTTGTGGCTGGCCGAGCTATACGGAGGCGGACACGCGCCGAACTGTGGATAGAAGAAAATCGCTACCGCAAACCTCGCGAGGCCAATTCATGCCGAATGGACAGACTGCCACGAATCGTTTTTTCCGCCAGTACCTGTGCGCGCTCTTTCCTCTCTAAAGGCTCATTCACACTAGGCCGACACGACACCGATTTTGGTCTGCCGACTGCTGGCGACAGCAGTTTACAGGGCGGAAAACGCTGTGGCCAACGGTTTAAAGGAAGGAAGACGCTGTCGCCAACAGTCGGCAGACCAAAATCGGTGAGCTCGGTCTAGGTCCGGCTGATTACGTAGCTTACCTAGGCAGCAGCAACTGAAAAAAAAATAATAATAAAAGGCAGCAGGCCAAAACGCTGACTTTTGGTATTTATGCGCAAGTATAATTACTTCGTTAACACGACGAAAAAATGACATGAAAAAATGACATTCTTGTCGTCGTTAACACGACGACAAGAATGACTGAAAAAGAAGCTACACTGGACAAGCGCCATGTAGCTGAATAAAGCGTGCGTGCGATATCGGGGCTTCACAGGCGGGGCACTCGAACTTCCAGCGAGTTGGTCGCCCAAGGAAACAAGACTTGCTGGCGCAATATCGGTGCTAAAGGTCTCCGCCCAAATCGCAGGGGAACCAATACGGAAATCGAAAGAAGCATACGCGTATACAAGGAAAACTTGGGATAAAGAAAAAGCCCTAGAGCACCAGGACAGCAAAGTATTAACCAAATGTTAGTAAGAAAAAAATTAAGAAAACTCGGAGGAAGAAAAAAATAAAGAAGTGCTAGAGCCGACGTCGTGTCCAAAGCGGGCCACAGTGGTGAACTGAGAGGAAGGGAGAGCGCCGGAGCACAAAACGGATCCCGAAGAAAGCAAAGGAACGGGGCCTCGGGGTGGTACGGCAAAAAAGGAGGGGGTGGCGGGGGGTTCGTTTCTGAGGGGTGCGAGCGGGGGCCCCCCTCCATATCCGAGACGCGGCACGCGCCACGCAACTTGGCGCACGGCAATGCAGCAGCACATGGCGCACGCCGCCTCGGCAGATGGTCTTCTCTCTCTCTCGGGGAGGAGGCAAGGGACCGGTGCAAGAAAGGAAAACCCAGGAGGAAGCACGCGAGCGCGCGTGCATGCGCGAGCAGCGTCGCGCCGCCCGAGGCACCGGTATAAACGCGTGAAACGACGGCAAGGATCTGCCCACAAGCCGAAGGCTGCAATCCGGGGCTAACGAAAACAAGGGAGGCAAAGCTGACGGCGCCGTGTGCCATTACGTGTAGCGACTTCCGCGTGGCTAAATCGTCTTCGCATTGCACTGCATAGTACGGCTCCGCGCACGCTGGCTTCCGTTTGTATCTCGACATCGTCCTCAATGCGTTGTTGCTAGAAGTGTCCGAGAGTCGACCTTGGATATCCGGCACTCGGCGGACCAATCCGAAGCGCTCTTCAAGAACGTCCGACACACCACCGAGCGTAGCCGTGTCTTGTTACACGACCGCGGTTGTCTAATAGTGAACTAACTTGCAGGTTACATACTTTCGTACCGCCCGCTGCGCAAGGAAAACCGCATGCAGCGAATGCCAGGAAGCGATCACAAGAAAACATGCTGCCGGACAAAACGCAGAGAGCATAAACGGCTGTGATTACGGTGCATGCCATCTGCCGCCATCGGAGAGGGAACATTACGACGAATGAGACCGTAATGACCAGCTGTGCGTGCGGCCACGGAGTGTTTTTTTCCCCCGGTCGGTATACACGCATTTGCGGCCACGACCCCCGTAATCGTGTGTAGCCGCGCATTAAGCATGGTAAATCCCACCGCCAAAAGTCCGTGTGTGTGCGCGCGCGTTTTCACAGGCGCATGTTGCCAACAGAGGACGTCAGTTTCTCGCCACGCGCCATTTTGAAAGCTCCCTTACATATACAGGCGACCCAGCTTCGTGGCTTAGCGCCGGATCACGCACGACGACAGGGTAACACATGAAAGCACATCGATACCCGGCTTTCACGCAATCGACAATGAAGTGAAAGCACATATATTTTCGTAAGGTAGAAAAGAGATCTAAGAAATCCTTCACCCTCAGGACGATGATGGCGCTAGACAAGCAACAGCAGCCGACGGAGCTAAACGTCCACAATCGCGACCGCCGTATACCGCACAAGTGTGAAACGTGTATTACAGAAACGCGGGGTCCTGAAACGGCCAACGAAAATCACAACGGCAGGATATTCACACGCCACTTCGTTTCTTCACAGTGCAAACAAAAGAACTCGAAGAGGAGGCGAATGGCAAAACGGCTGTGGTCTAACGGGAGCTCAAAGGCGGGGGAAAATAAAAAAAAGTTGGAAAGACACCGTGGAGGTCAATCGGCGTTTCCGTCACAGAATTGGCCGGTGGCCGACGACTCTGCGTCGGCCAATGGTGGTGATGGATGGCCAAGTGCGTCGTTAAAAATACGAAATAATAAATTTAGGAAAAACGGGGGTGGGGAGGGGGTGTGGAGGATCAGCAGCCCACCCCATACCCGTAACGCCGTGGACGACTTTGCTGCGTTGCGAGCGACGAAGAGGCCCGATCCACGAACCGAGGCCGTTCGTGGAGGAGACAAAACGGCCGCGCCGCGAAGAGAGACAAGGGCCTAGGGCCTACAGCCGCCCTTGGTTCTCAAGGCTCGCGACCTGGCTCGCATCGGGCGTTCGATTTGCGCGCCGCCACAGTCGCGCCTGCGAGGCTATACACGCAATGCATTCCGGCGAGGTTCCCAAGGAGCGGCGTCCGCGACAACCCGGCGTCCGTGAAAATGCGCGCCACTACATTCGCGGATCTGGCGAAGGAACCTGGAGGCCACGCTCCAGCCGGGCCCCGTTAGGTATAGACGCTCACACAATACAGTCAAGTGCGTGTCTATCGCTAATAAACTATATAATAAACTATATAATAATAATAATAATAATAATAATAATAATAATAATAATAATAATAATAATAATAACAAAGTTTATGGTACACGGATAGTATGCCACAGCGCAAATATTTCGCTATGTATGCGCTCTATGCTTGCAATGTGCCTTAACATGGCATGCAGGACGTTTCCGCCGCGGACCATTCGTGCTTTTTCCAAGTTTCAAAAAAAAAAAAAAAAAAAAAACTCTTATGCACCTCCTGTGCAAATGATTTAGATAGGGTGTGTGTGTGTGTACAGCGCGTGTATGAACGACACTGTCAATAGACAGCCTCAGTGATCGGGCGGCGCAGAGGATACCATATACGTCGTACTCCCGAATCCAGAAGGCCACGGTATATACACAACGCACGCGCCGCGGAGGGGTGTTACAATGGCGACGGCTCGAGAGCAGAAAGGGTCAGACTACCTGGCTCTCAATGCCATTGCAGAGACTGGCTATCTTATAATCCCAACCACAATAATTCCTTGACAATTTCTTTTTATAGCGTCTCCGTCAACGTATACTAGTCGCTCAATGAGGTGATCTCCAGAGGCGTTTCCCAGCAATGCTACTCAATTCCTCCAACCGAATATCGATGGAGGAATTTGCAGCCTCTGAGACTCAGTTTAAAAAAAAAAAAGGACACACGTGAACTTGATTATAATTTCCCGAGGCGATAACCGACGCGACAAACGCCAGCTGCATAAGAACGCATCACTATACGCGCGGATGAGACGAACGAACAAATGTTCAAACCACGCGCCTCGCCAAGTCGCGACGTGTCCTATACACCGACAATCGGGGGAAGACAGGCGCTATATCAAAGGTGCAACCCGCTATTTTGCATTTTTGTTGCTTTACCGAACACACATTTCGAATGTATATCTTTCTACCTTCATTCAATCCTCCCCACTCCTGCCTATAAAGCCTTCGTGAGCGGCACCGCACAAACGCTGGAACACTACTATAGGGAGGAAACAAAAAACACACAGCCACGACTGCTATACAGACCAAGCCAGATGACACGCAGCGCACTAGCGAAATAATGTTAGCGTAAACAGAGGCAAACCACAAGATGAAAAAGAAGAAGAGAAGCGATACACGACGAGGGAGAGACTGCTAAGGGAAAGGAGCGAGACGAGGGTGGATCAAGCCGCGGCAGCGAGAAGGACATGGGGTAAGTTGGGTGGTAGAGGGGGGGGGGGGGGTTAGGGGACTAGCAGACGACGCCGAGGGGAGCAGACGACGCCGAGGGGGCCAGAAAGCTTCTGTGCAGACGAAATGGAGACGGAACGAATACGAAAACGCAAAAAGCCAGAGCACGACGCTAGGTCGAACGGACTGTCTCGTTTCCTTTCCAACCGGAAACAGGGACGGAAACGGAAGCCGCCTGCTCCGAGCAGCAGCAGCAAAACGGGGAGAACGCGCACGGCTGCAGAAAAGCGCAAAAAACGCGAGTACACCGGAGGGGGGGAATGGGGAGACTGGATGCGTGAAACCGCTGAAGAGCGCGCCTTAAGAAGGCGGCACGAGAAAGAATCAGATGAGGGCAGCAGAAAGAGCGCACGAGCAGCAGGGAGATTTCATTTGTCACCTCGCACGTCGGACGTCGCCAACGGCTCCGTGACTGCCTGCCGCCGCCGCCCGGCCTAGCTGCTGGAGCGCTATTCTTTGGCGCTTGGTGCCCCGGCTCGGATCGCCCATCACGCAGCCAGCGACCGGCTCGCGGAAGGAAAAGGGGGAAACCCGAGATATCGAAACTCCCCCTCGTATACGACCTCAAAGCACTGCAGCCGCCCGACAAGAAAGCCGCACCGGGCCTCGTGCGTATACGGCCGCGTCAGCAAAACGAAAGAGCGAACGAGCACCTTGATCCAGACAGGCAGATTTCGACGCGTTTAAAGCATTGCGAGGGCACGTGCGAATCTGCAACTGACAACGCTGGATCTTTCTCGCATTTCAGTAAGGCCCAGAAGAAGGGGGGTGGAAGGAGAGGACGCGGGTGAGAAGGTACGCGGCGATCGCACTTTTGTGTTCAAGTCAAGAAAAAGTCTGACGCAGCAAATAATAAGTCACGACTGTTACACCGATTACTTGGGTAAGGTCACACTGGGCCTCTGCGATTATCCGTCCCCGACTACATGAGGCGGTGCTTTCAACCAACGAGAGTTGCGTGTGCAACGTATCGGGCAGTCCTGGACCGTCCGGGACCACTAATCGGAGAGGTTCCCTATACAAAATCGCGAACCTACCAATTCTGCTAGCTACATACGCGAGTTCCTCATCAATGCCACAGACATAAAACCTGTTGTCCTGCCTTCCACAACCTCACGAAATCGAACAGGCGCAGACGCCGTTCACGCGAACGCAACAGCGAACTTTAGAAGCCCAAGGAGGCCGAAGCGGCGCTTGCTGAGGGCCACGCGACCAGGAATTCCGTAGCAGTGCGGTCCAACGCTCCTCCCTTCGGCGCACTGCACGCCCGATGGCCACGCATCGGCGGACGCCAATCGTACTCTTCCTTCTGAACGAGCGCCAACACTCGCTACCGATACAACCTCCGGCGCCGTCTCTTATTATTTTCTAACAGCGTTCGTCCGCGCGCTTCCTTGTCCATTGTAGTACTGAGGAGGCGGCCTATGTAGACAATAGCTTTCATACTAGACCCGCCGTCCGTGTCTCGCTAACTTTGCGCAATCTCCTACGCAACGTTCCGCGCCGCTCTTGTACACGGTTAGGTTGAAACTGTCCACAGCATGCCGCCGACGACTTCGTCAGCAGGTTGGCATCATCGAAGATAATACGACGTCCCGAGTCCAATCCTTGTACACTCCCCGACACATGAATCTGCAGCCGTATTTGTAATACCCGCCATCTTAATTGCAGGGAACGCGCGGAGATATCTAAAATCGGACGCTATACGTGCCACCGCGCTGGGGGAACACACGGCACCTTTTCGTGGCCCACGGCTTCCGCGAAGGGGTTCCCCTTCGCTCGTTCCGGAGTGGAACGAGCGAGTCGACAGAAAGGAGGAGGCCGCCAACAAACGCGCAACACGGCGGGGGTGGCGCGTTCTATTCTCTTCAGCGGCCCGGGTTATGCGCACTGCGCAGGGGCGTTTGGCCGGAACAAACATAGGCGGCGGCGGCGGCGGCGGCGGCGGCGGCGACCGCATGCACGGTCTGGGCCCGGCAACGTGGAGTCAACCGGGCCAACAGACAGGGCGTTGTGTGTGCCGGCCGCCGCGAGGGGAGAGAGAGAGAGAGAGCCAGCTAGGATGGGGGTAGATGCGATGACGCACAATGAATGTGTTTGCAAGAACCACGCCCCCTTAATAAGGGACCGCTTAAAGCGGCCGACACGGGTCGCTTTTGACGAACGAGAGATGACGTGGAGACACACGCGGACGCATCCCGATGGGGGCGACCGCTCCGCCGTACCTTCGGTCGACATTTCAGCCATACAGTGCGGCCCCAGCGCAGGTCGTCGTACTGGTAACGTGCGCGCGTAGTCGCTCGAGTTCGAATCAACTGCCTGCAGGAAATCAAGCGAAGTATATATGCTCTAGCCATCCCGCGTGCCGTAGGCAGTGTCTCTCGGTCTTGTCGTAAACGGTTTGGGGCGCGGCTAAACTTGGTTGCAGAGCTATAGACACGCGTACGAGAATGAACTTGGTCAACAGCTGTAGCGCATCAGTCAATTCGCAGCTAAAGTCAAGGCCAGTGAACGTCTAGTCTCCACATTACTGGCTCCTGAACAGCTGCCACGGACGCCGTCGTCGACGGCCTCCACGACCGGAGACCGCGCGCTGTGTGTCTGCCGAGACGCCGGTGCGTGCGCTCGGGCGACTTGAGAGACGTCCGCTGGCGGCGGCAACACGCCAGGACGCGTATGTAGCACAGACAGGAGCGCGCTCGGGGGCCGCGCACGGGAGAGGAACGAAAGAAGAAAAAAAAGGGGCAGCGCTCGCCGTAGCCGCGGGGGCCCTAATCACCGTCCGGCCAGAGGAGAGGTCCAGCCAGCCAAGGGGAAACAAGGCGCCACGGCTGAGCGGCCAAGCCGAGCAGGGAGCCTTCACCCGTGTCGCCGGCCGACAGCGCTGGCGGCGCCGGAGAGCCCTCCTCACAACAACTGCCGAGCTTGTTGTATACACTGCTGCACGGCACATATCGCGCGACTTGAGCGTGCGCGCCTCTCGCTTTTCGGCGCGGGGCGAACGAACTCTCTGGGCAGAGAGGGGCCCTGCGCGTTCACACAAGCGGTGCCGGCTGATACGCGACAAACGCGCGTCATTATGCCATCCGAACAACGCGGTGACCAATCGAGGAGGCATCGCCCGAGTTTGGACGACGTGGCACCATCCGTAGACCAGCAGCCCCCGCGCATCGGCAAGCATCGCGTTTAACGAAGTCGGGGGACCTTGCAGCTAGCGCCTCTCGAAACGCTGCGTAAGCCACTTGTCGAACAGGAGTGGATTTGCGTCGAGGTCAGCAAGCGCAAATAAACTCCTGAAACAACGAGCCTTGCCATTCAATTAGATAACTGTTCTTTATTTTTTTTCCCGCCTCTGCGATTGTTTAGAAAATAGTGGAGGAGATGGGGGCATTAGTAACTATATACGAATAATAAACTTTCGGAAACATTAAAGTCAAATACGTGCGGAAGGGTTCACTCTTACTGCCAAGTAACCCTTCGTAATGCAAAAGGCAAGCTTTCTTTACGAAATACTCGAGCCTGCTTTAAACGACTTGGTTTCTGTATCTTCTTCAGCAAATGGATGCGGCGTACAGGTGTAGAAAGCCACAGGGAAGGCCGACACGCGTCCGTCATTCCACGTAAAGGGTGGTCGAAACACGAAAGGGTGGTCTTAGACAATGTAAATTCCCTCAGACCACCCTAACATAGAAATCGCTCGGCTCGTTTTGGCAACTATTATCAAAAGCAGGAACGACAGCAGGAGAGCTAGAACGGTTGCCCCGAAACTTCGAGCTCTGCTTAGAGCAAAACCTGCAACCGGGCACCGTATCCAGTGACCCTGCACACTGCGAAGGACCGCAACGTATAGAATTTACGCACTACGTTACCACTTTGCCGTTACCGCCCCTGCCACGCAGGTACGGATAATGTGTGGTAACGGTAACGAAGAGTGGCAACGTTATGCTATAACGCTCCATTAGCCAGATTTCTTTAAATAATGGCGCTGCTGCTCACCGTTACCGATCTAGTGAACTGCCTGGTTCGCCCATACTCAGCGTCACGCATGCACCTGGCAGGGGCGGCGCGGATTGTTCGGTGAACGGAACGACAACGTCAAGCGGTAAAGGTCAGTTATAACAGCCAATAGTAAAACTATAATGAACTTATTAAATAATTTATTTAAAAAAAACTAAAGAAACTGCAGTGATGGTCGACACTGTCAACAATGTACGTGTCGTCCTTCAGTTCAGAGGCAAGTTTGTTTGTCTTTTCTGCCTTCGCATTCCTAGGCGGTGGTTCGCCGAGCGGCTTCCGCAGCGCTGGGGGCGACCGACCCCCGGCGGCAGCTGTGCGCAATGGCGTGCTCTCGAGTGAGCGCGCCAGCAGCAGTGCGGATCCCAGGTGGCGCGGACGTGGTGCGCAACGAAGCCGTCCCGAGCACCGCGGAAACAGTGCCTCCTCCTATCTGCTGTCGCGCTACCTGCCAAACAGCACGCTGGCCGGACCTGGCGCGCATTGTGCGTTCGCTTCCGCGCGCGACGTTCTCCGGAGTGGTCGTCCCGGATGCAGCCGGTCCGCCGTTCGACGGATATGCCTGCTCGAGGGCCGAGGAAAAAAAAAAAAACGCGCGTGCCACGGCTACAACGAGGGACCAGATGCCACACGGGCAAAAGATTTCCGAGAGAGGGAGAGAAAGAAGTGTGAACACGTAAACAAGGAAAAAACGATAACGCTTTCTGGATCCATAGCGCAGTCGAGTGCATGCAATGACACCTGCCTGGCACTCGCTGCTCTGTACGCGGACGGAGGAGGTGCACGCGTGCGCAGTTTCTTATGAACGAGGAGGAGGAAAAGAAAAATCCAAATCAACGCTGTGTATTTTTCAGTTTCGAAATCGCTCCTATGCGTGCACAACCGCTTTCGCAAGCAACGTTGGAAACGCGTCTTTCGAAACGCACGGATATTCAATTCTGCCAAGCGCACTGAAATTGCTAAAGTAATGTTACGACCCGACAACGCAGTCGGAGAGTGCTTTAGCGGGTAAAGAGAACCCGTTTCAAACGAAACGAGAATTAAAACTTTCACGTCCAGTAGGCTTAAAAAGAAATGGGCCGTAACAAGGAAGCGGTCATCCTCGCGCGTGAGCGCAGACACGTCCGTTAGCCACCGATGTGCTCGAAAAAAAAGAAAAAAAAAAAAAGAACTAGTCGTTCACCGCCTCACGAAATGAAGACGTCGGTCTACAACAACACCCGCCACGAGTGACGTTTCGCGAAAGTGGAGAAAGAAGAACGAGACGCACACGCGACCCTCCAGCTACCCCCCGCGCATCCGCTCCCCTAACCTCACGCACGACTCTCGCTCTCGGAGACGTTCTTTTCTTTCTCTCTCTCTTTTTTCTCCCCCAGCGCGTCTGTTTGCAAAACGTAAAACGTGCACATTAGAAGCGACCGTGGCCAATCGGCCCCTCGTCCAGCCCTCTCCTTGATAGCGCCGGCATTCTGTGTCCAGCTTGCTCTTTTGCAGGTCTCTTCTTCCAGCACACTATGGTTCGCCAAAGAACGATGGCGTGCGGGGGCCATTGGGAGGGAGGGCAGTAAGGTGGGAGGCGAGTGGATTCCGCGCAGAGGCCGAAAGCGAGACAGGAAAGGTCGCAACCCGCGGCGCATAGCCGGACCTCTTTAGAAGAGGAGGCCAGCGCCTCGAACCAAACACCGCGCCGCGCGCGCGCGGAGAGAAACGCGACCACCCGCACGCGCACGGCTACGGCTCGCGAAAGGAATGCAGCTTCGCCTCCCATTGCCCCCCCCCCCCCCCCCCCGCCTCAGAAACCGCCCCCACTTCGGCCACCACAAGCCACTGCTCGCGCGCAGGAGGGCTTCGGCGCGGCGGCAGAGGCAAGTTCCGTTTCGACGACTCGGTAATTGAAGACCGCGTCTAACGAAGACATCGCCGCTGATACCCTGCTGCTGCTCACCACAGCCACTCAGCTCCTGCGCCGCGCTTTGTCTACCTGCGCTGGCTGTGCTGTAATCGCTGGGAAAAGCGAGCACACCTCGTTCGTGGCGCCGCCTGCTCGATTCCAACGCCACTCACAACACTCCTCCCTCTCCGTGGTCCAGCCCCAAACGTCCTCTTTTCTCGCCATTATTATGTTTCACCTGCTGTAGTTCAAGGGCCACTGCGCAGCCGCCGCGTCTCTCACAACGAACGTGCGGCTAAAGACTTTCCGATGAGAGTAAAATAATGATTAAAAAAAAAAAGAAAAAGAAGAAAACTGCCACCTAGAAGCAGCCTCGGTGTAGGAAAGAACTGGCGCGGTACGGAGGCACCACTCCTAGAGTGCCGCCCGCGTTACTATTCCCCAAACCGTGGGTGTTCGCCGCTCTCAGAAACAGGGAACGCGCACTGGATGCTCCGATGTCTGATTTTTGTTGCGCCACAATGATCCCGAACATGATACCCTGAGTCAACTGGACTACTACGCAGGACTGAGGGGAGGGAAAGGGGGGGGGGGGGGCGGCATGCAAACCAGAGTTTTATGCAGTGACATTACCGAAGTACGAAACACTAACATTCAATCGGGAGCAAAACAAAACCTAACACCTGCAGCGACTATGCCCTTGCGCCAGTATAATCTGCATTTTGAATTTACCAAGGTAGTATCGCATGCGCAACGCCTTCTTCAAGCATCAGATCCATTTCTAACTTGCTACTGGTGCGTACAAACGAAAGCCTGGCCATCACTGTTCCCGCGTTGGCCTCTGTACAGCAGCGGTTACCTTCAGGGATAATTTCGGGAATGTAGACACCGCGATCGCACGGCGACAACGCCGAAGAGACAGAGTGAGACGCAACAAAAGAGAGAGGCAGCGGCGCGCAACACGCGCGACTAGCAGTACGAGGCGACCTCCTCTTCTTGCGGCTGTTTTTGAGGAGCCGCGGAAAACCGAAGAAAACGTACGCGAGAAAGAAAAAAAAAGAAAGAAAGGTACACGGGACGCGTCAGGCAAGGTCGCCACCAGGAAGTCGACCTTCGGGAGGCCCCGGAAAGGTATTTCTCTGCTCGGGCCGATTCCCGGAAACCACCACCCGGCACACAAGGAAGCCGCGGGCGCGCAGGAAAATAAATAAGCCGCGATGTCCCGAGAGCTAGCTAGCTGCGCAAAGGAGCAAAGAAAGGCGAGTAAAACGGAAGCAGGGTGCCCCGAGGAATACAGGGAACGACGGAGGGGCTGCAGAAAGAAAGATACGGCGGGAGAAACGCCGGAGAGCTTGGGGACAGCGGAGAGCTGCCGCTGCGACGAGGCGAAGAAAAAAGGCACCGACCAACGAAGGTGCGACGATCTCAAAAAGCGCCGCCGCCGGCGTCGAAGGAAGATTTACGACCGCTGCCGACGCCGCGGGCACTGCAATGCGGTACTACGTGACAGGGAGGAGTGCAAGAGAGACGCGCCTCGGTCAGCGCGCACAAAGGACCCGCGCTTTCTCGAAGAACAGCAACGTCCACCGTATATGCCACCACGTCGGCGACGGCTCTTGCCGGGGCGGCCACAGCGCAACACAGTCACAGGGTGTAAGGCTAGACGGCAGTGACGACGGGGCCATCGCCGAGTGCCGACACAGCGTGACCTCTTAATTCTTCCTACTTTCGGAACTAAGACTGACGTCTAGCTCTGACGACACAGCGTGCTTCCGTCACGCTGCTGCCCCGCCATAACGACGGTCGCAGCCTGGAACGATTCACTCGAAGCCAAGCGCACTAGACGTGCTTTTGTCAAAGAGCACTAGGCAGTTCCTTAAGGCACCCGGGGCCCCATTGCTGCCAGGTGCTGTATTATTTCTCTTTAGTTATACGTCCACCGCCTATAAGACAGCTCGACTAGCATAGGACTAGCACGATAACAATGAAGAGCATAAACGCAAGATAGGAACATGCGGAGCCGGTAGAAGGGGGGGAGGGAAAAAGGGTGGGAAGAGGCGAAGGCGCTGCTGCAGAGTCGTGGTATATCAGCACTTGGTCGCGTGCTTGCGTGAGCGCGGATTTACCACGTTGCTCGAGAGCTGTGCTTTAACGCGCGCGAGACAGAAACAAACAAGCAAGCAAAAAATCAAGCAGGGAGGAAAAGGGAGGCGGTAGAGAACGCCCCTTGGGGCTAAAGCCGGTCACCAGGTGTTCTTGGCCCGACTCCCCTCCTCGAAGGCAGGCAAAAAGAGGGGACGAATGGGGGGAAGAAGCAGAGAGAGAGAATACAACACTGCCTCAAACGTGCGTGCGTGCGTGCATACGTTCACGTCCCGGTGCGCAATGAGGAGAGAGAGACAACGGGCCAACCGCGGCGCACGCGCGAACAGCAAGGCTGCGTGCTCGCGCGCGCGTCCCGTTAGCGCTTGGGATCAAGAAGAAAAGGTAGGGAGAAAAAGCGGGAGGGCTAGACGCGCCTTGGAAAACTACTGCGCGCGACGGTGCGGGGAGTAGCGTAGAGAGACTGCCAGCGCTGCTGCACGAAGCAGCCGTCCTTCCCCCCCAACACCGTTCTGTTCCCTTTCGTAGAAAGACAGCCTCCCGCTTTCTATGGACAAGAGCTGCGCATCGCGCGACGATAGGGTGATACTATGCAAGGAGAAAAACACTATGCAGAGAAGGTAACAGGGTACACAGTCAGAACAAAGTCAGGCAGCCGACACACGAGCAGGGTGGAGCCGCATGTTCCCGAATCCCAAGTGGTAACGGATCCGAGTTCATGCCCCTCACTAACAACACGTGTCGGAGATAAAAAGGATATAAAGAAGGAGAAGAAAGCGAATAAAAGACAGTGGTCAAAATGCATGCGCGCGTATTACACCAGCAGTCAAATCCCGGCTGTGAGCGCTCCGCAAGGCACCGCTATAGCCAAGTGGAAGAGCAGTAACGGCGTGCTGCCCTTAGCGAGAGGACGCCGACACGTTTACGGAGTCTTGTCATCCGCTAAAGACATTACCAGAGCTCGATTTTCATGAGACTTGCGGCTGAGCTCCTGCAATCCGGAGCTTTCCGTACCTGCTATCCGGAGGAGCGCAGCGGCGAGCACGATGAACAGGAGCCAGCCGGGTGGGCAGGTGGCCAGCCTCCGAGAGTCAACCTGCAGCAGGCCCTTGGGCCACCAGGGACCGCCCGCTCCGCAGCTGGACGCCGGCGAAGGAGACGAAGAGGAGGAGGAGGAGGAGGAACCAGCGCCTGCGCAAACAGCAGCCATCAGTCACAGTACGCTTAGACATTCGACACTATACAACAAATGAGCGTGTGTGTGTGTGGGGGGGGGGGGGGGGGGGGAAGAGGCGCCTCAGCCATGTACTACATTTGAGATTTCGGCACAACAGGGTCCCGGGCACCAGAGGTCGCAGCACATTCCCTTCAATTAACCTTCGAGGACATGAGACAACTTATTTATCCATTTATGACCAGATGGAGCACACGCACCGCAAAAGGGTTCCTGAAAAAGTCCCGCCAATACCGAACAATGCAGAAGAGGGAGGGGGGTAGGGGTATTGCGGGAGGCGTTATTGCCCGCGCGTCGTAAAACTTTTGTGTCACTATGGAGACAGCTTCGCCCGGCGTGACAATCGAGCAAGCTGATGGCATCTTCGACTGGTCGTTTCCGAACGCCCAGACAGCGATCGTGGTTTCATCGTGCAGTGAAGCTTGCAGTCGCTGCCTTATGCACGACCTCCGAGTTGAAACAAGTCAAGGATGCCGTTCTTGACATTAGCACGAGAAAGTACCCGACGGTGATCACGATTGGCGAAGTCAACTTCAATTGCTGCGGCTCAGTTCTGCTACACACTGCCTCGACAGTGCGATTTGAGGACAAAATGAAAACGCGACGAAGCCTAAACCAAGACGCTCCGTTTCATTTTGCCGACTGGAAATCAATGGTTCATTTATTGTAACAACAGTCAGTCACCAAAAGTATCACCAACAACAATTTATAGAGTTCCACGCCGTATTTTTGGGAATGGAGGAAGGGAAGGGGGGGGGGGGAGGGGCTCTGGTATTAATTCTGATCACCTGCTGTACACTTTTAGCGCGACAAATTTATGCCGCGTTCCCCACCACTGGGACCGGATGTCGGATGGCAAACGCGCGGCTTCGTGTTCAGCGGCGGAATCCCATAGCCGCTCACCCGACGGGGAAGGTGAGATTCCGATTCATGCTTCACCATGGCCATTACCTGCGACTGGCACTAGCACCACGCCAACGAAGTGACACTGCGTCTCACAGACGTGAAGGACATCTCAACAGCGAAGCGCGCACGCCCGATCAAAGCGGCGCTAAAGTTGCCCGTTTAACCGGGGCTGATGGGGCAGATCGTTCCCGAACTTCCCACCATGGAGCACACCGCCCTGGAATTGCGCTGTCTGGGGCATCCCTCGTCCTTACGCAAGGCCGTAAGCGACAGCCACTGCAGCGAACGGTATACTGCGCGCCCGCGAAACAGGGACGGCGTGCCAGTACAGTGCGTGGGCGACGGGGGTGCAGGGTGATCACCGGGGGCTACGCAGACAGTCGGCGACGACGGAAGCCGCCACGACAGCACGTGCCGGCGTATACATGCAAAAGAGCCGCCCCACCGCGGCGCGACGGAACGGATGGCGGCCAATTGTCACCAGATAAGCGTGGAAAGAATGCAGCGCTGCGACGGCCAGCTCCGGAATGGGACGGCCTGGAACAACGGCGGCCGCGCGGCACGCGAATCAAAGCAGGTCTCCAGAGAAACACCGAGGCGGAGGGAAGCAAGAAGGCACAATGAAAGCGAGCCATTTCAAAAGGCACGCAGCATGCAATGCGGCGCTCGCGCCGGCTGCTTATCACTGCGGCATTTCCGCCGTTGCCTCACGCACAAAGATAGCCGGAGACACGAAAGGATGTACCGCGTGTCTGTGAGAAAAAATAGAATAAACAAGCAGAGAGAGAGAGAGAAAAAAATGAAAGGTGATGAGGGACGGCTACATCAGACGACAGCTAGAGTTCAGAAGCCACAGCTATAGGAAGTCACCGGTAAGTTGCAACTTAATGGCGTGTCAGTTGCGAAATAACGTGGACACCGGGCGTTTGAGAAATGCTTGCCCCCGGGTTAAGCCGCTCGTACTCTCTAAAAAAGAATGGCTAAGCTGCTCTTAGTCTGCGCTGCGCACCATAGCACCAAGTATCTTTCAGCTTTGAACACGCATTCGTCCTTCGGATAGCCGTTTCTGCTTTCCAGGTCACCTAGATTACTGTAATCACATGTGTGGACGAACGAGCAAACGAGAGTACGTCAAATGGCTGCATGCTCCGAACAAACAAGAGATACAGTAATGCAGGGAGGTTAACCAGAGCTAGTCCTGGTTGATTACTCTGCACGGGGGGAAGTGATTGGAAAGAGAGAGGAACACAAATTAAATTAACCGCATACGCAAATCATGCAAACGGGCATTGTTACCAAAGTGTTATGTATAGGCCCGTGGACCTCGGGAACTTCAGCAAAGCCGATATAGCTTTCTCTGTGGAGTTCCTTTGGGAGGTAAGAAAAAAAGTAAGCTTTGTCGCCTACACACGATTAACGGGATTCAATGTCCCAGAGCAAAGCAACGAGGGCACACAAGAGCGAAACCTGAATACTACTACTACAATAGACAAACAAAGGCAAGAAAGAGAGAGAGTTAGAGACGTGAAGTGTACAGATGCAACATCTTGACTGGTTAGCAGGCAAGACGGCCGTGACGAGAAGGTGGGCGCAGCATATAGTTAGAAGCGCAAAACATTCGCACCATACCCTGTTTATAGGAATGCGCACACGGTTAGCCGAAACGCCGGACGACAAACGGAGAGACTCGGGTTAGACACCGTTTCCTCTTTCGGGCTCCCTTAATATTTTCTCGCAAAGTCCCACGAAAAAAAAATTAAAAGGCAACGGTGGCGACAGAGGCGAGGCCGGCGCATTCCACGATCATTACACGCGCACGCGCTTTCTGCAGCTACTACGGCAGCAAGCCCGAGCCGCAGCGGCGGCCCGTTCCCTACTTTTTAACGTCGCTTGCCGTCACCAACGAACCAGCAGCCCACCGCGTAGCAGCCATAGAACTGCGCGCAGCACAGCGCTGTGCCACGCTCCCCGAGGTTTCGCTCTTTCCTCCGCATTTTCTCGAGATTCTTGCACCCGCAAGACCCAGAGCGGCTCCGCAAGGCGGCAAGCCGCCGTTATTCTTCCTTTGTCTGCCAACTTCCTCGAGAGAAAAGGCTTCTCTTGTAACGTGTGCCGCCGCAGCGGACGCTTGCCTGAAAAGAAGAACTACCCCCCCCCCCCCCCCCTCTCCAAGCACGCGCAAGACGAGGCCGCCACACTTGCTTGTTGAGCTTCTCCTAGTCACAGTGCTCCATTTTTCTTGTTCTTAAAACACACACATATATATACCCTCATTTTGCCCAGCATTTCCACTCGTTTTTGCCGAGCACTTTGCCAGCCCGTTTCCTCGTGCCTGACAGCACGAAGGGGGAAAAAAAATAGAAACAATAAAAAGAAAAATATAGCGGACCCAGTAAAGCCGCTGCAAGCCGCCCGCGATTATAGAACTCGTTTCGTCGTAAAATCCATCTTTTCGTACTCAAAACGCTCCGAAACAACAACGCGCGCCTGACTACTATACAGAGCACATACTTCTATGATGACCTTCTTCATATAGCTTCATGCGGCAAAGCTCTACAAACGCGGTCACACCTGACTACATCTAACACTTACATGCCCCCGAATACAAATAAGAAAAAAAAAAAAACATTCTAGTACGCCGTAAACCCTCCATCTTCCCCCATCCCACCCCAACAGCACATTTAAGGCTGGATTGCTCCAAAGCACTAATAGAACAGAGGAGTCGTTTTAGAGCTACAGCTGCAGAGGAGCCAATAGGTACAAAACCGGCACTCTGTTGGCCGAGTTTGGCGCAGCACAAATAATGACGTCGGGTGAAAGAGGGACAGCAAGATTTACCTGGTGTGCATAGGGTGTCCCAGCTAACGTTAGCCAAGCTGTTCAGCGAAAGAAAAAAAACAAATGTTTTAAAGAACACGGTGCAAGACATGATTTTAAGATCTATGGTGTTCGGTTATCAGAACGCGCTGACGACCGAACACGGCAGGTCTTATACGTGTATCTTACATCGTGTTAATTTTTTTTTTTCGTTGAAAAGCTTGGCTAACGTTAGCTGGGACACACGGTATATTCCTCAAGCGCAAAATATTTCTTTGTTGCTGAGGTCTGTCGCAGGAAGGCGGAAGTCAGACGTGAGCGCTTCAATGTTTGAGACATTCTACGCAACGTACGATTTGTCAATGCTCGCACGATGCTACTGAGCGCAATCGCATACATGTATAGCATAAAACGACTGATAAAAAAAAAAAAGATAACGCAACACGAGCGCAGGATTCAACAATGGAAGAGCCCCCAACGAATTATTTTCATTGCGAGGACTCGCGAGATCGCCTCAAAGGTCGCGGACGCACGTGCTCCCACCACCTCGGCGTCAAGTACCACGGCGCACTTCGACAACGTCCGTGAAAGCGCGAGGCATCACGCGCAAAAGCCACGGCTGCAACTCAAGGCCATAACGAGCTCTCAAGAACCGTTTCGAACAGGGCCAAAATGTCCCTTAAAGAAGAGGGAGTCGGAAACCCCAACACACTGCGGCAATATACGATAGGGAAAACTTAATCTGTGCGTTCAAACACCGATTCCCGCAAATCTATCGTTCAGAACTGTATAATTTGTGTGACGAAGGATCCAACTTCTGTATATTATTATTTTGGGGCACGAAGGACAAAAATGATCGGTTTAGAATGGAAAATCCGGTGCTCCCTTCAACATGGGCGCAACGCGTACACAGGAGATCACACGAGAGCAACCCAGAGAAAAAGAAAGAAAACGCCCGGGCGCAGCCCGACCGAAGCACAGCCAGTGCGCTGAGCCGCGCAAGCGTTGACGTTAGCGAAAGCGGTCCGGCCCCGGAGACAGCGCGCGGAAACCCTGCAGCAGTGCGACGACGGGTCGTCGAACCTCCGCGGTCGGCACCGCAGGCTTTTTGCCTCGCCGACGACTCGTGGCGGGGCCGCGCTGCTGCGGGAAGGAGCACCGCCTCGCGACGGGGGCCGCCGCTGCGTGGGTGCCCGACACAGCGAGGGCGCGCGCACACAGTGTGTGCCCGGGATCTCGGGCTTCTCTCGCGCTCGACCCGATGAGCAGCAGCGTCAGTCAGCTGAGCGACCGCCGCTGACTCATGGCACCGCGGAGGCGGAGGAGAGGCGGTTGCTGTGCCCATAAGAGAGCGCGCTGACCGCGAGTCGCTGCTCTCGCGCACGCTTCTTCTCTGGCAGAAAAAAAAAAAAAAATGAGAACGAACCTGGGGTCACCGGGTGTGTAACCAGCGTCGGGGAAAGAGGAAAACGACCGCGCTATCGCAATTAGACATACGCCCGGCAGCAGCAGCGCGCGGCGCGAGGCGCCGGATTGACGCGCACGTCCCCGGCCTCTGCCCGTGCCCCAATCGCACGGCAAACTCCGCAGGCCACCCCCAATCAAAGCTCCTGCGCCGGGAGGAGGCCTGTCCGTCCATCCAACGAGCGCGGACAGAGAAGAGAGACAAGCCGCGGTGGGGCCTCGTTTGCCAAAAGTGACCGCGAGCAGAGAAGCCAGCCGACCGGCAGCGAGAGAGAGGGGGGGGGGGGGGGACCCGTGCCTGTTCCGGGACGGCCGCCGGAGAGGGACCGGGTCGCCGCCGCCGACCGTGGGAAAACCGCCCACACCGCAGGGCCGCCGCTCCCTCGCGTCGGCAAGGGACCGCGGCGGCGTGCGCAGCCACGGCCGCCCAGAGTGGCGCGGCACGTGAACACCGCCGCGACGCTGCTCAGCGAGAGCACGCCCCGACGGATCCCTGCCCCCCCCCCCTCTCTCTCTCGCGCGCGCGCCCAGACCGCGGCACCAGTGCAGGTCCAGACACGACGCTCGAGACAGGGTTGATGCCCGGAAAACGGTCTTCCCGAGGCACGCTCGTCTGACACCCGGCAAGCCAACTGCTGCATGCACCGAGCGCTGGGTACAAAAAGGTGTGCGGAGATCCGCGCTTCTGTGAACAAGTTGACTGTCTCGTCAATTTCCAACTGTCCATACACTCAATGGCAAAGTTACGTGTATTATACACGGGATAGAATAGAAAAGTGAAAATGTGTCTTCATCGTCAGGTTATCGCTTACTTGATACGAAATAAGAAATGGATGCGCGCCGGTACTAGTATAGATCAAACCACCACTGCCATTCTGTGCGTCCTCCACCACGCTGTGCACTATGTGGCGGCGTACGCGGACGAGGCGACTTTTGGGGTCCCAAACCGGGCAAAGACGCCCTTCCGCACGAGTAACGCACACGAAACAGGGAGAGAAAAGAACGCAGCGGGACAGAGTACAGCCTTTTAGCCAGGACCAAAAAAGCCACGTAAACGAGGACAGGCCGTGCGAACGCCAAAAAATAAAAAAAAAAAGAACGCGACGAGAATCAGATTTGAACGAAGGCGGCACAGCACCGAGGAGATATCAGAGATTTCTTTCTAGAGCAAACCATTGTGCGCCGCGGCGGTGGAATCAGAAACGAGCGTGACGATCAAAAGGCGCGAAAGTCGTTTGACGCCGCGGCCGCAACGCTCCTCCATTCGAGTTTGGCAAGGGAGACGATGACCGTCCACCGCGCGCCGGCGCCACTTTCCCCGATCACGCGCCCTTCATTCGCCACGGACTCTCTGACGTTAGGAGGCCGCTATACGGCTTGCAGGAAACAAATAAACGGGCCGGGACGGACGCCTCACGATCGAACCGCCCAAAATTGAAAACAACCGGCGTTCCGAGCCAAATGAAAAACCTTAGATTAGAACACACATACGCCGACGTTACTAAAAGAGAGAGTTGGAGGGGGAGAGGCTCGCAGAAACTCGGAAAGGAACGGCACGACTAGAAGACAACGCCACCACCTCCGTCGTGTGTTGCGTATATACAGCAAACCGGCTAAGCAACTCGAAATCACCTGGCGAAAATTCTTGGGACCTTTCGGCAGAACCGAATCTCGCAGCACGGGGCAATTTTCTTTTTCAGCGTGAGATGGCTGAGCAAAGACGAGTGAACGTCATACAAAACAGTCGGCGCTGACAGTTGATCGCGATAGAACTGACTACTTAAACAGCAGCCTGCCAAGCCGTAACTTTCACAGAAGACAACTTTTCTCCCTGCGGCTTCCGACACGTTTCACGGCAGGGAATAAGTGGAACACTGCACGCCACTACAATAAAAACAATTCTGCGCACTTTCGTTAAGCGCACCGCACTGCGAGATCACGCGACGAGGTCCCCGCTCCTCCTCCTCGCGAGGCCATGCGTATCCTCCGCCACGCGTCCACGTTATACCATTGTGACAGAACACCAAACCGCACGCGCATGGGCGCGAAGACAACAGGGCGCCAGCGACCACCCGCAGTGGACGACCACAATGGGCCGCACGAACTCCCACGACGCCAGAGCAGGCAGCGTACAGAAGTTATCAATTAGGCGCACACGCGGGAAATCTTCACCACCGCGAGCGCACGTCCCTGTAGCAGATAACCCCAGCGGCATCTCTTGGGGTCTCGGGACACAAATGCCCGAGATCCCTTGAGAAATGAATGTTCCCATGCCAGCGTGACCGCGGCGGCACTGGGACGAGCATGTGGCGCGGTACCGGCGGAACTCTGAAGCGGCCGCTCGAGACGAGAGCTTCCAGGAGGCAGCAGCAAGGTTAGAGAGCCACTTCAGGGCCTGAGCTTAGCTAAGTCTAGTAGCGCGCTTAAATTCTAGTGGCCCGCGAACTCACGAGAAAGAAATAACAAGGAGAATTGCCATGAGAATCACGGAGACAATCGAAGGCACAGATGAAGTACTTAGATAAGGCCCGCAAACATCTGGAACGGGTTCACTGTATACACCGTAGCAGCAAAACACGCGGGGAACACATTTACCAACGAGGGCCCTTCCCAACGAACGAGCACAACGCGGCCCTCAAAAACAGCGCCAACCAGGTTCAGGAACTGGAGCCCGCGAACCACAGGAATCGTTCGCATTTTGGTGCGCGGCACGTCGGACCCGCGCCAGCGCCGTTCTCCCCCCACGGCGGCCTTGCTCAGCAGCAGCAGAGAGAACTCGGCGCTGTTGCGAGGGTCCGACAAAGGCCCTCCCACAGATGCGTGCCCGTACACGCAACCAAGCGCGCAGGTGGCCGCGGCGCGCTTTCTTGCTTTCACGACGGCGCGTCGCCGACGATGCTTCATCGCAGAACTAATGAGCGCGATCGATGACAGCAGGTCTGTCGGACACATGCGCAGCTCCTAGTTATGCTTCCCGACTTCGCGAATTCGGTGCACAAGCGGCAGATCGGATGAAACGAAACGGGAAAACCGGACAAACAGGACCCGTCACCGACCCTGAGTAAGAGGCGAACTATAGGCGAGGAGGTGCAACACCACTTGCAACATTCCGACTATAGGAATGTTGCAAGTGGTTCCGTAAAATTAATGATTATGAAGCGACAGCTGCAGTCAGGATACTTCAATGTCACGCCTGCATTTGTTTAGCGCTCCTATTAAAATGGGTTACCCAGAAGATGCAGCGAAAATTATGACAAGTGTAAAGCGAACACTAGATAAAAAAAAGAAAGGGTGGGAGGAGCGACAATGAGACGAGCTACGAAACCGTACCGGAAAAACACACACGGGGACAGACTGCGCGGGACTCTAAAAGGTACTCGGTGCGTTTACGAAAGGCGCGCACCCCCGGCGGCACCGGATTGTAGGGGGCCACACGTACAGTGTTTTCCGGCGAGAAACCCACTTACGGGCGCCTTATATATATAGACCAGTGGAAAGAAAAACGCGTGGGCCGCACACTGGTGGGAAAGGAATTCGCCCATGTACAGGTACTCTTCCCGACTCGCCAGACCGCTCCGCTCACTCGAAGAAAGAAAAAAAATAAGTTGGCGACTTTTCAGCTTTCACGGCACCGCAGTTCGCTTAACGCGGACAAACCTCAACGTCGAAGATGTATAAACAATGAGCTCGCAAGTTGCTTAGACCCCAGCGCTTATGTACTCAAACGGTGTCAGTCCGGCTATTTCCATTGACTAGTAAGTGGCGCCATATATGAAAGCGCATGCGACCTGACCAATATCTTCGTACGAGAAATGCACAGTGTCCTAACCCACGCGGCCGCGAGGGTTGCCTGCACGTGTATCTAGTTCGGGTGACGCCGCGCGACACGTTCATTCATTTTTATTACCCACAGATTGAGAGGGAGCGCGCTTGTCGCCTGGTGGTTACTCGAAACAGACGGTCCCGGCCCTCCTCCCCATCCTTGCTCTTAATGCCCAAAATTTCGGCGGCTTTTCTGCCTGCGGTAGGGCGAACGGCTCACGTCGCCCAAAAACGATCGTCAGCAGCGGACTCTTCACCCTCTCGTGCCTCGGTCGTCGGGCAGCAGCAGCAACAGCAACGGAGAGTCGCCCGCCACCACCAGCGACGGGGGTGGACAGCGGTGAAGGGGCGCCCGGAAGCCACCACTGGAGCGGAACGCCCATACGTCACCCGCCGAAAGAGGAGCCAACGACCGCGCCGCCAGGCACAGCCGCAACACACATACAACGCGCAGCGCCGCCACACCGACTACTCGGTAAACAGAAAAAAAGACCACGGGAGAGGAACCTATGGCACGCGAGGTTCGGCAATGGTTTGCTTCGCCCCCCACCCCCGCAACACTCTAGGCTTGCGGCACCCCCCCCCCCCCCCCCTTCTGCCGTCCGCACTCCGGCGCGCAGCGACCTCGCCCAAAGCCGGAGGCTGCCAAAAAGCTGGGCACACTGTAGCAGTCGAAGAGGGCCGCCGTTTCGCTGAAAGAGACGCCGCGCGCGCCGAACGAAAAGCCGCTCTTGCCAGCGCGAGACGAGCCGCCGAGCGGGAGAGAAGGGGCGAAAAAAAAAAAAAAAGAAAGCGTCCGCCAATCCGCAGCGAACTGTGCGACTCGGAAGCAAACGCAGCGCGAAAAGAACTCGAGAACAAGCTCTCGGCTTATCATCATTCCGCGCCGCGTGTGCCAACAACACTTATCCGGCCGCGTGGAATTCCCAGCGCACGAGCGCCGCTTTTGGCAGGTGGCTGCTTGTAAGACGTCGAGTAAACAAAACATGCCCAGAAAACACGTAAACACTGCGGCCGCTAGTCCGTCCGCGGAGAATTTCATCGACGCAACTGTCCGCAGCAGCTCGGCCTTGGGAGGAGGGGCCTAGCCAACGCGTTTTCTGGCGTGCCCTTAGCGACCCTCCACGAACCTCAATCGAACCTCAATATTAGATTGCCCGGACATGGGACCATAGTGCGCGCCACAAGTGTATCTCCTCTCTCTGTCTGTTCGAGTTGCGACAGATCGCTGGGCAGAGACCGCGGTCAATGCAATGCTCTATAACCGGACCGCGACACTTCTTCAGGCGGTTGGCGACTGCCTTACGAAAACAGAGTAGGGGCTTCCCACGGCAACCACGGTCAATGCAAGCACAACATATGCTATAAGAAACTCAGCACCGGCTGGAGCCGGTGAACCGTATCTGCGATTCCAAGGTGCCCTACGTAGACGCTTATCGGTAATAAATGCAGTACAATGACAACGGTCGACTAACGAAGAGCCGGCGCTCCTACAACAAGGAAGCTATTGCATTTTGAAGGATCCGAAGACTCGACTTGGAAATTCGCGACGTCCCCTTGACGGTATACGGACGACGCGCTGTTGGTGCGCGAAATCCAATTAATGGAAACTTCGGCCTTCGTTTTCTCGGGAAACACTTCTTTTGTAAATAATTGATACTTCAGTATAATGTATAAACTGTCTTAGTGTCGATATTTGGTGTCCGTTTATTGACCACGCGTCAAGGGCGGAATTCACACTCGCAGCGCAGACAGGGAGATGGCGTCGTTGTGTGCACGCGTCCGCGGAAAGAGCTCGGCGGGCAAGGCGTTTCGTGTGGTCAGCAAACGAAAGCACTTGCTCGTCGAGCTGTTGCCCATTTACAGATGCCGCGATATGCCAACAAAGAAAATGACGGAACCGCCTCGACCTCCTTCGAAACGCGAGGAAACAAAGTTGACTGGTCGCAAACCCCGTACGACACCAGACACACGATTCAGACGCCTGGCGAGTCAATACTTTCCTTCTGCTGCATCACGAAATATATAATGCTACCGCCGAAATTAACGCTAGCTTTATTGTTTCTCGTTACGGAAGTTTTAGACATAGCCACGCCAAAGTTATCGTACGCCTTCAACACAAAATAATCGATTTCGAAAAAAAGCGCAGCCGGACGAAATCGAGACAACGCGTTGCCTATACATGAAGACGCACGCAAAGCGAGCTTTGCCGACTACTATTGTGGAGGCAGTAAGTAGCAGGCAATGCTACGAGTGCGTAACTCAGTACACGTAAGTAAATACTCGAAGGCGTTTGCCGTACACTGTATACGGTGACACGCGGTTTCATTACAGAGAACCGAGGCTAGTCATTTTTGTCACATTAGCTGTTTTATCCTTGATCACTCCGCCCTGCTTATATATAACTGGCTCAAGGCTGTGCCGTACAGCAGGCAGCTCTCGCCCTCATCGAGTCTGAGAATCTAGGGGATCGCGCGGGCGGTGGCTCCGTCTAATCACTGACGTGCGCCTAATTTCGATGCAAAAGGCGACCACGTTCCAAACGGGCGCATTTACGTTCACAAGAGAGAGGCGCCCAACATACGTGTCAAACGAAGCACACCGCCTCAACGACGATAAAAAATAATCAAGCAATAACAAAAAAAAAAAAAAAATCACGGAGCACGCGGTGTTTACGGGGGATACTAACCTACGCTCGTTGCTACCCCCCTCTCTTCTTCACCCGAGGAAGGTGGCGATCGCAAGTGAAACGAACTCTCAAGTTATCGAAATGACCGCGCAGAAACCGATAGAGCCCAGGGTATCGCAGTCCTCGTGAAGGGCCTGCGACGCGTGGGACGGACCAAAGCGGGGGAAAAAAGGAAAAAAAAAAAAAAAAGAAATAAATATTGCCGCCGGGGTGTTCACTCCCGCACTCGCAGGACGTATTGCAGGAATTTGGAGCAGCTCATGCGTTCGGGCTCGTTGAACGCGAAAACACGCCAAAAGCAACAAAGTCAGCCCCCGCGAGTCGAAAGAATGCAAAGAAACAGCGCTCGCAGATTATCAGGGCGGTTCCCAACTTGCAGGGCGGAGCGTTTAAAAGCCGGATCTGTTTCCCCCCTCTTTGCTTTTTTAGAGTCCGCTTTCGCAGCAAGCTTGCTCGCGAAGGGGGGAGAGGCCTCGACGACAGGACTTTGCGGCAGCGCCAATGTGAGACGGTAGATAACGTATAGCTTTAAAAAACTACGGGCGACCAGAGAAGAGAGAGAGAGATTGCGCATGATATAACAAAAGAAATAAATATCTTCAGACTTACGAGGCATTTTGGCACTCCGCGTTACGTTCCACGCCGACGCATGGAAGCAGCATTCGTGGCAATGATGCAACAACGACGACGTAATCGATTTTCGTCGCATCCAAAGAGCGCAAAAACGTTCGGATATTTTTTTTTTTTTTTTTTTTTTTTGCAGCCGATGCTGGGAACGCGTTTCCGACGAATTTCCGGCGCGGATTGAAGAGAACCTGCCCGAACCCACCAAACTCCTCATGGGAGAAACAGCAGGACAAAGTGTCCCAGCGCTGAGAGAGGCCTTAGCTCTGGAAGCGCCCATGGTGCCCGGTCTTGTGTTCGTTATTTATTTGCGCTACAATGGCTTCGTCAAGCTTCGAACCGTGCAATTTTTTTAAGTATTACTTATTTCCAAGTATTAAGTCGGAACCTAAACGAAAGAGTTTTCGAAGACGTAGAGGACGCACTGCAGGCCATCAATTGGCGAACGCTCCACAACATGCCCTGGACATTGGGAAAGGCGGGGGACGAGTGTGCAGTGGTTAATCGCGAGCACTTCTTGGGCGATCGTTGCGAAAATATGTCTCGGAAACCTAGCTTTTTCGTCATTTTGGGGTTCCTGGCTGGCTCGATTATGATGAAAATGTTGGTAATGAATACAAACGGATAGCAACGATGCTTCCGGCAACTTCTCTCTGAAGCTGTGCAAAGAACAGGCACGTGGGTGCTTGCGATTTACTATCATGACGAATATCTGTGGGCGTCCCCTTTGAAAGCGGGTCGGCGGCGTATGCCACCACACTCGGGTCTCAAGTTCCCAGTGAGATTTCAGGGTCTTTCTGATCCACAATTCTTACCTCACTTCGCGCTTTCTCCTATTATCGCGCAGCGCCAAATCGTCGCTTTGATTACGTTCAATACGCCGATGTTTATACTCTATTGTCATTTTCAAAGCCTAGCGATTTTTGAAGGCTCACGGCATTCGTGTCTATCTGCCTCTAAAATGAATGTACCGACACTAGCAGAAATTTGCCTAATTGTCTTTGCAGTATATTTGCGTGCTACGCCCCTATGTGCCACCAGTCATCACCACAGGTAAACTTCATTCCATGCATTCGCATTTCAATACAACCTTCCCCAGTTTTCCAAAAGCACCGTCACTGCCCTTAGAGTTGCCCAGAACTTCTCACACGTGATCTCCAGTCAAGTTTTCCTTGCTTGGGTTCACGTATGCGTAAAGCCACTCCAGCTTATGCGTATCATCGCGCTGACTTGAACAGTAGGAGCTCCAGAGGCATCAATAGCAGCAGTTTGTAAAATCTCAAATATAGGACAAATGATGCAGTATTCAGTGAGAAAAAAAGAATGTACCGCAGTATCACTAGTAGCAAATTAAGAATTGACTGGCCCGACATTCATATACACCACCAGCCATATTCTGTAGTGCATGATATGCAGAACTGAAGAAACACAGCAATAACAGCTCGCAGCACGGTCGTAATGTGCAAGCAAAAGCGCACACTACGCCGCGCCAACACTTCCAACCCGGAAAATTCGAATTTTTCCCGATTCGAATTTTCCCGATACTATCAGTATGCACACCAGCAATAATACATACAATGTAAGCTACGCTTACGGCATATTGTTGCTGGCGTGAGTCAAACCTTCTGGGTCATGCGGCCACTGGAAGCCGCCGAGTCGATGTCACCAAGTTCGCGAACATCGAATCGGCGCTTTCCATCAGCCGGATAGACCGAACACGGACCGTGACGTAAGCGCACGGATAGCTTGCAACGCAGAGCGACGTCCGCATCGCTTAGCAAACGCACGGATAGCGAAGCATACATCATACCGATTTGCCGCGTCGGTTCGAGCACCATGAAGCTGGAACAGCAACAGCAGTCCGGCGATTCGCAGCAGCAACACCGGCAGGCGCAAACGGTGGTACGCCGCGAAGACGACGTCGCGGCGCCGTCACCGGTGGAGGCCGTCGTAGTCGTCGACGCTAGCGTCGTCGACGTCGTGGTCGATTCGCGCAGACACCGACAAGTCGGCACCGTCAGCAAAGTCGTCGCATCCACCATTGTCGTCGTCATTGCGCGGCGCAAGCTCCTTCTCCGATATGCGGGGCCCGGCGCAAATGGGAACACTCCTAAAAAAAGCTAGCTACTACTACCGTGCGCCGTTAACACAACGTGACGGCGTCGGTAGAGTTCCTCGGTGCACGCGCTCGGAAATCCATCGGACCGCAGTAGTGGCGTTGTTCGAAGATGGTCGCACGGCATCCGACAGCAGACAGCGGCGGCACGACGCAGAGCAGCACGAGCACACCGTCCGGGCGCCTCCGACGGCGACGAGCGAACGCCGCAGTCACGGGCAACATGCCGTCGCCACTGTGCACGGGATTCCGACGGGCAGGAGGACCCAGGGCGCGGACAAAATACGAAAAATCCACAGTGGCCGCGCAACCGATTACGAGAGCTACGCGTCGAGGCGGATTCACGCACGCAAGGGACCGCAGGCAACCGACGACGCAAACACACAACTCGACGGCGCCGGGGTTCGCGACCGACTGATGCGCTTCGCCGGCAAAGCAGCAGCCGCGTCCGGCCGGCGAACGAACAGCGGGATTCGCAAGGTGAGGGGGGGACGACGAAAGAAAGGGGCCCTCGCGTGAGGAGGGAGGAAAACGGAAGGAGAAAGATGTAAAAGGCCACAAAGAGGCGGGGAAGGAGAGGCCGCGGGACGCATGCGCAGAAGGAAGGCACGTGCGCAGACGTGCGCGCGCGAGCAGGCGCGTGCGGCGGCGGCGCAACGCCAGCTGGCGGCGGGCACAGCGCGTGCCCGCCGCTTCTCCCCGCCCAGCGCACGAAGAAAAGCGACGAGGGGTCGGGGGACCCGAGAAGGAACCGACAGCGCAAATCAAAAACGTCAAGCGCTTACAAAAATTCAACGCAAGAAACCGCACGCCAAAACATACAACAACACGCGAGAAAACGGTGGCAGACGACGGCAAAAGGAAGGTAACAGAAGAGCGCAAAACGGCGGCAGCACATCCTCCCCCCCGGCTCCTCCACCAAACAGGGAAGAAAGAATGCAGAAACGGCACAAGACGCAGCCACGAAGGCAGATGGATAGTGCGCGTTTGCATGTGCGGGGGGAACGGCGGGGCTGTCTACAGTAGTGGGGGAGGGGGGGGGGGGTCAAGCATGTGCACCTAATTGGTCCGAGAGAGTATTTTTATACTCCCTGCCCAGGGCAGCTTTCCTCGGGAGCAAATAAAGAGCTCCAAAAAAGGAGCCCAAAATCCTCCTTGCCCGCGCCGAGCGGTACCGCCGAGCAGATGCGTCCGAATGTGCGTGTGCCGGGCGCGTGGCACGCGATATCCGAATACTCAACACTCTTAACCTCAACAGCTCCGCCGCCTCCCCCACACTCGCGCTTTCTCCCCCGCAGGTCCCGTTGTGCCGTCCCCTACACCTTCGACGCGCAGTCCGCAACTTTCTTCCGAACAGCCCCCCCCCCCCCCCTCCCGGAGCAGGCAGCGCGGCTTCCCCCGTGCACGCGACCTTCCGTTACGAAAACCTCGCTCCCAACTCGGGAACCGCGCTTGAAAGATGCGTTACCGACGCAAGCTTCTTTCGCGGTCCATTTTGACGGGCTGTTTGGCCACCCGACGTTTTACGTCACGGTCGTTTTCTCTCCGCGAGCAAACTGTTCACTTCCTCTTTCGCTGGGCCATTTGTCTCCTCGATTGCGAGGGCACCCCTAGGTGCGCCCCGTACCTTTTACCCGGGTCCGCGTAGCGGTCACGCATGGCTCCTGTGAGATGATCAGCTCGGCAAATGACATCGGAGTGTTATCTAAGCACGTCGGGAACTGTCGCATACGTCCGCGCAGTTGAGACAAGTTTCCGGAGGATGCGGCTTCTTTTGCCCTCGTAGTGAAGTGAGCACGAAGCCCCCGCAATAACAGAAGCCATATGGGACAAGCTTCAATCGCTGAAAATTGGGCGAGGATAGCTCTAGGTGAGCGAATTTCGAGAGTTAACGGTGTGAACTGAAAACAGTGTCCCGGTCGGAAACAAGGCGCCACGAATGTAGAACGTTGCATTACCGTTTTGCTGTATATCTTACAACGTTCAGAAGCCGAGAGGAGATTACGGCTTGCTATGATCGTCGGACACGATCTAATTACGGAGAAACAACCCCCTCAGCATCAGCCAGACAGAACATCCGGGACCGAGTTCCGCTATAAACAGCAAATCGGAACAAGCGTCAATTCGTAATGCAGCCCATGTTGAGCGTTTCTCGCTGCATGGACCCTAACTTGGGATAAATTTTGGCGTCCAAAAGATATATTCGGTCAACGAGTGAATAGAAATTTCGGCCACGGACGAAAATGAAACGCGCGATCGCCGCGCACAGCAGGTTAACTCCGCACAAATTGCTGCGTGCATCTGTTCTAGCTGAAGTTGACAGCTTTTAGTATTTCATATACAGCTAAGTCAAAGGACTTCGCGTTAACGTTGCGTGATCCACACTGCGCGTGCGCAGTACGTAGGCGGCGCGTGGGCTCTTGCGCGCGTATATTCGGGACTGGAAACTGTTTTCGAGATCAGTTCTGTAGAGAGGCTTGGCGTGGCCTCTGAGATCAACAGCGTAACAGAAAGGCTCGCGTGCCGCTCGATTTCGGAGTCCATGGGCTGCTACTGTTTGCTCGCACTTAGCGTTTTCACATCTAGGTGGCACTGGAATCGTTGGCGTTAGTTACAGTAACGTCGGTGATGTATACAGTGGCAATGCAAGTCATAAAATCAAGCTGTCGAAGTGGGTTCAGACCTGGCCGACGCTTAAATGATATTTCTACTAACTCAGGGCATAGAGATTTCAACAGCTCAGAATAGACCTTTATTGATAAAGTTTCTAGATATTAATGGAGCTTATATACGACAACGTAACAGGAAACTTTGGAATATTCTCAAGCCCGAGGACATAGATGACGATTTTGCGGAACTACTGAGGCAGATGCACAAGTAACTATTATGCACCAAGACTTAAAAATATACAAATGCCACGTACGTAGCTGAACAGAACCAAGGTAATGCTGTTTGCCGTCGCTTGCAGATGTAGCACGTACTGAGCAAGAAAAAGCTGTATTGGGAGTTTTTCATGCTGCTCTACAATTTTCTCATTCACACTTCATATAATTATAATATTTCAGAAGTTGATTAATTAAGACTAATTATTATTTAGGCGGATTGCAAAAAAATAATCTGATTATCTCCAAGCGACGACAAACAACATTACCTTGGTTCTGTCCAGCTACGCGGCATTTGCATACTTATATATCTTGGTGCATGAGTACAAATCATATGGGAAGGCCGGAAATGCAAAGATCTAGTGGAAATTCGCCAAGGACTGAAGCAAAGATGCCCTCCATCTCCATTATTCTCCCGCTTTATGTTCCGGGCATAGAGAAACTACTGAAAAATAGTAAACTAGGTTTTGATTATCTTACATACGTAATGGGTAAAAAGTGCAACAGAGCTAGGGTGCCTGGACTGATGTAGGATGACGAAAGAGTGTATTTACAGACTTTCGAATACGTGTGGCAATGAAGCGACCTACCTAGGCCTTCATATTACTACAGAGAAAAACGGTAATTATTATCTTTAAGGAAGAGGCGAGAAATTACGTGGTATCAATTCAACAAGACATACCCATAGTCATACAAATCATACCCCCGTTTTCTCAGGAGAAACAAAAGAATCCCCAGGAAAAACAGAAAGGAAAAAAAGGGGGTGGGGGGAAGAGCATAAATATACCAAGCCTTGTTTGTTAGTCAGAAACTGTCCGTGTTAACGGGATCTCATAGCAGTGCGTGCGTGCACGTACTTTGCTATATAGCGCAACCAAATTTATACAGAGTCCAATCCCCGCAAAATAAGTCCGTTTGGGATTATTGTCTGAACAATATTGGCAGAGAGCGCAGCGTGCTGCCGCAGACGTTGTTCATCCGCCTCGGAAAACGGTAACTTGCAGAACGTATATTACAACTGTCACCGTTCAGAAACGCAGTTACGGAGCAACTCATTCGGGTTCACCGCGGATTGCCTATACATAGTGTTTCCTCCGTCCCGTCCCTTCATTTCTTTCAGTGCACATCCAAACACAGATCTGCTTCCCACCCTCTGTCGCCTATTCGGGCGCCTACCCTCTACTTTCTCAGGTGCGCTCCGGGACACGGCGCTGGCCACTGGTCGCGCCGGTCGACGCTCCCGTGATGTTTCTAAACTATTGGAGAGCTGTACGGATACATACATACAAACTGTGTTTCTGTAGACACGCGCAAGCGCAGCCCTGTAAATGCAAGAAGAGATTCGCTTCCGCGTCCACGCGGTCTCTGGATTACGCTCCTTCCACTCGCGTCAAATTCTCGCCGCTCTCTACTAAAGCCCCGCTTCGAGCCCTCCGCAAACGGCGTTCTAGCACGACACCGGCGCAAGACGGCAGCTCAGCAGCGGCCTTAGCGCCGACGCCGTGCACGCCCCGAGCAGCGCAACTGGTAACAATCGTGCACACATGGCCTCGAGGCTCCCCGAGGAGTGCGCGCAAGTGGGGGTGGCGGCTGCAGTGGTGGTGGGGAGCAGTGGCCGTCATCCTTCTTCGGGTCGGGTGGTCCCAGCCGGGAGGAGGACATCGGTCGCGACCACCGTGCCGGCGCGCCACGGCGTCGGCCGTTGCTGCCCCCCCCCCCCCCTCCCTCCCTCTCCTTCCACCTCGAGCGCCGAGACCATCCTCATCCATCTTGCGACCGTCGCCTGGACGGCGGACAGCCGGTCGCCAGCGGTAAAGGCATGCGTCCGCATGCGTCGTACGCCCTACCCCTGCAGGGCACACATACATATAGTAAGCACAACCCCCCCCCCCCCCCAATCAATCCGTCCGATGCGTTCATTCTCCCGAAGTCGAAGGTGGAAATAAAGCGATGGTGAGAGATACACGCGTCAAGCAGGAAATTTGCCATAATCGAATTCTTTTTGACACCTACACGTGGCGACACGGCTACCAATGAAGATCAACAAAAAATGGCAAACCTCGGTCGGGGCACGGCTGCGGCATACTGCGAAGCAGCTTCCCTCTCTGTGTGCGATGTGACGTGCCAGATGATGTGCGTGCGTCCTCCAAGCTCTTGTATCGGAACGCGTTTGTCCGCGTGAACTGGGAGCCCCGCGATATAAGTGCACACAAACAGCATTCCAGTTTTAAAGCTTCCTCTGTAATCACATCAGCGAGTAACGAGAAAGGCGATCGCACAAAATCGCCGCAAAGTTTAGCCAGACGGATTACCAACTACCCCGCCCGCAACAGCAGGATAAAACTGGCATATATAGTAGCCTTGTCAAGAAACGCCCTTTTTGACCTAAATATTTTATATCGATGCGTCCGCCTCTCACCAATTTCTAGTTTAACAAATCTTAACTACAACGGCTCCAGATTTAAACCAAGACACAGGCGATAGTGCTCAGTATCGCACTAGTGTAAAGCGGAGCCCAGATAACAATCATAATTTAAAAAAAAAAAAAAAAAAAAACGGGGAAGGCAACTCAGAGTTGTTATCGTCTTGTACAGAGTGTGACCTTGTTGTGTCAGGCGGTCACCTCTCTAGTTAAGAGTGTACATACACTTACGCACTGTTCTGTTTGGTGCGATACTATATACAGTATGTTATTAACAATCCAGAAAAGTACTGCACAGCCCCGACAGAGAGAAATACATGCTGGTGGTGGTGATTCACTTAGGTTCAGTAATATTTAGGCTAGACAACCGCCATTCCACTAAAGTGCATTATTTCGAAGTAGGGCACACGCACTATATATCCTACAAGTTGTCACTTCAATTGTTGTCAGCTCGAGTCAACTACGATAAGTCCGCGCATGTCACCGAGCCCGCATAGGCATAAAAGGTCACGTCAAAAACAAGGACCCGTATTCACAACAACGTTATTACGCTCTAACTGTTGGTAAGAGCAGATGCTAGCCAATCATGACGGTGGCCATATTATTAAAGGCAGTCGGCCAACAGCAAATAGCGTTTAGCAACGAAAATATTTCCGAACTCGGCCCCCGATCCAGCGTTAGCGATAAGCAAACGTTACACGACACGAATTACTCGTCAAGTGAACAACTCAGCGACGATTACTTCCCGTCGGGGAAAAGATCATTAGTGTGAGCGAACGCGCATCATTTTTACGTTTCCCGGAATTTTTAAAGATCGCCTTTATCAGATAGGAAATTCTTGTCCTTGAGCTAGATTATTCAAAACACATATTCAACTAATTAACAAAAATACACAAATTAACTTCTTAATTACTTCACGACAAATATTGCAATTTACGAATTGTCGCCGAGTTTGCAAGACGTATCCACTTGAAATGAATCTCCAGGATGACACCAGTTTGGAGATATTATTTCACAAATTGTGGGACGAAGCAGACGGGCGTTGCAGTTACTTTTGTGCTTCAGTTAATAAAAGAGCGTTTTGTTAAAAAAGTGTAACAACAGTGCATCTTGACGGCGAGTTTGACGACGCATATCTCCAAACGGGTGTCATTCTAGAAATTCATTCCAGAATGACTTGATTGACGTTGGCAAAGCATCCAATGTTCTTATACGATTCGGCCGGGCCATCATCACTTTGGCACACCGTCTTGCGGAAACGCTGGCCTAACGAATTCGACCTGCTCGCAAAAGGCGCTGCACGATCACGCAGTTTACTCAGCGTCAAACCACGGCCATAAAACGGCCAAGGAAACGCTCTCAAAGTTCTACTCCTTGATTGACACCCCCCACCCCAAGAGATCCAATATGTAACGAGGGTCGCAAACTACATCTGCCCTGGCCTTGGGGGCAGCACGCGACGAGGTGTCAACGGGAGAGCAATATAGCTGCCCAGCGACGCGAACTCGCGCGAAATTATTAAACACACGTTTTCGCGAGCGCTAATACACCGAAATGCAGCGAAACAAAACAAAACGGACGATCGTTACCTTAAATCATTTATGGAGAACAGCCCTGCCGGGATGTTCGCGACGGGCAGCGACGGGCCAAGGCCCGGCCGTGCGATTACTTCCCGACTTGACGGCGGCCTACGCTCGAGACAAAAGAAAGCAGCGTATAAAGCGCGTTTACTAATGTCACGGACCGACGTGAAATGGGCACAAACACTCTCAAGTGAACATAGGCGCTGGGAAGGATGAGGCGGTACACACAGCCCGAATGGCTGTGCTCGCGTTCTCGTATGTCGGCACGGGGCAAGGACATGACCGCTCCCGTGCACACCGAACTCGCTGTAGATAATTTAGACATTCGAGTGAATGAAGTTTTATTCGGAGTTAATAGTGCATTATTATTATTATTATTATTATTATTATTATTATTATTATTATTATTATTATTATTATTATTATTACTGCAATACAAGTTTTAAAAGAATAATAAAACGACTTCGTATAAACAGAGGCCCGTATTCCACGGCGCCCGCTGGGAAGCAGCGACACCGAAACAAATCGTCGCGCCACTTAACGTACCTGTTGCGTTTCAGCGTTAGTGCCCTTACCATTACCGCCACTACCAGGTGCCACCTAAGCATCCGTGGAGCAGCCACTAGGAGACGTGCAGCTGGCACACAGCTATGTAACGCTATCACGCCTGCTTCGACAGAGGCGCAAGAAAGATTGCAAGGACACTAATACGGCACACGTAAAGACGTCTTTTGCCAAAACTCGCCACTTCGGCAAGCAGGAATCAGCTGGTACACAACTAAGCAATCGGTCATATATTATTCAAGCTCACGGACAGTTATTTAATTACGGAAAAAATAAACGTTGCAAATGCGGAGTTGGAGTGAGTGAGTGCTACAGCAATGATCAGTGTGGCCAGACGTCATGAGGGAAAGACGAATTGCCAGATACCCGTCCGATGAGGAGCGGCCGGAGCGCAGAGGCGAGGGTTCGATGTAGGTATACACAAATTTTTGTCCCCCCAAAGAACAGAAACAAATCACTGGCATCTTAAAAACACTCCCCCCCCCCCTTCTTTTCCCTTCTAATCGTCTCTAATACTACCTATACAGTGCTCTGGCTCCGTCCCTATAATATGCGGAGCAGAATACATTGGCCCTCCGCGTATAGCATTTCCCCCGATATTTCACTGCTTACACAAAAAAGGACACCCTACATTACCAACAGACAAAGGGCACATTGTTGTGGTGATACATGCTTTAGTTCTATCCGGCAGAACTATTTGCACTGCTGCTGCGTAAGACACAGTTTGTCAACGTAATTCGCACAATTTAAGCATCCCCTCTTAAACGCCTCGACTATGAAAGTAAAATTGCCGAGGCACCACCGAAAATATGCTGTTCGTGCTCTTAAGCGAGCTACACATGCCTATATGTATAGCACGGATTGGGCACTTCAGCGTTGCGGCAACGCGGGCAAAATCTACGCGCGCGTCCTAAATGACACGGGATCGAAATCCATGAAATAAAAAAAGGAACCGCTCTTGCGCCGCGCAGCTGCACACATCGCGTTCCCACAGCACTTTGAGGGGTGTCCTCCATTATTGTGCGATCTCAGAAATTAGTGAACCCAAAGTTTGGAGGGGCTATCGACCAGCCGCAAAGAGAGCACAAAAATTCGAAAGGCGCACAATGGAGTTGGGCCTCTTATCGGTACGCAGAGCCACTCGGGGACGATATTCGTTAAACTCCCTACACTATAAGTTAACAGAAAAGCAACCGCCGCCTCGTTTACGCACGTAGAGCTGCACAGTCTTCCGCCGTAGCGGACATTTCTTTGTTATTGCTTTCTTAACTTTTTTTTTAATTGAGCAATTACAAATGAGACAGCGCGCGTAAGACGCTAAACTTCTACCATTCACTGTCAGGGCGCACAGCGTAAACGCAAGAGGTCCCAGAATACCCCGGCCTGCGTGTTTCCATGTTCACCAAGCAGCCTGGCCCGTTCCAATGAATGCGATCGGCTGCTTGTTTTCATCGGGGAGGGCGAGAACCTCCTCCCTGGAATGTGGCGCGGGAGTATACAAAGTCTGCAGCGCCTTTGCGCGAGGGGTTCGCGCGCAATTACCCCAGTCCAGAGAGCACTGCAGGCCCAAAGCACGCACTGCCTACAAAGCTGCGAGAAACCGACCGGCCCCGTCTTTTAACAAAAGCCCTCAACGAGCAGTCCGGTTGGAAGCTGGTCCGCCAACTCTCGAGCCATTGGCATCATGACCGCTCTGCTTTGGCAAATAACACAACACGACGGTGGAGAGAAGGGTTGAAAATCCGTGGGGGCTGTTTCTCGTGTAGTATAGTGTAAGCGTATATAGAGGTCAAGACACTTCTATCAACCACGTTCCCAGGACAGCGCTGGCGATATCTGAAGACGACATGTAGCACCGAATCGGCTGTACGTGAGGTTGCGTGACTAAATTTACAGTTTCCATTGGTTTCTCTCGACCTGGTGGTCGGCTCAAGCTTTGGTATAGCTGCTTTTGCCCTCAGGAGTGTGTTCTAGACAAGTGTGTTGACCTCTGTACTTACTTCGCACAGCCAAGCTCGAGGACGCCGTTCCGCCATTAGGTGCACCGTGCGCGGTTAATGAAGAGGTATACAGCGAGAGCGCGGTTCCATCGCATCTCAGACCGACTCTTTTGCTGCAATTTCTGGAGGCGCGATCCCTAGCCCTTCCGAAGCAAACAAACGCGGGAAGTCCTCCCACTGAACTACGTGGCCCGTTTTTAAGACTGTACAGAAAAGGAAAACAAAATATGCCTGTGGCAGATAGCCCAATTCTATTCCTGTATACACTGTATTGCTCGGAGAAGCGGACATGCACAATAAATCGAAACGCACACATGACCAATTAACAAAAAACAAATAATCAAGTGTCTAACTAATCACTTTACGGCATATATTTGAATTTACGAATTGTAGCCGGTGAGTTGGCAATGCGATTGGACGAATTCTAAAGAAGGCACCGGTTCCGAGGTGTGCGACATCAAACTTGCGGTGAAAATGCACTGTTGTTCCACTTGCTTTTTCTTTAAAAAACGCTCGTTTTATGCACTGAAACGCACAAGTAACTGGACAGCCAATGTATTTCGCCGCGTACTTCGGGAAATAATATCTCGAAATTGGAGCCATTCTGAAAGTTCATTCCAAGTGGACATCCGCTTTGCGAAATCGCCCGCTACACAATCCGTAAACTGCCAATGTGTCGTAAAGCAATCAGTTAAAAACTTAATCAGTGAATTTTCGCTCATTAGTCGATTATGCATGCCGATTTCTCGTGCGAGTAACGTCCGCCTCTTCGAGTAATCCAGCTCGAGGACTAGAATTGTGCTAACTGCACAATGCGATTTTTAAAATTCCTGTATAGTCTCAAAAAACCCGGCCTATACACCGGTTGCCCTCACCAAACCTCCACAACATTAAAAATAAAATAAAGACGCGAAGACGGCGCTGTATAGCACGTGAGTGGATTCGACCGCCTGTTGGCCTGCCTTCTGTCGCAGGCGTCAACTTGTTTTGTTCTAATTTTACATTTGCGCATAATTTATTAATTAAAGCTAATGATACAAGTTTACATTAGCCTCTCCATAGCCGAGGTGTCATAGGAAAGTTGCAAGCAAAGACAAAATCAGGTGCTCAAGACGAGCTAATACTTATATTGTTCTATTGAGCCAGGAAAAACGAGCGACTAAATATTAAAAAAAGAAAGGAAAAAAAAAAGAGAGAGAGATACAGGGACTAAATAGCACTGCTTGCGCTCATGAAAAGCTGCTTCTTGTTGGGCTAGATGGTGCGTACGTATTATGAACATTCGCGCATTTAGCATATACGACTTAGCACACTGCGTCTACAAGATGAAGAAATTCACGAGAAGGTATCGAGTCGTGCCCTTGCCTTCTCAGCTCAAAGCAGACTTGAGCAGACGTGATCGTGCATATAAATATAGCTGGCAATAAAGAAAAAAAAAATCACGGTTGTGAAAAACGTTACATCTAATTGCTATAGCATGGAGTACGAAATCTGATTTCCTGCGAAAGCCATACAGTTGGCTACACGGGAAGAAACAGTCAGCGTCAAAGAGCTTACCGGGTGCAGGATATTTGCTACAGATAATTGCTACCCGTAAACTAGCGTATATAGGCGACCAACAACATAGTAGTGCTGCACTGTTTTGCTCAGCTGAAAATAAAGCTGCACGGGCTGAAATACCGCTTTTTCGCAGAACCGGTATACCCGAAAACGTATGATGCGAAACAGGCAAAGCTATTATGAAAACTCGTGCTATATAGAGGCTTCGCTTTTCCGCCAGATGGCGCTGTAGATGGATGAAACCCAAACTGAAAGCGCGATGTCAAACCGGCCCCGAGCAGTCTAACACAAGTACAGAACATCCACCTCCGTAACTTTGCCCGCATCGCCACAGAAGGCTGCCCGTGAGTATACATATAGGATGCACAGGTGGTAGCCGCACACTAAATCCTCAACGAGTGCACTAGCGACCTCTGATATTCTCTAAGTCGCACTTGTGGACAAAGGTGAATGGAATCGACGATGAATATCATAAGATGGCTATCGCTGCAGACGCTGCACTTCTTACATAAAAATGCGCAGCAACATGGCGCAGCAACAATTCTCTGGTGCACGGAACCTGTCAGTTCTCGCGTAGAAATCGCATCAACACAATGCATCTAATGCTGGGCGATATCCTGCGACAGTAACAGGTGGTGATGGCAGGTGAAGAACACCACTGCTCCGTTGCGCATTAAACCGCGGGTTGCTCTCGTGTATTCTTAGCACTCTAATTCTTCTTCTACTACAAAAAGGTAAGGAAAGAAAAAGAACAGAGAGAGAGAGAGAGAGAGAGAGAGATCAACTGGGGTGTGAAGGCAATGCGTTCACCACGCCTGCTCGCGCCGGCGCGGTCGAATAAGCCAACGGTACATTGCAGAGTGCGCAGCGCGATGCGTTTCCTTTCTTTGCATTGGCCGTCGTTACCTATCGCCACGCACGAAGGAAGATGGCCAATTCTTCGCGCCCGCCCAATTCGACTGGCAGCTCACCGACAGCAGCGCGCTTCCGCGTTCGAGGCCCTTTGTTGACCGCGCACTTGCGAATCGGCTGGCCGGACAGCGATGCCCTTCCTGCTGCTGCGCGCGCTTTGCATAACACACTCAGAAACGGCAGATGCGGGGCAGATCGGTTACTAACCTCTTGTCGCTGGAGCCAAGGCCTAGAGCAGCAGCAGCCGCGCCAGCCGTGTGTAGCTGCGGCATGCTCCGCGGCTATACAAGGGTGGTCCAATTATGAAAGCGAACTGCTGCTTGCGCGGGTGTTCAGACAATGGTTATCGCCAAAGATCGACCTCAAACCTCGCTCTTCTAAACTTGGGAAAGATGATGCGTTCAACAACTTCCTTTCGCTATTCTTTTGCGATAAAAAAAAAGAAAAAGAAAAAAGAAATCGGTATGACACCTAAACGGCCTTGAACAGGTGTTTTGGATTCAAAACAGTTAAATGGACACCAAGGAGCAACCCTATACGGCTACAGTATTCATTCAAAACCACATTTTCATTCATTTCGCTGATAAAAAAAAAAGGACTTTACAGATTTCCCCATTTTAATTTTCGACCCGAAACCCCAGCACCGGTACGTCAATATGACGTCAAGGACCATGAACGTATTCTTTTTTTTTTTTTTCGTACATGGGTTATTTTGGGGCAGGAAATATTGGCGAAACTTGCTTTTGAATCTAATGCAGTCATTCTTAGCTACGTAAACAATGAACTATACCCGAGCAGACGCTGTCAATATCCATTTACGTCACGGCGAGCTGTTGCGGGAGCTTGTATACATGCGTATTTATATTATACAGCTCAGTTTGATGTTCGTCAAGGAACGACGTTGGACTGGACAAAAAATTGTAGCTCCTGCATGCAGTCAAGCCCTCTCCACGTCGGCGCTTTCTCGCATTGTAGTCGTCAACGACGCCTTCGTGTAGGCGCTAACGCGGCAAGATATATTCTACATATCCGGTAGCGGACAACCGAGCTATAGCGTTCGCACGGACCCGTTCTGCAGCGAACATGCTATGTGTGTGTGTCTGAACACCGCAGCAAACTCAATGAGACCTGTAGCAGAGAGCCAACCCTTCACGAAGGTGGCGGGAACCCCCGTGACAGCACAGGGTTGTCGAATATACTATGCAAAAGGTCTATATACATCGGCGAAAAATGACAGCGGCAGAGATGCTAAGGAATTGCAGATAGTCTGGCGCATCCATATATTAGCCTATATATGTATAAGTCGATTTCGCACTAATACAACCCTGCGTATAACAAATTGATATTACTTTAACGTGCACGCACGAGATCCCTGAACATTTCTCTCCGCTGTAAAAGCAAGAGCGAGCTTCCCACCGCCACTTCCTCAATAGCCACTGCACGGTATCGTAGCTGGGAAAGACGCAATTTCACGGGTTTCCGGCAATTCTGCAGGCTATAACTGGTGCTTTTTTAGCGTCCTATAGCTATTTTGGACCAAACAACATCGTCCTCTATATATACCGGCTGCGAGCAGGGAAACAGAGACGGTTTTCGCGGCGAATACGCCCTCGTTCACGCATATACCGAATCACGCATGCAGACAACGAAGTGGAAATCGCTCGAGGAGACGAGATTCTACGCGCATATTTTTACGCACAACACGTGCACTTCTAGCGGCACAATTTGTTTCATCTGCAAAGACGTCGAAATATATTCGGCGAGTCCGCGGAAAATCGCCAGCATTTCGGATAGGCGCCGTACGTCTGCGCTGAAACTGAGAACGATTTGCCCAGAAAGCGCTTTACATATCATGTGTCCCACTGTACCTTGTGCCAAAATTTTTAAAAATATCCAAATGCCACGTAGCTGGACAGAACCAAGGTATTGTTGTTTGCCGCTGCGTGGAGCAAGTCAGACTGTATTTTTTTTGTGTATTTCACCTATTATTAATTACTCAACTACTCCAATATTATATTTAGGGCGAAAGTGTCAATGAGAAAGTTGTAGATTGAGCATCCTGCAAAATTCCCGATCCAGTTTTGTGTTGCTCAGTATATGTGCTATACATAAGTTTTTTTCCAAGCCTGAAAGAAAGCCCGCGAAACCGGAAAAAGCGCTGGTCGACAAAAATAGTGGTCTACAATTTTCGCATTGACACTTTTGCTCCGAATATAATATCAGAGAAGTTGATTAACTAATAATAGTTGATTATGCAATTAGGCAAACTACAAAAAATAGTCGGACTTGCTCCAAGCAAAGGCAAAACAATATTAATTTAGTTCTGTCCAGCTACGCGGCACTTGCATATTTTAAAATTTTAAGTTAAAGCGGGACACATGGCATATACCAAATGCCTATTGCCAATGACCGTATGTTGTTAAGGGACTAGGCTGTCGTTTCTTCCGAGTACCTATAGTCCTACCAGACACCCAAAATCTCGTCCACAATCGCGATTTTGAAACCGTACACGTATAGTATATATGTAGCGACAGCCGGCCGCGCTCTGTACGGCGACGTCGGTCCAGTGGCAAAGCAGCAGCAAAGCAACAGGCTGCCGTCCTCCCAACACGAGAGCGCGGCCTGCCTCGCGAAAATGGAGCGCCAGCGATAAGCGGAAGGTCCCGCCATTGAAGTTTCGATCGCGTCGTCGCCTTCGGTAATCATTTATCACTTGCGCGGCCCTCGGCAACCACACTTTAGAAGAAAAAAGACGCGGTCGCGACAACCTGTGTGTGCTTCCGGACTGTTCAAAGCCATGTTGTTCCGAGGGAAAAAAAACGCGACAGGGACCATTTGTCCACAAGTGAGCGGGGTTCGTCGCTCGCTTGTGGACAAATGGTCGTCGTCGCGACCGGGGTTCGTCGTCGCTTTTTTTTTTTTTTAATTTTTTCAGCATACAAATGCGCGCTGCACTTTACCGCGCAACACGCGCCGCTCAGACGACGTCGCCTGCACCGTCGTGCAGTCTCTCACAAAACCGCGGACGACAGAGTCGCGCTCGGGAGCGAGTCTAATTGCTAATACACCGACTGCTTCTCTACTCCAATTGCTCACAGCGCACTAATTAGGAGGGGTCGCCGCGCAGGAACGCAGCTCTGACTTGACGGGGAAGAGGAGCCTCGGCAACCGAACCTCCCACCCCCGCGTGCCCCGACCATTAGTCAACACGCCAACTTATCATTCGGAACGAGGAGCCGACCGAGCGGTGTCGACAGGTCGCCGGTCTGTTTCCCCGCCACAAACAAAAGGCGCGCGCGAGTTATCGGCCGCTCCTTAACCACCACAACTGTTGCATGTACCTTTCTTTTAGAAAACACGCGATAAGAAACCCGCGCCTGCATTCGATAGTACAGTTCGACAAAGGCGAACGCGCATTCGACAAAAGGAGAGTGCGCTGCCGGCCAGCTGCTCCCAAGAGGGACAACTCGCGGAAGAGTCTCCCAGTGTAGCGGGGCAGGCAGACAGTTCCCGCGCTTCGCAAGCAAGCTGCATTCGCGACGCTGAGGGCGCCGGAATTCGGCTGACTGAGGGAACGGACGCGAGTGAGGGTCAAACGTGAACGAACGATCGCCTACGCGCAACGGCTCCTTTCTCTTAACCAATGTGTACGAACGCAGGAAAAAGCGCTGTGCGGTTGGCGGGATTCCACAGTTTCAGAAAGATGCAACTTGCGACCAGAGTAACAGCGAAACGAAAGGAATTACGGCAAGCCTCAATCGGGTTGAAATGAACCTCTCTGTCCATTCCGAACAGATTTAAATGGCAGCTCGATTCCGCCTATTCAGGTGGGCGGACATTACTTGACACGACAAGAACTTTATTTGAGTCCTGAGGAACTGAGATCTAGATTAAGTCGCTGGCTCCGCCCACGATGGGACCGGGAGACAAAGTCCCGTCGCGATGTCGTGGGCTCTCTGGACAGCCTGGAGTTGACATGTGAAGATTGCTGATCTTGAGGGATTCCTCCCATTGCTCTTGCGTGATGGGTGGTGAGGCGTTAAGGGCTGGGCACAACCAGAGCATGAGTCATGACCTCATTTTGGGCACGACTGTGAGTTATCAGGGTCTATCCTGTTAAGGGGCCGATGAGTGGGATGTACGAACGGGTTTGCAGAAGTCTGAGTGTGCTAGCCTGACGTTTGTTGAATTTGGGGTGGGGGGTGGAAATGTCCTCCTGCCGAGACGATAATGGGAAATAATTTCGTGGAAAGTACATAATGGATCTTTGTGGATGTTGACCTCGTTCCGAGCCTGGCTATCCACGACAGCGCGGTACGTGAAATCGCGCGCTATCCGGTGGGCCTGCTCGTTAGGATTACTTCCGAGCGGGTTAACTGAGCTATCTAGATGGGCTGGGAACCACGAGATGTGGTATCCTCCTTCGCTGCACTCCTGAGTTCTTTGAAGTGCTTTGTTCACAATATTGTTCGTCTGTTCAGACACGAGGGCGACCGAGAAGGATCTAACTGCTGTACGTGAGTCCGAGAAGACGATAAGGGGGAACTTTTGCGCTGTGAAAAACCAGAGCGATCGCCGCTTCCTCCGCCACATGGGCAAACTTAGTATAGACAGAAGCTGCATCAACCAGGTTGCCCTCCGCGTCTACAACCGAGACAACGAACTTATCCCCATGGTATCATATCTAGCAGCATCGACAAGAGGGCCCCTTAGTTTGTGCTGATTGATCGTTTGGCTCTAACCGATCTTCTACCCTGGTTATGCACTGGGTGGATGTTTCGCGGGACGGGGTCAACCATGATGCTAGTTCTGGTTTGCCGGGTCAAGCTAATTTTGGTCGCCGGTTCATGTCTGGGTTGGATACCCGCTTCTTCTAAAATCTTGATCCCTGGCTTAGAGCATACTTGTGCAGCAAATAATGCAGATATTCGGTTACCTAATGACTTTCAGAGCAAATCGTGCAAAGTATAAAGTCGTGTTCAGCTCCGCAAGAGCGGATTCGAACACGACCAATAATGAGCCCATGTCCATTAACGGAACATTATAAGACTATCGCAAGTTTCGCAGGTATTCGTTCCTATAACGCCACGAACTGTCTCGCTGCGCACACGTGCGTTACACACACGTACTACACGCGTGTACGTGGTCGGCTAGTGAGCCCAAATGCAATACCTCCATCGTACAAGGTGTTAATTGGTTAGAGGGGACAGAACTTCAAACAACTCACACTAACTAAAAACTCGTAAAATGGAACATTGCGCAATGGAAATATAACAATGCTTTCGCAGTCTTGCATCCTGTGCTTCGCATGAAACGTAGCAATGCAGCCCATTCTCCACTTTTGTGACGAAGTGCGGAACTGTTTTATTGCGATAGCAATTATACGGACACTTCAGGCGCATTTCTGCCGTCGCCGTGAGGTTCTGCATAAAGTCCAAAAGCGCGCCGTATACGGCGCGCCGCGACGATTTTATGTGCGAGTGAAAGCTCGCGAGGGTGAGCCGGCGATCACGGCTCGATCTCGCACACGAAAGGGTTGCAGGAAAGCGGGAAGGAAGCGCGCAGTCTTCCATCGCGCGCAACGCTCCGGGGGGAGAGGTAGGGATGGGGGTCGACGCCGGGCCGCTGTATTTTGAAAGCCATCTGCGTCGGGGACGCAGTCCGCCGTGCGCTGTTTTCGCGGCTCAGTTCGCGTTGATGCGAGACACAGCACGAAGGTCAATTCGTTGGCTGCTGATATACCGCGCTTCCTCAGTCCAGCGTTTTGACAGCGAGTTTCTGCCGTCATCGAGTGAGATGCGTTCATGTTTGCTTGCGCGCGCGTGACACCATGCTTGTTCATTTAGTTAGTATGCCTATGTTTACAAGTTGATGCGGCCGATAAAACTACTATCTTACTTCGTATAGCTGTCTACTAATTTGCTATCGCAATCGATGCTTTGCCTTTAGGGCGTAAGTGCGACTTTTTTTCTTATACCGTGTTACGCTCAACTGAATGCATTTCGTGGAACCTAAGAACAATGCAGTGATTGCCACGTATAATAATAATAATAATAGCCACAATAATAATTTACCAAAGCTAGACAGTTAGGAGTTCAAACGAGGTAAATTCAAACGCTCGCCGCGGCACTGTATATATAAACACGAGACGAAATCACACCGGACATAACCCGGATTGCGAACGCTTACAATCGTGCATTCTACCGCTTTTTCTGCCAGATCCCGTATACCACCGGCCCAAATGCGGTGAGCCGGGCTACTAAATACCCACGTCGCCGTCGGTCAAAAAGCGTAGACGTTAAGATTGCTGTTTGCCCACCGCGGCTACCCTCTAGATCCTTCCGACACACAGGTGTTGCCGAGCGATGGGCAACTGCGTCGATCGCTGCTGCTCTCAACCCGGCGGGGGGTGCGGCAATGAATGGCCCGTGGCTGGCCCCAGGGGCGAAGCTAATGTCGATAGGCACATATTCCTGTTACGCACAGCGCGCGTAATCCGCAGCGAGCTACGAGCGCAATTCGGCGAGAGAGGGTAGACCAGCCGCGCCACCCTCCATAATCGCCCGATCCGCTTACCGCTCGCAGCGTCATAATTATCACGACATAAAACTAATTTCCTTTCTTCGATCTGTCATTCACTTCGCCCATTATAGGTCTTCGACACGCAAAGACGACAAGGACGATCGTCGCGGGGACCGGCTAACGAGACGCACTATAAGCGCTCCGCGTGTGCCCATTTCGAGCTTTCAACCACCTTTGCCCTTCAAAAACCCTTTTCTCAACAGCCTGCGCGTTTACCTAAGCGCTACATAGTGGCCCCTTAACATATGACGCCCCAGCGTTGAAGGAACAAAGTGGCTCAGCATGGCCTCACCTGAGGCGGAATACCCGGCACCACCACCTCGTCGCGCCTCCGACAGATAGAGAAACGCAACAATGTTATTAAAAAAACTACAACAAAAACAACAAAATAGTAATTAAGTTCTCGGCGCAGGCTGCCCAAATCGCGCTTCTCCCTACTGCTGCCCCGAGTGAATGAACTAGTTCCAACGCGAAGACCGTCCCCCCCCCCCCCCCCAGACAGCCAGCGCGTCACGCCACCCCTTCGATGCGACCAGCGCTCCCACCAAATCCGGCGGCGCTGTCGGCGCAAAAGGGAACCGATAAAATAACGGACGGAAAACGAGGACAGAATTGAAAAAAAAAAAGAAAAAAAAAAGGGGGGGGGGGGGCGGCGGCGGGGGCACAGCCAAGTAGAAACGCTGTCAGGCAGTTCGCGAGACGACGACGTCAAGTCGGGGCCGCTCCCGCAAAACTCGGCGCCGAATGCGTACGAGCAAATCATGAAAGTGCGTGCGCAACACGGAACGGGATAACAGCAATAAAGGGGGGGAGAAGAAACAAAGAAAAAAAAAGAAAATGCAACACCGAAACAGAGAGAGCCCGCGCAAAGAAAACGGCAGCATCCGCGCCGCCTCTCCGATGCGCGAATAAAGGAGCCCGCGCGCATTACAAGGAGGATTATAAACAAAGAAAAAGAGACGACGACGCCATCAACGCAGAAGGCCTCCAGGAACAAAGCGGGGGCTAGGCGAGCCGAAAGAAACGGACCCGAATGTTTTCCGTCCAAAAGAGCCGCCTGCCAGCGAGCAAGCAGCGCGCACCGCGGGTGGTAGAAGTAGCCAAGCGGCGGCGGCGGCGCCGGGCCCGCTCGTCGTATATACGCGAAACGCACTCGGCCGCCGCTGCGGCTGCGGTGGCAGCAGCTCGCCACCACTGAACAACGAAGCGCGCACACGCTCTCCTGCCCACAGCGTGTTTACACAAATCGGCCAGCCGAGCACAGCCGTCGACGCGGCAGCTTGATTGCTACTCCTTCGGCGAACGAGGGGGAGGGGGGCAGCGCTGATTAGATTGAACAGACGCAGCGGGGTCGCTCCGCGGCTATATCGGCAGCAGCGCCGACGCAAGCGGCTCCAGCCAGTGTTACCTCTCTCTCGCGCGCTCGCATGGGATCCGCTAAGACCCTATAGACTGCGAGTAAAATGCGCAAGAATAGACATCCGCGGAGAGGAAAATGCAACGCACAAAGACATCATATGGAGTAAAAGCGGGTACTTCTATACGTAGTGGAGTGACCAAATAATATATTTGCGGAGAAATGCATTGGCGTTCCAGTTAGTTCCTCAACAAAACGTCGCTTTATGCATTGAAGCACAAACTTAACTGGAACGCCAATGCATTCCTCCGCAAAGTTCGGGAATGAATATCTCGAAACTGGTGTCTTCCCGAGAATTCGTTCCAAGTGGATCCGATCGCCTTGCGAACTCCACGGCTACAATTTGTAAATTGCAATATGGGCCATCAGGTAATTAGTTAAAAACCTAATTAGTAAATTTATGTTAATTATTCGATTAGGCATTTCAATTTATTGTGCGAGTAATGCCCCCTCTTCGAGAAGACCAGCTCATGAACCATAATTGTTCTATCAGCCACAGGCAACCTTAAGAATTTTGAAAGTGTTCGCTGAAACACCCTGTATATATATTAGCTGCGCCACATTTGTAAGAACTGCCTGTGGCAGATCGCACAATTCCAACCCATTACCTGAATTACTCGATCAGTGGCCATGACCTTTCTACGAGAAAACAATATGCTTATTTGAATAATTATAATAATAACGCTAATAAACTTTCTTAATTTACGGCACATATGTCAATCTACGAATTGTAGCCAGTGAGTATGCAAGGCATATCACTTTTCCCTCATTTTGTTTCCTCAAATCATCTATCTTAATCACTCCCCCCCCCCCCCCCCCAGGATGTTGAAAAAAAAAAAAAAAAAGACGGCTCTCAAACCACAATTTTTCAATCGATAAACAGCGATGCTTTCCGGGCATCTCACAGAACAGTAGAATTAGCTAAACTGGTGATTATCATCGCTCAACACCGTCAAGGCGACCAAAAATTCCCTGGACCCGAACAAGCCTATCCATGGGCAGCAATCGCCAAGGGGCCAATTGATCGTTTTCCACTGCTGAAGAGCGATGAACTGCTGCTTTCAAGAAGGACTTCGCACGAAACGCAAACACGAGAAATACGAGAGAGAGAGAGAGTGAGACCAACACAAGCGAGAAAAGGAAGAGGAAAAATATAACGGCCCAGGGAAACTTCCTTTTATTGTTCTACCCACGACGAACGCGCGCGGCGGCGGGTAAAATAGCCTTGCACGGCAATAAGTATACAGGATCGAGTCTAAACGCGATAAGCCCCCATAGTCACTGCAACGCAATGAAAAGTTGCTTCTTCCCTCGACAAACAGGACCGCGATTTCAGCATTCACACTGTTCTTGCGACGCGCCGGTCCGAACGGCGATCGCGCTATAGCGTAGTTGCCGTCGTCGCATGAATCAAGGAGCTTGGTGGTAAGTGCCACCATTGTTGATGTTGATTCCTTCCTGCTCAAGGGACGTCTTATTCATCGTCATCATCAGTAAAAGTTTGTTTTACATACAGAGGCATCATCGCACAGTTAGGGCACCTCGATACATCATCTCTCCATCAGAGTTGCGGAGTGGCCACCCCGGAATTGAACTGATTTCGGAATAATTCCACATTTTCAAATACCCGGAATGGAATGGGAATGGACTGATGGCACCAGTCAAACTGATGGAATGGGAGCCCGAGATTCCGGAATGGAGTCGGAATGGAATGGCCACATAGTTCTGAAAAGCTAAATGTTGATTTTGAGCGAAAAAAAAAAAGGAAATGGTAAATTTGCATTTAAACTAAACCAGACTTTGTCAATATATTATTTCTCCTACCCGTTCTTTCAGTCTCTGCTTTTAGGAGACCACTTCTGAGTATAAATCTGAATGTTTTTTGGCACACTGTCGACTATCTAGAAAGCGCAATAACAAGATGTCAAAGAGGTGTCCTGAAAAAAAAAAAAAAACTGTGGCCGTTAATATGTCCATAGGTAGGAAAAACGGCGAAACATATCAATGCGTTTCGATTTTATGTTAGTTCACAAAGTGACAGAATAAATCTAGCTGGATGCATGACGCATACAGCGCTGCAAGGTTATTTTCTAATTTGCTTTACGCGAATTAGTTTCGGGCGGATTACAGATCTTGGAAATGATGCATCTTACTTATAACGCAAGCCTTGCTTGTGTCGCAGCGTGCGACGCGGTTGTGAACCGCCTAACATGTGTAGAGCTAAACTGAGGCTAACTTGTGCGGTCACTATAGATTGCAGCTGTAGACCATATAGTATATTTCAAGAATCGATGCACGATGATGAGAAAAATTAGTATAATGTTTGGCTTAATTAGGAAAAACTGCGTAGACACGACGAGGCATAATTTCGCTCATGAAGGCCTCGATTATTATAGACCACTCTTGAAATTATGGTTTTGAAGAAGTGTAGAGAGTGAGCGCCGCTCTGGCTGTTCCACTTTATTCGGTGTACGGAGGCAGGGGGTTTCGAAAAGTGGACCGCAATTCAGGCTGTCACCACAAATTGACATGTTTTGGAGATATTTTGATTGCAAGAACCGAATATATTTAGTAATCACATCATATATTTGCGGCTTCTAACTCGCGCAACTAACATTATGTTTGTCGACGCTATTTGACAAGCAAGACAAATATTATGTAATAAATAAAGACGATGCCGTTACATTACGACCATATGCTTTGGAAATTCAGCGCAAATATGAATATTCCGCGGCTGGGAGACGGCGCACCAATGATTTCCTTGAGCAACGTGAAGATCTTTGCCGCCTTCGGCCTTAATTCCACAGCCGCCGCAGATGCAGCAAAGCACGCGCCCAGAAACGGTGCCATCTTGGCGGCATAACAAATACTGTTCTTGTGCGCGCCACGATCGGCAGATCTTTTGGCAGACGATCGCGCGAGTGACTAACGCGTCCTATCCCGCACCCCGAAGTGAACCGCAGTGGATACAACGACGCACGGGACGTGCATCACTGATATTTTGCCGAGAGCTCCCCACGAGTGCCAAGCGCTGCGGTGCTTCGTCGTCTTTCGTTCACGCCGCTGTTTATGCCTCCGATTCGCGCTATATAAACCTATACGCGCATTGCTGCGCTTTTCTGCGTCGTCGAGCGGCACAGGCTGCACGAGCCAAACCGCACGAAAGTCTTTGCGAAACGCGTCTCCGGTCTGGCGAGTCCACTCGTTTCCTTACGAACTCGAGGACACTACTCGCGCCAGAGAATAGCAGTCGTGAATGCCTAACGCATTTAAAACCAATAAGCACACCGTTCCAGCTTCTCGCGTGCACCGCGGATCTCGCAAAAGACGCCGCGACCCGCGCGGCGGCCGAAGCAATCGCATTGGGTCACGCTCGGGCTGAAACAAAGCCCAGACTTCTCTTTTTTTTTTCTTTTTTTTCCGCTGGACGCAAATGACGCTTTGAGCTTAAAGCATCGCACGCCGTTTCGCAAAGACGCGCTAGCACGGTGAGCGGCATGTATGTACGTGAAGGTGTGCGTGGGAGGTTGACGGGGGGGAGGGGGGGGGGGTGAGCAGTGCTGGCACATATCTTTGGAGAAATTAAGCGCGCACGGCGCGAAGTGTCTTGGACACGCGTGCACGTGAGCGCGCATTGGCGGTGGTAGTCGGCGAGGAGGGTCGAGCTCGGGTGACCCCCCGTGCGCACACGGTACGTGACTTAAGGTTGGTGACCTGAAACGAGAGGAGGTGAGGGGGCGCAGAGGGAATCGAGCAGTGGAGAAGGAGTCGGGGGGGGAACACGCCGCGGACACATCAAACAACCGCGGGACGAAGAACAAAACGCGGTGCGAGAGGAAGCAAAAAGAGAAGGCTGTCGGGACAACAAAGAAGCAGAAACGACGCACGAAACGAGACATGGGAAATACGCCGCGAAGATTCGCGCGCGAGAAACACAGAAGTGAGCGCGCGGAATAAACCAAACACGCGGCGGCGGCGGCAAGCGGTGGCAATCGCGAAGAGGAGGAGAAAAGCAGGGAGGGAGGAGGGAGCGCAACATCCCCCCCCCCCCCCTTACCGACGTTCCGGGCCCGCACCCACGGAACCGGCGAGCCACGACGACCACGACTGGAACGCAGCGCGCAGAACAGCCAGAAATGGGAAGGAGCGGGAGGAAAGGGGGGGGGGGGGGGGGGTTGCAAGCCACCGGCCTAGACGAGAAGACGAGGCGAGGGACGGTAAGACACAATTGAATGACGATATCAAAGCGGTCCCCTTTGTTGCCGCGGTGCAGCCGAGCTACACAGGCCACGCAATGGCCGCGCGGCGCCGCCGCGACACAGCGGGGGGTGTGTCCCGACGGCCGGAGTAGCAGCACGAAGAGGACGGGGGGGGGGGGGGGGGGGGGGGGGGCAATCTCTCAATCTTATCGCCCCACGGCTCGGCGGCGGCGTTCGCCGTTTCTTCACGTCCCAGCGGTCAACGCCACCTGCGCCGTCGGCCGCGAAAAACGAACCATCATCGCCGCCCGGAAAAGAACACACGCGAGCATACTACGGACGGGACTAGCGCGAACGACAGGGCGCGCGAATGACGGGCGCACGCGACAAGTCTGGAGCGCGTTCAGGAGGAGGTCCGTCTCGAGAGAGACAGTTGCAGCGTCTGCGACAAGAGCCTTTCGCCTCCCACCCTTTGCGGCCACTTCCTCCTCCTCGCGCGCTGTCAGCCGTGAGGAGAATGGACGCATGATTTGATTGGACAGGATTAGGTCCAGCCGAGCGAGCAGGCGCGAGTGGCCGGCTGCGTGCGTGCACAGGCGGAGGCTTTCCTGTGACTGACAACGGCAGTAATAGGACGCTAAAGGGAGGGGGAGCCGCGAGTCAAGACCATCCACAGGCGCACATCAAGAAGCCACGACAACGCAGTTCCACGCGGTCTTATTTTTCTCCGTTCCCTCTCGTTTCAGTAAGCCAGGCGTTGAGCCGGACGGCCGTCACACCTCAAAAGCAACCTAATTAATTATCTACAGAGGCTGCGCCACAAGCGCGCCGAACAATAAGCGAAGCCGCGCGTCTAGCACAAGCGTCGCCGTTCGCACTCCGAGGCAATAAGTACGAAAACAAAAGCGAGCGCCGGTGATGATCAGACATGGGCCCCCTCACAAGGGCATCCTCACCTTCAGCTGCCCTCACGTGGTGGGGTGAGGGCGAGGGAGGGTGACGATGCGAAGCTAAATGAGGAAGACGCGATTCTCATATTGCTCAAGTGCAGAGAAGTCACTTTGATCGTTTGCGTGATGGGTTTGAGATCTGAAGTTTCGAAGAGTACAGGCAGGAAGCCTCTCGATCACAGACGTATGTATACGTCGAAGCCCACTTGTAACTGACAGCTAAACTGTGACTGGGAGCTGTAGCAGCAACGAAAGTAAGGGTAGTGGCGGCGACTTTCTGACGTCACTTCGACCTTTCTAGTTTTTCTCACTGATTTTAGCACACTTTTTTTTTTTCAGAAATAAACATTCTGGAATTCACCTTCTTTGGCTCTTATTAGAGAGACAAAAACTATAGGTTTGAGGCTTTTCAGGCATTGATAGGATTTGTTGACCTAGTGAAGGCATCAAAAATGAAAACTTGACATTAATATACCTCAATCTCGACTATAAAATAACCAAAACTGCATAAAACTAATGGTTAGCATATTCTTATCGACGCCTAACAGCAACTCGCCTAACGGGCAACGAGCATGTTTGGGCGCACCATGTTTCCAGGAGTGTTTACTTGTAGCATATTAACTCCATCATACTAAGAAACTCAGTACAATCCCCCCATTGGTGAAGTTCACGATGTTTATTGTCCAAACGAGTGCGCCTGTCGATGAAACTTGACTGTTCAAGGGTGTCATGAGGCCTTCGTGGATTACGCATACATGCAGGAAGAATTAAAATACGCATTAAAATACGCAGCTCACCCTAGCGATTGCGGAAATATCGGGTGCGCTTAATTTTGCCGCTTGACTCACGTTAAAAAGTGAACTTTCTGCTAGTAACAGAAGAGAGAGAGAAAGCCGGCAGGTGCGGTGGTCGCTTCGCGAGCATTGCGGACGGCTTAATGATGGTACGCTTCGACAAATGGAATGTCACGGCAGGCAATCATATTTGTAAACTAAGCTCACGGCACGTGTAAATGGTTTATCTGGAATTATATATAGCAAACCGAAGGTAAAAGAAAGTTGGTATATATAAAGCCTTTTCAACGCGAGGGTGAGGGAGGAAAAAAAAAATGAGGGCCTTTGCCCACCTATGGTGATGATACACAAGCCAGAGAAGGCTACTTGTACGACATGCGTCAAGTGGTAGGCGCACCGGGAAAATGAAGCGTCAGTACGATACATCTCAGAAGTGCAGCGAAATTTGTAAGGAAACTCGAGCTTTGCAACACCGCGAACCGCAATTGATGATATACGTTCGACGAGTCAGCAAGCGCCCTCCTTCACGACGAAGAGCTTTTTTTTTTTTTTTTTTTTTTGCGGAACACCCGCAGTGGTGAAGCAATCAGTGCGAATCGGCCGCAGCAGCCTTCTTCTTACCAGCGCCCGCCTCCGCACCACAAAACAGCCTCCGCGTCACCTCAGAGTCATCGGTGACGTTACCGCGGGGAGGCCCACGAGCCGGCGCGCACGCCAAGTGTTCGGCGCCTTAAAAATAGACGGTGAGAGAAAGCTTCCGTAGACGTCCATGTGACCGAAACGCAACTGATTGTGTTGCGGAGCCAGCGCCAACTAATTGCGCGGCGGACGTGACGCAAACGTGGTGGCAAATTCTCGTTTTCTCGGCGTGGAAGAAGGGATGCTGTTGCTGAAAGTGTGCTTCAGAAGTATAGTTACAACTTACATGGCAGGAATAATCTCTGCCGCGGTATAGCAACACGATGTCAACGTTGTTTGAGAATATGCAGGCGCAATGGGAGGGAAATCACAATAATAATAATAATAATAATAATAATAATAATAATAATAATAATAATAATAATAATAATAATAATAATAGCAACAACAACGTGACGCGCGTTACAGACACGGTTTCAGACACGCGTTACAGTTTGTAAACCTTAAATGGATAAGTATAGTGTGGATTACACAAAATACTTACTGCATTACCGTCACTGGAATAGGCTATGAGAAAGAAAGAAAGAAAGGCATCAGTTATTAAAACATACCATGACATTGCTCTTATAAGCTGTCCACGTTAAGGGAGATGAGAGCGTCGAAACGTGACAATAGCGCTATTTGGAAGCATTCACAATGAGGGTCTTCTGAACGCAGCGATATCACAATCTCCGTTCATCAGAATTCACTTTCTTCAGGAAGAGTAGAGAGACTCCAGCTTCTTCCTAAGGATGCAATAAACTCCGGGTGTCTTGAGACACTCTTTAAAAAGTTGTAAGCCGTACGTATAGCCCCAAATGAAAACTACTAAAATGCACGGCATTTGTTGCCTATGCATGCAAGGGTTCGATGTAACAACTCCTGCAATTCGGACAACGTTATTGAGAGCACCCACCAGCTCTCGAAGAATGACAACGCGCTCGAATATACAGTCCGTGAAAAGAGAGAGCGAGAGAGAAAGAAGACATCATTAATACTTACCGATCCCCACATGGTTACTGTGTTTAGAGGCAGTGGCAAAGCCAGGAAGGGGGAGGGGGGCACGGGGCCGGTGTGCCACCCCCCCCCCCCTCCTCCCCGCCTTTACTTCTGGCTTTGCTCCTAACCGAATCGAACGGAGCGAAACCGGCACACCGTAGGAGACCCCTCTATATGGCCTCTAAGCAGGGGCTGCTTAGAGGCCCTATAATGGGGTCTCCTACGTTGTGCCGGTTTCGCTCCGTTCGATTCTGCGAACAGAGCTGGCGAAAATTATTTTGGCGAAATCAACGGATAGAGCAAGCCACGGTTCAACCGTGGCTCGTGAAGAAAGTACTCTACTAAACTTCCAAAGAATGCGATGTGACGAAGTGCTAATACTGTATACTAAACTGTCGCTTTCAAGCGAAGCACACACTTTCAGTCGAAGAAGAAGAAGAAGAAAAGATTTATTTGTGGCGATATTTTGTGCGGATCGCCGGGCAATCAAACTGCAGCACGGAACACGCACTCACTCCCTCACTCACTCACTCTCACTCCCTCACGGACACCGACACCGACACACAAGCTCACTCGGTCATAAACGCTCCGCTTTTATCCTACTTCACCGTTTACACAGCGAAAGGTGAGCTTGAAATTATATGTAAAGCACTCTCGCTAGAAATGAACTGGCGTTAAATGTCCTTCGGTCCAGTCACTTAAGCAGCGCAAAATAATCAGCACTTGAAGTAGCGTACGAGGAGCTTCAGCTTACACCGGTAGACAAGTACACGCGAACGTGTCTGGACCGGCTACGGGGCGACAATGCATTCCTACAACGACGTTGTGTTCATGAGGGCGAACGTTAACGCTCGGCGACGCATACTGCGCACAAACAGGGCGTTTCTCCAGGGTCGTTAACGCCCGCGCGCCTCCTCGAGAGGGAAACGATCGCAGGCGGAAAATGGTCCATTTCGTTATCAAATCTCACGATGGCGAGAACGATAGCGCGTACCAATGGGAGAAAGAGATGAGAGCGTGCAGCGATATCTGCGGAGGAGGGTCGTTCGCCTCGCGCGTAGATGGCCCCAGTTCGCCAAATGCTCCCGCGAAGGTTCACGATCCAGAGGTGGCCCAACAAAGCCAAGCCGCTGCTCTCGCGCTATAAGAGAAACAACTGCGTTCCGAAGCAAAGATGAGACGGGTGAAAGGGCAAAGCGCACACTACATGCAGGCACAGACGAAACTACATGACGTCATTTCAGCAAAGTGTTTCACCAGCCGACAGTTGACCCTTTCAAAGCGGCGTTATGCCGTAAAATTAACGCACTTTCGTGCTCAGGGTGTCCCTATAGAAGGAGATGTAGATCCAACCCAGGCCCGAAGGCTAGTATTTCCCGTGCCTTAATTGCGCAAAAGGTTTGCGCCAACGCTTTTTAAGCCCATTAAATACAGCCGCACGCAAACGTGTCGTGTGCGATACGTCGAACAATGGTGGGTGCCGCGGAACCGAATAGTGGCAAGGCTGCAGAACACAGGTTGTCATTGTCCCAGAAAAGTTGCGCTAGTCTACAGACTCCTAACGCACTGGAAACACTACCCAGTGCATCGAATGACAATTTAGAACGGGGCAATGACTCGAAAAGAAAGAAAATACTCAAACTCGTAAGAACCAATCTACGAGTCGCGCAAGACATGGTGTAATATACTCATGTGCCACATAACACATGCAGCTATTGCGAAAAGTCCACTGGACTGACATATGCCGTATCCATCAATGACACTTGAAACTAACATAGTATACTCCCAACATCCTCTATATAGGGGTCAGCGCAGCAATAAGACCAGAACGGCCGCTGGTCCTGAACCCAACACACTCCGCGCGCGTCCCAACCCCAAATGAAGACATTTACACATTCCCTCCGCATCACCCTTGCAACGTTCGGCGAAAGTCGGTCGAGCTCATTTTTCCTCGATCGTCTTTGTCGCCGTCATTGAGAAGTGGTTCCCTCGAGGCGCACCCGCCCCTAGTCGGTACAAACGCGGCACGCGACACCTGCACAGTGACGCTCATTCACGCTCGTCCTTCCGGAAGGAAGCGGCAACAGGAAGTGCCGCCGCGTGGCCGTTCTCTTCCGTTTCCTCGCGCGGACACGGAGCCTGCGGCGTCTTTTTCCGCCATCCAAATGCGGCCGATGACGGCGCCGATTGAAGGAGGCCTGTCTACGTCCCAGAGAACAGCGGGGAGGGCGCCATGAGCCAGTGACCGCAGAAACTGTTGTCATCGTCCGACTGACGCGGAAGCGTGAACAGCTCTGAAGGCTGACATCGTTCTCTGCTTTACTACGCGAGGCTACATGAAAGTCGCAGTGAATGTAACGAAGTGCTAAATTGCATCACGCTATATACGGTTAAAGTACGTTTTTATTGCAAATCAGCTTACGGGGTAATGATTCTTCAAATGCGCGCAACCTAACCCCCACAGAGCCAGCAGCCCCGTCTACGTCGGAAACGTCAATTAACCTTTCATGGAACGCGTCTATATGCAATACTGCCGTTTACGCCGAAGCAATCTACAGTATACATTGGCTGCGCTTCGCGCGTTAGAGCCTATACCGGCGGAGAGTGCGCCTACGCAGGCGCGGTCACTTGGGCGGGAGAGAACGCCATGACCAGTTTCGATCAGCTGTACAAACACGGCCAACTCTCCAGCACGTTTGCATATGCACACAACGATGGTGTCGTTGCCCGGTTAATCGCATCGCTATCACGCTTCGGATGGAAACGAGAAAGGGCCAAAGGGAGGACGGGCCCCCCCCCCCCCCCACCCCCTTAGCCTTCTGCCAGAAACAAGACGCCTTTTCTGTCCCCAGTCATGAAAGGTCCCCCGTTCTTTTTGCCGTCTCCTTTGCCACTCGCTCCCGCCTTCTCTCGAAACATTACTATCGCCAACCCGGAAACATGGCGACGGCACACAACGACGTCACATGTAGGACGGGAGACGCTCAGGTGTAGGAAGTACGAAAACGCTAACGATGGACCAAGGAGCAAAGTCCCGCCCCCGGCTCTTCCCGCCTTTCTATTTCTTCTTCGCACGCTCCCTAATCTCGCAGATATTGCGAAGAAGCGAGGTTCTTCAGCGGGAACTGCACTAACATTGCAGCTCGTTCGATGGTGCGCCGATAAGATCTGATGACCTTGGTGTACTGTCCGAACTGCCTCACACTCTTGCATGATGCCGTGATCAGGATATTACGCCGAGATGACGCAGGGACGGCACAGCATGCAGTGCGCTCTTCACGGGCGAGCAGCACGCTGTGTCGTCGACCACATAATCGAGGGGACGACAAACAAACACCCCGGGCACCGCTTCGGATAATTATTCTGACTGAACAGCGGTGGGATCGGTGCTCAGGGTAACAAATTCGAAGCTCCAACAGTTCAGTAACCCGAACTGCCTTTTTTTTTTTTTTTTTTTTGCACTTCGTATGGGATGTTTTGTCAACTTGGCTGAAGGAAAAAAAAAAAAGGGTATCTCAGCTAAGTAGTATATAGTAGGAGGATGCTAGGGGAGAGACAGCAAAGGGCTAGATAGCAGGTGACGATGCAATAGTACAATAAACTATATATATATATATATATATATATATATATATGTGTGTGTGTGTGCGTGTGTGTGTGCGTGTGCGTGTGTGTGTGCGTGTGTGGTGTGTGTGTGTGTGTGTGTGTGTGTGTGTGTGTGTGTGCGTGCGTGCGTGCGTGCGTGCGTGCGTGCGTGCGTGCGTGCGTGCGTGTGTGTGTGTGTGTGTGTGTGTGTGTGTGTGTGTGTGTGTGTGTGTGTGTGTGTGTGTGCACACTATACTATACACACATTAAGCGCTGAGTAACTTGTGTAGCATGCTTCTTGATGCACCGTTTACCACCACAGTGTGGTCTAACAACGCATACGTTGGGACCAGCTGGTGCGCTCCATGAGAGGAAGTGGTATCTATAGCGCGACCACCACCAGACAGGGAGAAGAAAACGGGAGCACACGTACAAGCCCTTAAGAATAAGCTGCCATTGTGCGTGCGTTTTCTCGCCTGCTTTTGTGTTCGAGCTACACACCCCTATAGCTGTCTATTGTATCGGTCAATTCTTCCTGAAAAGAGAAACTGGTGGATCGGCTGCTTCCTCTATAGCAACAACACTCAGCGACTGGCGTCTGCAGCGTCATTCGAACGAAGGCGGCAGTATACAAACCAACCAACCATGTTACTGCACGCTGTTGCTACGAAAACGCTAACGGGCGCTACAGCCACTCGTCTTGTCAGCAGCCGAAACATTTATCAGTAGCACGGCTCGCACCTTCTCCGCGACACTGTTTTAAATTCGCGCAGGTCAGCGAGGTGTTACTGAAGCTGCCTTCCAGACGCTCAATCGAACGCCCTCCGTATAGTTGCTCCCATGGTTCGCTGGGTGTACATAGTATATGACGCATGTGGATTTGGCCCAGCGCTACACAAAGAACGGGCGCATATGTCCTCGGCAGCACTCAGCGAACGTGGCAGGAAGTACACACTCGCAAACATGGAGGAACTCTTCTGGGACGTGCGTGCGGACTGGCGTCTCCAGCTCTTGCACGCCCCCCGCAAAGCCTGCAGCCGCCGTCCGTCCCACTCGCTACGCGTGGTGACGAGCAGAATCGCCGTGTCCGACGATTTTCGCGCTGCCTCTGGTTCGCCCATCGAGAGGTCCGCGCTGCTGCGCGCGGCACGTTCCCGAGACGCACTCGCTAGGTTTTCGTACAGCGGCTACGAGCGCAATGCATGCCGCGTAGCACTCTATATAGTCTCTCACGTTCAGTGCATCCCCAACGGCGGAGCTCTCTTCGCGGCGGCTCCGTCATCTCAGACGCGTGGAATGCACAGGCCCACACGAAGGCACACTTATCTATTAAACGACAGTACGTAGACGGCGGCCCGTGAATGCCACGCGCGATACGCCGCAGCGATAGCGGCGCATATTCGCCCCTTTAGAAGGCCGAATGGACGGGAAGGGGACGATGCAGCTTCTGACGCGCCAGTGCACGGAACTTACTACTGGAAACGGAACACGCGTGCGCGCTCGCAGAGGAGGAGAGGAAACCCTAACCCGTGGTGACGGAGCGGCCGGCCGGGCCGCGGGTCGCCGTCGTCACGACCCTGACACCGTTTACGTCACCTGGCCCGCGGGCGCTGCACGCGCGCACGGCGGCGTGCAGAGCGCCGTTGCACGCGCGGCGTCGCGTTGTCCCCTGCAGGAAAGCGCGCTACGCGGACTCGCTGAGGAAGAACTACTTTTCTTTTTTGCGCCCGCCTGCATCTACCCGCGAATTCTTTGTTCGTACGCAGGAGGGGGGAATTTCTTCCTCGTTTTGCTGCCGTATACCAGCAGTTGCGTTCTTATTACGCAGCGCTGCGCTCTGTCGCAATGACCGCGCGCATGCAAGTGTATGCCGTTCCCGTCACATCGCTTTACCGCGTGGCCCCGCAGCGCCCGCTCGTACCTGAGCGTGCGCGCGTTTGCGTAGTGGGATACACGTACATGCACCCCCTCCCCCTTTTTTTTCTCTCTCTCTCGCGTCGTGACGCTTAAGATTGCGTTGGTTCCAATGGTTGCTTCCACAACTATGGGATGCATCAGTATACAACGTGAACCGCTCCACGTGTCAAAAGGGATTAAACACACGAGCTCGCAACTTTAACATCATGAGCTGAAACTGTCCCAACTAATGACGGTTCTGGGCGACGTCCGAACAGCTACTTGTCTTCGAAGTGGTCCCGCGCATACGTGGTTCTCAGGGTATATACGTTAACACCAAGAGCTCGTCGGGTACGTTGCTTCATATTTCCCCCACCGGTGGCACAGACAACAACGAATGTACGTACTATAACTCAAGCTTCGATTCGCTCATCACGTTCGCATATCTGCTCCATTCTGAAGTTCTACTGATAGCACTCCCACTGGCATTTCGTCGTCAACGTACGGTTGCCACTGCAACTCCAATCCTACTACAGTGGTACATGTACACGTGAGCGGGATGACTCCGAGATTCCACTAAATTGTTCAGTGCAGTCACATGTAGTCACAAAAATATATAACGGTGGCGACGCTGCTCGCGTTCACAAAGCGCCTTCTTGCAGTTGATAATGACAAGAGTCACTTTGAACAAACTACCTTTTCTCATTGCTAGGAATTGTGGCCCAAACAGGTATAGAGCCGACAGCATAAAGACGATCCCTCGCAACGTTGACATCCAGGAAGGTACTAGCTTTCTTTTCTTTTTTTCTTGGTTTACGTTAACTACTGGCAGCAGGAACTGTGTTAGCAGGTAGCGAACAACCCAGCAGAGGGGAGCTCGAAAGCAACAGCGTGGCTTACGGAACGGGTTTCGCAGCACATTTCGAAGTTGTTTTCAATCTACCCAACCGCGCCTCCCCACTATCATCTCTCGTCGATTCGAACGCTTGCTCACTCCGAAGCTTAGCTGACACACGAGGGCGGCTATACCAGGACAGCGGATGCATTGTTTCTACAGCGACGGCGGCTGCATCATTCGTGCGTGTTGCAAAACGCTGAGTGAACGCGTCCGGCATCCAATACAAGGACGACAGAGCGATAAAGGGCGGAAAAAAATGCGTGCATCAAGCACCACCCGCGCAAGCAACGGTGTACGGTGACAAACAGCTCTAAAGCATTTCAGCTGCGACACAGGTGCTTTATACTATATACCATTGGCGGGCCCTTTTTCTGTGCTGCATATACTTGTCTGAACGAGCGAAAAACTATTACGCGCATCGACCCAGCGTGGACGAAGAAGGCGTGCAACGTTGCCCTTGCTGGAGACACGCGCGATACCCGTGGCCCCCCGTTGGAAACGAGACAAAAGAACCAAGTGTCGCTTCTGGGGTCCAACAACGGAGAACAAACGGAGAAGCACGAGCATAAACTATATAGCGAGCAGGGCGACGCTCCTCGAAGTTGGCGCCGCTGCAAATAATATAGGCCAGCACAAAAAGACAAAAGCGAAGTATTGCAACATGAACTTTTCGCTGGAAGCTGGTGCAATTTACTAAACATTCTTTTCGAGAACACGAGATTGCGCGTGTCGTGTTCTCTGTGGGGTGTCTGCTTTCCGCGCCGAAAGAAAGTATAGTACGACATGAACACTTCAGTGGCCAAAACGGTGGCGACGCAGGGAAGTAAACAGCTATATAGCACAATTAAGCTCTTTTCTCGACAAATGAAACCGTTTATGAATTATCATGCAAGCTGTGTATCCGCACTCAAGGGGGGTATATCGTCGGGAAGGGGTATCGAAGATGACGACGCTGCGTGGCACTGCCGCCTCGGCCCTCCTAAGGAGAAGGAAGACGACAACGCAGGAGTCTGATGCAGTTTTGGTGAAAAAGACAGTTCTAAGCTGTCACGCCTCACCGTCTCTGCATTCGGCGTTCCGTCCGACAGGGGGTGATTATCACGGTGCCCGCTTGCGAATACGGTGTGGCACAACCAAGCTGACATTCCAGCTCTTAATTACGGCCTTTCGTTTCTGCGGTCCCTTTGAATGGAATAATATCCAGCTGGCCTTTTTTTCCACCAAGTTACTGCACGGATGCGACGCAGTCGTAAAAAATGATTCGCAGTGGCGGCGAGGTACAATTTCTACACTCTACACAATGGACGCGGTAATTCAATCAAGGGGAAAAAAAAAAAAACGTTTATCTATAAACGTCGAGGTGAAAAAAAATGTAGAAAAGCGCAGTGAATAATGGCGGTGCAAAGCTTCTCGCGTGACCAAATAAGGACGAAAAAAAAAAAAATCACCGCCCAAGCACTCCGTATACAGATGTTTACCCAGCGAAGCTGAAACGTGCGGCCCCGGTGTTTATCACTGGGTGAATCCCGACGGTACATTTAAGTATTTCTCAATTATTGGTTGCGTCTTTGTGTTTCTTAATGAGGTTACACACACATTCGGCTGCGACAGAGAGAACGACGTCACTGATGGTATTCGCTCTCTCTCTCTCTGACGGTATGCCCGCAGTCCGCCGTTGTCGCACTGCCACTTGCGATTCTTGTAAACTAAATTTCTCCAAAATTAAATCTCTCCGTCACGTAAGACAATGAATGGCTCATACCCCCGTAAACGCGGCCTCGACATTACGACGACAGAAGTGAAATTCTACGCTGGAATGATGAGCGCCAACCAGCCAGCTGTGGAAGACGACGACGACGACACTCGAGCCATTGCTGATGGTGATCGTTTCTGCATACAGGCGACAGACGGACGAATCGGCTAGCCATATACAGCTTCACTGTAAAACGCCTGAATGAGCCAAGTTATCCTCAATGCATTTGGCTGCCGCGCGTCACGGAAAGGATATCTGTCGTACGCAAGACCAGTGGAACCTATTTTCTTTTTTCAATGGCTGGAAACGCCAATGGCGGCACGCCTTACGACTCTCTACTGAAGACTGTAGATACATCATCACTCGCGCTTTCGTCGAATCGCGTAAACTAATGCCAGCAGCGGAAACGGGGAAGCGCCGTCATCGCGGAATCCTGGCTACACTCCTCATAACGGCCGTCTGCAAGCTCGGTCGGCACAAGGGCAAATAAAGACAGCACCACCACCATCCAGTGCGTAGTACACACCCACGCACAGGAAGAGCGCGCGGAGCAGAAAATAGACGCGCGCCACTAACGGGACGCGCCGGCCGACGATGGGATGCAATCATCGTGACGGGAGCAGGGCAAGACCGGACGCCGCCGTCGCAGGCTACCTGCATACAGGACGACGGCGGCGGCAGCAGGTCGGTCGGGCCAGATCGTCCCGCGCACCGAGCGCTAGCAACTGGCGGCGGTGCACGCGTCGAACTTCCGGCCGCGCGTCACGTCCGGTATAGTAAGCATAGTACGCACGACCAGTTGGGACTTTGTGGCGCAAGGTGAAACCTATACGCTACATAGTGCAAAGCACGGGCGAAAACACACCTTGAGAAATCGATGAACGTTCTGAAACCGGAGGGGGACAAAAATCAAAAACAAGAAAAAAGGAAAACTTGGAGGGAGCGTCACGTGGCAATGTTGAAAGCCTATAGTCATAAAAAAAAAATATACAAAAATAAGTGTATGCACTCGCCACGTGATAGGCAAGCGGTATAGCTTCTAGTCGCCTACCTTTAGATGCGAAGAGGTTTAGCACCGTCAATCGCACGAGCAAACATTCATGACGTATGGCATCTGAGATATACGTCGGCGCACCTTGCTTGCCGCGGGTGAGCGCAGGCAAGCCGTCGATCTCGGAGGCCATGTCCAGCTAATGCATCTGTTTTTGTTAATCCTATTGGTCCCAGAAACCAAGCACGGATCTCGAAAACAGCGGCCACTTGTAATTAATACTTTGCTGTCGAAGCATCATGATTTGAATCACAAGTATCTGTGGGGAACAATAGGTCGAAACAGGACTACGACTTGATAGATCCGAAGCTGTCGCCTCGTAAAAGCGTGCGTAAAAGTTACCACGAACCAAGCAATCTCCTGAATTCTCCGGCATTATTGTGGGCCTATGCGTTCCCGAGAGCCACAGCGCAGACGGGACCTGGACGAAAGGGGCGGCGTCAGACGAGGTTGGCTAATTGCCGAGGCTAGTTGACTGACGCCACATTCCCTCTTATTAGTCCCCCCCCCCCCCCGCCCCCTCTCCCCCCGACCTCCTCTATGCTCAGAACGACGGTTGCACAATACAATCGATCCCGTCTTTTATGGCTCATTCACATGGGCGACTTAACGGAGGTCACGCGACCGATTGCGACTGGCGACCAAAAAGCGACCCAAGGCGACCATGCTCACACCGGCATGTGCGACCGCGGCCCGCTGCCACACCAAAATGCCTTGCGATTGATGCTGTTCACGTCTGCTCGCAATGATATCGCCGCGTAAAATGAGCGCCAGCGTATACAGACGTCCTATTCCTATACACAGATGATTGGTTCAGAAGCTTTGCGACTGAAAATTGAGCAGTGAGCGACTTGCCCAAAACAGTCGCTTTTCGAGAAGAGCGACCATTTGCGACCGGCCTCAAGCCGCCGGCTACCACATGGTATAAATAGCCAAAAAATAGCGGTCAGCGCCCTCTGTATATATCGAACACGCTCATCCGCCAACATTCGGATGTGCAAGTTAGCCAGGAGGTCCCCCTATTCGCGTTCCTATCCACCCGCCGCGACGACGTAGCACCGCAGCTTGTCCCATTCGTTTTAACTGGCGAGATTCGTGTAAGTGGGCGGTGCTCCTCCATATAGGCGACGAAGGGCTCTTCGTATTAAGACAGCCTTTGCTCTAAGCTGGACCGTTATACCGGGGCTGGACTGCATGTGTATACAACGCACCTGAGGCGCCTGAGACTGATGACACTAAAAGGAAGCCATGCTGAGATGCCTCGGCTTGTATGGCATTCTTCTGCCAAGCCCGGCCGCGGTGGCTGCATTTCACGGCAACGTATAAGGCGAAAGCGGCCGTCAAATAAGTTCTGGGTTCTTGCGTACAAAAACCACGATCTGATTACGAGGCACGCCGTAGTGGGGGACTCCGAATACAGCTTTTACTTCGGGACCTCCTCCTCCTGTAACACATATACGAAGACACTTATATGTATCTTTATGTCGTGACAATAAAAACTTCATTAATTTTGACCACCTGGGGTTCTTTAAGGTGCACGCAATGCACGGTATACACGAGCGTCCTTGCATTCCGATGCATAGGGGCGGTAGGGCCTACGCGATCGACGCGGTTGGATGATTGTCTCCGCCACATATATGCGGCCGCCACGCCTGGATCGAACCCGCGACCTCGAGCTTAGCATGCAGCGCAGCGCCACTGTGTAACCGCGGCGGTTGAAAGCGGCCGTATGCTGAGTCATCGGTGTTCGCTAAAGAGCCCCAGATTAAAAAATTCAATTTGGTCTTTTTCTGGTATCACTCACTGCCGAGGTGTACAGCTTCCGATTGAAAAAAAAAAAAAGTTAAAAATGACCTAGTAACTCGTAGACTGGATCATAATTTAGCAGCTGCTACGAATTGCAGGGTGAACAGGAATACATATACACTTCACCGTGATGCATTGGCTTCGGGCCGTCTGCTTGCCACGCCGACAGTATCGGGACGACACAAGAAGAAATTCACGACGCGGTAAGAAACAGACATGACCATGGTAGGCATATACGAAACTTGAGTAACACTCGGACAACTGGCAATCGCGAATTTGCATTCGTGCCCCGAAGCAAGCATTTCCGGGGAATCGTGATGCGGCACTTCCTTCAAGTGTAGCGAGAAGACGGTACACGCACGGCCAAACGCGTCAACCCAAAACAAGAAGGCATCACGACTACACGAACGTTTTCACCGAAAGAGCATACATTCATTCGGGTTACACCGTGGGCGCGCGTAAACGCCTCACAAAAGTCACACAAGCCGCCGGTCTGTTTCCATAACTGCAGGAAGGAGAGGGGGGGAGGTGTCTCCGCTATCGCAGGATGCGCGACCTCGTGACACACACACACAGAGAGACGGACGGTCGGCGGACGACGTCTCAGCCTCGGCGCTATCGGGCGGAACCTTCTATAATACGGCTGCGTGCGCGGTTTCATGAACGGGCGCGCACATCCTGTCTCTCGCGCGACGCACGCGACGGCCATATCGGGCAAGGGCTGGAGGGCGATCGAGGAGAGACAAAGCTGCAGCGGAAGAGGCAGCAAGAGACGCGCTCGTTACGGTACAACACGTGCGCAACTCGCTGCACAAGCCCCCCCTCCCGCACGCACGCACACACGGACGCGCGCAGGCCAATTCACCAGCAGCATTTACCCGCGGACGGCATATATAGTGTGCGTGTGCTCAGCGAGTTGCGTGTGCACGGGCAGCAAGCAGCAGCCGCTATCGGGGGAGCGACGAACGCGCGCCATCCGCCTGTGTGAACGGCTGCTGGCTGCATCCCGCCACCTCTTCGAAAGCTTCGCACCGTGTACGTATATAGTATATACACGGGGCGTTGCACGTATGTACGCCGCGAACGCACGCATACACATACACTCACAACGCCGCACGGTGCTGGCGCAGCGTACACGGCCCAAGTCCCCCTTCGCCACCCTCCTTTCACGCCTGAAGGCGGAAACTGGGGCTGCCGACGTTATTGCCGCGACCGCTTACGCCGACCGCTGCACTGAGCGAGCTCTCCATCCATTTCCGCCACATGAGCGACGGATATCGAGGGAATACGCGCGACACGGTATATTCAAATAGATTTCGCAGAGAAGCGAGGCGCTTGCCGGGAAAAAGTCATTTTAAAAACAGATTATTTTCGCGGAATGCTCGCTGCGGTGTCGCGTACACGTTTTACATATCCTGAAAAGAGAGAGAGAGATCTTCGCGATGTCCACTTCATTCCGGGGCTACGTTCCACTTCTCGAAACTGAGGAGGATACGTGTATAGCGACAAGTTCTGCACGAATTCTCACTCTCCGAGAATCGGCCTGTGCAAAGGCAACAAAAACTATGCCGCGTAGGGACACTGACATCATCGCAGAGTCACCCCGAAACAGTGGGAAAAGTACTTATCTGCACCAGTTTCTTCTGACTTACTTCACAAGAATGACGGCGACAAAGCAGCACGCGCCAGCTGACAAGAAGACTGTGGGGCGAGGACGGCGCTCTTGTCAAAAGTCGGTTTCCTGCCTCCCTGCTATACTCCGTAGCACTGGAATTGTCTATGTCCGTGTTTTTGCAGGTTGCGGACCGAACCATCAGCCTGTGTCTCCAGCCGTGTCAAATCGCGAAGGAAGCAGAAGAAATGCCTAAAGCAAAGAGAAAATGTGAAGGCGCACCTAACAATTGGCAGCCACTTGAAGCACATGATCGCTCCCGCGAAACGCCAAAATAGGCAACTGTGTGCGCAATAACCTCTCCAACGCGCTTGCCCCTCCCCAACTGCCCTCGCTCTGCTGTGGCTTCTTAAAGAGAGAAAGAGCAAAAAAAAAAATGCAGGGCCCTTCCACTACTGTGAAGATGCAAGACTGCGAAGCTGTGAATATACGGTGGGTCCTCAGTAGTGAATATTGCTCCCACAATGAGAGTGGGCGTATTGGGCATCACCCAACCGAACATGTCTATCATGAAGGTCCCGGTTGAGAAACTCGCGTTGAAATTGGCTGTCGCACCGGGGAAGTTGGCGCTAGCGTTGCCGAGGCGTGCGCCACCATTGTCGGGTTCCACGAAGGGCAAGACGACGTTGACATTCGGCCTCAACATCGCGCTCCCTCAACTCGGGGTCCGGGGCTCTTAGCTGACGTTTCGCCTGGACTTCGGAAGCCCTCACGCTAGAATCGGCAAATCGACGACGAGCCCTTTCCAGAGCGCGTTCGCGGCGGCGTTGCTCAAACGGGTTAGGACACGTCGTCAGTTGCTCATGAGTGGCTCATGCCCCCCTTAAGCAATGGCTCACACCCCCGTAAACGCGGCCTCCACATTACGACGACAGAAGAGAAGTGAAATTCTACGCTGGAATGATTAGCGGCAACGCAGCCAGCTGTGGAAGCAGGACGACGAACGCGGGAGCAGTGCATGGCACGGCATCCAACGGCACGAGCGCAAACAGAGGGGCGCCAACGAGCCAGCTGCGCAAGACGACGACGCTCGAGCCAATGCTGATGATGCTAGTTTTTTTTTTTTTTTTTTTTTTTTTTTTACACACGGACACAATCCTGGAGGAACTAGCCCGTAACAGCTTCGCTGTAGAAGAGATAAGAACGGTGAGAACTGCTAATCCGGTTAGTGTTATTAAAAACTCGCGATGCCATCGGATGGTAGTCTGTGCACGCAATTGCTATGCTCACCACTTGCTGTGGGAAGATATAAGAAAGAAGGACAGCAGGCCAGCCGTGCACAGTCTGGACGACTGGATTAAGCCGGTCGCTCAGGCTGACGTCCGGTGCACGTTGATGTCACTGTGACACTCTGCGTACGAAGCCAGACTGCAAGGCCGCTACTTTCTTACCTATCCTATCACTATTCCCCTTCTCTTTCCCTGGGCCAAAAGGCGCCATCCGTTCAAATAAGTTTTACTCACTCACTTACCCGCCGCCATGGCGAAGTGCAAGACTATATATGGTGTACTGCTGCTGAGCACGAGGTCGCGCGTTCGTTACCGTGGTTACGGCGGCCGCAGTCCGGTGGAGGCGGAACGCGAAAACACTCGCATACGTGCTTTTGGTATACACCCTAAAGAACCCCACGGTGGCCAAAATTAATCTGGTCCTCCACTGCGGCTTCACTCGTGGCACCACAGTGGCTTTGGGACGGACGCGATGAGCTCAATCAACTCGTAACGCTCAGCACCGTGCAGGCGGCTGCATTTCAGACATGTCCGCTAAACCCGGCGACATATAACGTGATGGGAACACTTTGATCAACCCAGAGAACAGGCTAGCATTACGAAGGGGTATTCAACAATGGCTCACATCCGCGTCATCAATAAGGCAAAGTCAGAAATTTGCGGATTATAACCAGCCTCGCTATACATGGCTTTCGTCGATTACGAAAATGCGCACGTTTCAGTAGATGTGCAAGCAGTCATGGAGGCAATGCACATATATAATATATATATATATATATATATATATATATACATTCCAGGTGTCGAGGAAGCCCACGCGAACATCTCAGCAAACATCTATATCAAGATTCCATCGCTACCGTAACTCTTCCCAAGAAAAACGCAAAAAATACCGATTAAGAAGGCAGCCAGGCAAGAAGACAATTTCCTCAATTCCATTCACTGTGTCCTTAGAAGTAGTACTCATGCTGTTGGACTGGGAATGTTTAGGTGTCAAAAATCAACGGGCTGCTATACGATGTCAGCTATAGTTTCAAAACACACAGGTGCATTTTCGAATGCTGCCGAAGCTAAGTCGTTTTTTAAGTCGTATGACTGTACCCAGGCAAACAACGCACCGATGGTCGGACGGCTGCACATATTACTGGCTCGTGAGCACAACCATACAGAAACAACTGCGCGCAAAGGTAAAGAGCAAGTCATCAAGGGATTTTGACACAGAAGCATCAATGTCTCAATGGCAACCTATTCAATATATTTGACTAATATAGCATTGGATTCTTCCACGTTCCACATGTTATACAACAGTAAGCCGCCTGAGTGAAATCGGCTTGGAACCGACAGTTTCCGCTATCTAAATAGGCATTATTTTTCCGAAGATCTTGCGCAAGTTTCACTTGTAATAATGCCCGCACAGACCAGCCATACACAGCAAACATCGCTACACCTGACCACTGCATAACGTCAATGACAAGTTTCACTGCGCAAAAACATTCCAGGATCGTTATGTATTAAAATTACCAGTGGGGAAATCCGGCGCCATAATGCCTGCGTGCGTCGCCAAGTATGGCGGTTCAGCCTTAAGGGGAATGATGAGCCAGTACATGGATTCCCCTAAACATCGTCATATCAAAGCAGCTTTTGGATACATATAATTAGCGTTTCTGTAGCTTAGCTTTCATCGCTAATTAGTCGTATGGCAATTACGCTCATCTGAAACTTAACCCCAAACTGTACAACATTACTTTCCACTCGACCTGCGCTTCAGTGCCACACCAAGTCTGAGCGAAAGTTGTGTAAACTCATACCCTCCGGAGACGCCTTGTGCTGTATTATATAGCGTTGTACGTTGCTTTTTATCCTCTTCAAAATTTAACTCGTAAGTTTTTATGCAAGATATCCATTCGGGATGCATGCCGAACTGTATGGAAGATGGTTTAGTCACACTATTGGCCGTCAGCTATCGAGACAGTCGACGCTAATGTGACCTATACCGTTAGGTGGTAACGAACAACGAAAAGCAACCGTGGCGTGCATTACTTCCTACCGCGAGTTGATATAAAACATCCAGGAGGCGGCATCAACATGCCAACCTACCAAGTGACGTTACACGCCTCCCTCTCTGTCCTTACGCCAAGAAAAACGGTTCTTACGACAAAGAACAAGGGGAGAATGCTACTTTGTGCACCTACACGGAGATGCTTGCTTGCTTGAGCATCTTGCCGGGGTACTAAACAAAATTAGTGGTTTTTCACGTTCGTAACGTACCGGTCTGTAATAAGAAGTGAACTGAAAAGCGACCGTGTCCCTAAACTGCCTTCGGGTCTCAGGATAATATACTCGATAGCACTGTATAGTGGACGTTGCGCTTTTCCAGCAACTCCTCTTTGCAGGAATCGCCGAACAGCGTTAATGAAGCGCGCTGTCTCTTCGGTATAGAGGGGCGGCGCCGTGTCCCACTTGGTGCAGTACACTATAGAAGGTCATCAAGCCGAGGCCCGCTAGCCTCTAGAGGCCGCCTCAAATAAAAGCAAGGCATGAGCGGTCGTGCGGTAATTTCACGGGGAGTCACAATCCGGTCAAACAACACGCTACACACGGTCGCGAGTGTCTCTCGGCCAGGCGCATCTGCGCTAATGACACAGCTGAAACACACTGTTTCGGAGCCGTCCGTCACCGACCATCACACCGCGTTCAACTGCCTCCTGTGTGCCCAAATCCACCAAACCCATTGCCCACCTATTTCTATCTTTCTTTCCCCGTTCTTTGCCTCGAGCGAGAATTTCTGCCTCCATCGAAGACTGGCCATTCCTGCCAATTTGTTGCACGGACGATCACTATACCATGCCTCATACGGCCGCAGCAGCAGCCGGATCTCTGCGCAGAGGTAAGAGGTGGAGGGCGAGGCGTGCACACTTCCGTCTGCGCCGCCAACGCGTCGCGTCGCCGCGACTCACTGCGCGTGAGGACGCAAATAGATGACCCGGCGCTTGTGTATAGCCCCCTCCGTACTTGCCTAAAGCGCCCAAGCGGATCAAAGAAATCGACGTCTGGCCGTACACCAGACACAGCGGGTATCAGTCAAGGCTGTTCGTGCTTCTGTCAAGCCTGCGCGATTGCCTGCACACAGGCACATCGGCGCACGGTAAGTTGTACCACGATGCGCAAACCCATGATGACATGCGCGGGTGAGGATAGCGTTGTCTTTATATTACGCACCGCACTTCCTGTATGCCCACGATATAGAACCACGAGAACGACGTTTATTTCACCCTGCTCCTCTCTCTGAAAGTTTCTATAGCTTTCATACGCAGAAAAGGTCGTGTCTTGGTTATATACATTCGTGACTGATGCGTCGCGCGCCGCAATATGGCTCAGTTGCTGGGTTGTTGGTGTGACTATGCCCTTACCTCGTTCGCATTACATTTTTTTTTTTTCTCCCCGTCGTGTGACGATAAACGTCCATCCGCAAGTTCTTACGGCCAACACGCACTGGTTGAAGTTCTGAAAGTTGTATCCAGCAGCGGGCATCGAACGAGCGACATCTAATGCCAGGGGCGTAGCCTGGAGCGTGGGGGTGGGTACACCTGGCACGAACCCCCACCCCCTCCTTAAAAAAAAAAAAAAAAAATGTCCTGGCTACGCTATTGTCTAACGCCGCCTCTGCGCTGCGCAAATCACAACAGCACTCTAGCAGCACTCAGCGCGCGAAGAATGGTGAACCTTCGTTTCCAGTCGAGTTTCCCAGAAACCACGACGTCGCAATAAACGAGGAAGCCGATCACTTCGCCGCCGCGGAGCATGCTGTACCATCGAGGTCCAGCTGGTATCACCTCGATGGTGTAGCCCACCAGCCGGACGTCACTTCCCCTCGGCCAATCAGCAGGCACGATCGCCAGCAAGCAGCCACCTTGCTCAAGGTGCGCATCGACTGTGTGCACCGCGTAGCACACAGTGCACCGCGTAGCACACACGACAGTGAAGCAGCCGCTCCATCATGCGCGGCTAGTGCCATTGCGCGCAGCCAGCTCTTCTCTTTCCAGGTCCTCCCTCCGACCTCGAACTCACGCTGCTCTTTTCCTGAGGGCAGGCAAAGCGCGGAGTCGCGAGAAAGGGATAGCGCTGCCCTGCGGAGAAACACCTGTAGGACACGCGCATCACAACATTGGGTGGTTGATCGCCCAGCATGCGTCGGCGCTAAAGCCATTTGCACATATATTAAGTAACGTTGCATCTATTGCAATGACTATGTTTTCCTCGCGCTTGTGTAACAACCTTCTATCTTTTCTTTCTCTTCTTGCTTTCCATTGCCGCGCAACAGTTCAGACGTCCATTGACAGCTGAGACCGTTACGAGTCGTGGTATACGCGAAAAAACGTGGCACGCGAAACGCCGCACAAAGTATACAGCGAGAGGTGATCCCAAACTATCTGGTAGGATGCCTTAAAGTGATTAAATTCAGGGGCTTTACGTGCCAAAACCCCCATCTGATTATGATGCACGCCGTAGTGGGGGACTCCGGATTAATTTCGACCACCTGGGGTTCCTTAACGCGCACCCAATTCACGGTATACACGGGCGTTTTTGCATTTCGCCCCCGTCGAAATGCGGCCGCCTCGGCCGGGATCTGATACCACGACCTCGTGCTTCGCAGCGCAACGCCAAAGCCTCCTAAGCAACCATGGCGGGTCCAGGATGCCTTGCCAAGCTGACGTGCACAACCGGCAAAAAAAAAAAAAAAATGCATGGCTCTGCCGGAGACCCCGAAAGCGCGCTTCCTAAGAGTCACTACGCTTCCTGCAACACCACCGCATCTTGGCGACGGCGCGCCCAGAAACGTGAGCCTGCGGATTCTTACGAATACGCCGACGCACGAGCCCTGACGCCACTCTCAGTCCAGAATATCGGGAGGCAAAGACCCGAGGGAATGCTAGACGCGCTGTTGCCGCGGGAGCTACAATTACATTTGCCCCGAGGTAAAAAGAAAAACAATGAGCCACCGCGTTCGAGGGCGATTTTTTACCCCGACCGCACCGAGCAGCAGTGGAAGCAGCGAGAGGACATGCGCCCAGCGGCGGCCAGACGTATAGAGCGAGCAAGAGTCGCTGCTGCCACCCTGCTGTTCTCCAACACACAGATTGACGGGGCCGCCCGTCTGTCTGTCTGTGTTTGCCGCGCCGGCAGACAGACAAGTCACCTGGAAGGAAGGGGGGAGGAGGGGGGGGGGCACCTTACGCGCTAGGAATTCGGAAGTCTGGAGTCGCCTTTCCCCGGCGGACCGCAGACCCTCTCTATTTGCAGCAGCGACGGACGCCAGACGCCGAACTGCGCTGCGCCACACAGACGAAAAAAACCGCAGACGGAGAAGAAACTGGAGGAGAGGAGCGAGAAAGAAAAATAGAGAAGCGCCGCCGCCGTCGCGACGACAAAAACCACAAAAAGCCGGCGTCGTCGTCCGTCGCGCCAGGCCATCGTGCTGCCCACACGCCTTTCCATACATACACACGCAAGCACGCCGCCGCCGCCTGCGCGTCGTCGCGCCGGGAACCGTGGGAATGTTGTTTCTCCGACGCCCCCGCCGGGTCTGCGCGGAGAAACGGGATCTTATACCGCTCATTCCATCGGGACGCCGACAGACGATGGGAGCGAAGACGACGACAAACAAGCAGCGCAGCCAGCCTGTCCTCGTGTTTCGCCCGCCTGGTCGCGTTTTATTCGTTTCCCCTCTGTCCCAGACGGCTTTTGTCTGAAGGCGGCGTGCAGCACGCGCAGCTCCCACGTTCGGCTGTCAACACGGACCAGGTTTTTCTCGTTGCGCCGCCGATCGAGTGGCACCAGCCAGCGGCGAGCTACAAACGAGGCAACGGCCAGCGAGCTCAAGCACACGTCTATTTTTTTTTTTTTCGCACGAGCACGTTGGAAGTGACCCACACGTTGTAGACGCACGGTAATTGGAGGATCCTCACATTAACGCGAGCGTATACCATTGAATGTAAGCTCGCTTCAAAACAAAAACCTCGACAATGTGGGCACCTTACCATCACGCATGCGCAGGATGAGTGGTGGAGAAAAGCGAAAAATGACTTGTACCTTCTTCATCTGCGTTTATTTTCTTCGTTCTTTGTGTGTGTGTGTGTGTGTGGGGGGGGGGGGGGGGGGCTATTGTATTTTTAACCCAATGCCTCACAGCTCGCGGAACCACCGACAGAGCCCCGGAAGCCGAGGATCAACGACGGCGTTCTCTGATATCGATGCAGGCCGACACACTCATTAGCAAACTGATGCACGTCTTTTCGTAATAAGATGCGCTTAATTAAACAGAACTAGTGGGCAACCTTCATTTCCTGCTGGAAGCCTTCGCGTGAATGCGAATGCTGCGATGGACCAATTCGCACACTGTATCAGCCGCGGCTGTCCCATAACTACTATTTGCTTTCGGTCGAAGCGCGTCACCCGCGTAAATACCACCTGTAAAACAAATCCCGTGTTTCAGCAGCTCTACATTATTACGGATCCGTAGAATAAAGTTGCTTTATTCGAGGGTCCACAGAATCAGCCCGGTGTGTAGTCTCTTGCCGCACTTCACAAACAAAGGCCCAGAACTCGCGCTATCGCTGGTCAACAGCCATCCACTGAAGTACATACACTGCGACTGAAATGAAAAAAAAAATTCATTACACAGATGTCGCGCCCGCTCATTACCGACCCACGTTTTACGTCCAACAATCTCGTCATTGCTGCAGTCGGGAGTCACATGCGCTGTGAAAACTCGACTTCCGCAGCATTAAATAGAAACTCGAGCGAAACGCGACGCAAGTCGGATGGTTTATTACGTCATTTCGCATATTTAGCATGTACGCTTCCAGCAACATTTAAGTGGTCGCTTTTCGAATCAGCCAGGCAACGCGAGGTTCTGCAGGTCGACAACTAGAAGGCCAATATGTTTCTGACGTTCCGGAAAAAACAACAGCGCTTATTCAACGACCCAGAGCCACAGCAGCGGCGGTAATTGCAGATTCTCAATTCAACGTAACTAGCTATTGGCTTTATAAGCCCCTAAAATGCTTCGTCTGCCCTCGAACACGAAACCGTGTTCAAGTGGCTCCGGATGACCGTCGGCGATTGCGCCGCTTTCGTTGGGAAAGCTCGACCGATCACGCGCCGATTGGCTGCAAAAATCACCTCCTCCCCCCATGCCGCCGCCCTCCATCGGGGAACTGCGGCAGACGACGACAGCGAACGCGTGCCAGAGAAAGCGACTGACAAACCCGGGTCCGCCGATCCGCGCATTGGATTCAGCTGCACCAGGGGCGCACGCTAGTGAAACCCGACACCGGCCACGCGAGCGGCGCGCGCGTGCTACGCACAGCATGGCCGGCCCTACATGCGCTCGACCGATTCCAGGCGCCTCTCGCACGAGGGGAGATGGGGGCGAAACGACCAGCAAAAAAGAAAAACCCACGCGACGGCGTGCGCGCACTCGCCCAAGAACCACGGCGGTGGAGACGACAAACCGATGGCGACCAGAGAGACGGCAATCAACCGCAAAAGCGCACGACAAACGCACACACGGAGCCCAGGCGCGCGAGAGTAGTAGCAGGCGGGCGGCGGCGAAAGTGGAGGAAGAAAGGGCGCACGACGGCGGCAAGGTGAACCCAGAAGAATCGAGACAAACAGAGGAACAGAGACGCGCCATCATCCGGTCTCCTCTGCCGCGCCGGCGCGCGAGGTCGAGTAGACGACGACGCACACTTTATAGACTGCCACCCCTCCCCAAACCGCCCCCCCTGCCAACGCCACCCCCGCGCTTCATCGCGTGCACGTGCTGGTCCCGCGCGCGCTCAGCCAGCCAGCTAGCTGGATGCATCCGCGCCACACGCACAAAGACCCGATATATACCTCCGCGGACGCTCGCAAATCACCCGGTGCGGGCTCTCCGGGAGGATGGAGGGGGAGGAAACAGAGAAAGGCCTCAAAACGAGAAACAGACGGCACGCGCACACCGAGGAGCAGAACGCATCGAAACGCAGATAGAGGGAGAGGGAGCCCGCTGTAGGCACACACAGTGAGAGAGAGAGCATTTCCGAAGTGTGTTCAACGAGAACTAAAGACAAGTCCCGCTCGGTGGAGACGGCAGAGGGAATCAAAAACACACCAGCAGCGCAGGAGGATCCGAACGCCAGGTGACGGCGGCGACGTGGAGGGAAGGCGAGAAAAGTAAGCAGATAGAAGCGCGCGCATCGCAGCAGCCGCGTTACCTACCCCCCTCCTCCTCTTGGAGACGGTCGGAGAGAGGCGGCCTCTCTCGCCCTCCTTCCGAGGATTTTTCGCTCTTTTTCGGAAAGCGCGCAAGACTGGCGACAAGGAAAAAGGTAAAGAAATGGGAGCAGGCAGAGCGAGATGGCCGCGCAGCCTTACGGGAGCCCGAGACCGGCGAGCGCTGCACAACAGGAGCAGCGAGCGAGCCTTCGGAGAGGGCACAAAAAAAAGTAAACCGTCGCAAAGCTGCGCCTCCCTCAAAGCGGGGACCCCACCACACACACCAAAAACCCACCAGATGCAAACGCCCCTCCCCCCGTCCCCGCTAACCATACTTTATATCAGAAAGACCTGAGTAAAGCCAGCGACGACGATGTGCCGTACAGTATTTGCACGCCGTCGGACGCTTATGTTTTTTCTGCTTTCTACAAAGCTGCCACACGCCCCAGAACTCCCCCTCTCGCGCCGCGTCCCTAGCCCCGGCTTTCGTTCTGCTTTCTTTTATTCGATTCTTCCCGCACCGCGGCGAGCCCTAGGCTAAAGGCGAGCAAGGGGAGAATCGACGCGGGGTCTGCGCCCGGCCTTGGCCTCATCCTCCTTTCTCCTCGAAGGAGGAAGGGAGCAGCGCGAAAATGGGCGAAAAACGCCTCTTTTCCGAAAAACGGGGAAGGGGAGGCCAGGGCGGATATTGAGAAGACGGCCTACGCTACAGGCGCCCACGGAGCCTCCTTCTCATCCTCTCGGGCCCTTTATCCATACGGCCTGAGACAGCCCCGCCGAACGGCGCTGCAGCCAACGAACGCCCCGGTCCATGCTATGCTCGCGGCTGGTGGTGGTACTTTGCTCTTCGACACGTGGCGGCAGCTGCAACAGAAGGCGCGCGCCGCCACGTCTCCGGAGAGAGGAGAAGACGCACCTTCCCGGGCCTCGTCGGACACAATATGCGCGCAGACCAGCGGCCCCCGCCTAGCTCTGCACCGTGTCCGCGCGATGAGCATTTGTATACTGCGTGCGCGGACAGGGCCGAAGTACACTGGAGCGAAGGCCAGAAGGCGAGCCCTAATCGCGACGCCCTGGGCCCACGTCTCGGATACCCGTTACTCGAAAAGATCCTTGTGCGACAGCGCCGACGTACTTGCTCAACGCGAAGAGGCACGCACGCCAGCTCGTATTCCGCGCAGCCAACCCTTGACCCGCGCGCTCGCTCCCCCCCCCCCCCCCCCCCCCCCCCCCGCCACGGCTGCTCCCCTTTTCCTCAGCGGCGGTCCTTTCACAACCATGCACTCCCTCTCCTCCCTTCTTGGCGGCAGAAGTGTGTCCCCGGCACATCAATCCTCGTTTTCGCCGAAAACGGCCTCAAAAACCGAACCCCGCGTCGTACGCACGGTGCACGCGCACAATGAGGAGGCCTCCTCTGCGCCATGATTAATATCGCACGCGTCCGATGGCGACCGCAAAGGATCCGAGAGCAAAGTAATGCGCGAGAAAAGCGCCCACAATGCGCGCACACCAAGAAGCAGAAAATGAAGAAACTTCAAAAAGAAACGAACATCGTCTGCTAACCAGAGCCGTGCGCAGCGGCCAAGTTTCGTACACACAGCTCGGCCTTCACCAACGACCCTGTGACAAATACGAAATGATCTGAATGCCAAGAAGACGTTGCGTTTGGATATAGTTGGTGATCTTCAGAATTTAACATTGGCTCGGAGCAGACACCCAAAAAATCGGGAGAGAGGCAACACCGGAGTGACTGTGCCGCGCCCAACCCGTTCGATTCTGACTTAGATGCTGCGGCATATGTCGCCTTGCGTCACTGCTACCACGGTGCGGTTCAAGAGTTCCCTAGTTGTACCCAATTCCCAATCAATGTTGCATAAAACCAGAAGCCGCATTTTACTCGGGGGCTTATACTCAGGTTCAACGGCCTTCAATGTTGCGGCACAGTAAGTTGTTAAATAATGCTCGGGTTTCATACACGCCAAAACACAATATGATTATGAGCCACGCCGTAGCGTGTAACCCGGGATATTTTAGACCCCCGGGGTTCTTTAACGTGCGCCTCCAAAGCTAAGCACACGGCCGTACGCGGCCGGGAATCGAACACGCGACCTCGTGCTTAGCAGAGCAACACCATAGCCGCTAAGCCACCTCGGCGGGTACAGTACACGTTGTCCGGTGACATGGGTGTGATATCAGCGCGAAACGTTTTCTGACCTTTGTCATTCACAATGTCCCTTGCGGCGACTTCAATGAGTTAAGCAAATCTTTCCCATGGCAAATTTTCACTCACACAGAAGTGAAAAGCTTCGAGCAAGCAGCCCCAGGAGCAACCGGATGCCGCATGTTCCCAATGGGCCTGGCACATCGAGCATATATTATATCGCTCCTTTTGGTGCTATACGAGCTCGAAGTTGCGTCTAATTAAATAAATAAATAAATAAATAAAAATAAAGCGCGCTCAACGCAAATAATTCTGCCTTCATTGCGCGCTACTTGCCCAGTCGTTATCGCATTCGAAACGACAGGCCAACTGGCTTTTAACAAAACGCAGGCGCAGTAGCAATATCTTCAGGCCAGAATGCACGAGAACGCGAATAGAGGAGTGAGAACGAAAAAAGTCCATTACACTTCACTAAATGAAGCCACGAAACTCGGTATATACTATACATCGTGCACATTGTGCACATATACATCGTGCACATATACATCGTTCGACATTAAACGACATTAAGCGCACATAAATGCGTTCAAAAGTAGATGTCAGCCACATCCCAGTCGACTCGACTTTACGGAAACGAGATCGAAAAAGTGACAGGGCGACAGATACCTGCAGAAATACTCCCGGGGCGGTATTCTGTAAGAGTCCGCCTGGTGGACATGTACATTTCGTCTGCTGTTGAAGTTCTGAGGGGCTGGGCTGGGGTGCGCTTCAGCAGGAGCCACGCGCCAGCCAATCAGCACTTCAGCAACAGACGAAATGGACATGTCCACCAGGTGGACTCTTACAGAATACATCTCCGGGATTCAGCACACACCCGCCGCGGTAGCTTAGTGGCTCTAGAAGCTGCGCTGACGCCGAGCACGAGGTCGCGTGTTCGACTCCCGACCGCGGCGGCCGCCTTTGATCGATGCAGACGAAATGCAAAAGCACTCGTGTACTTAGTTTTAGGTTGCACGTTAAAGAAACCCAGGTGGTCAAAATTAACCCGGAGCCCTCCACTACGGCGTGCCTCGTAACCATTAGATCGTGTGTTTTGGCACGTAAAAAAAAAAAACCCATACTTTATTATTCAACAGTTAGCACACAACAGTGGCAGCACAAGAGGCCACGGTGCGCCGCCGGTTTGCACAACTTCCAGAGCACAGAGGAGGCCCGTGGAGACTTCATTAAACAACAAAATCAGGATAAGGAGCAGCGGCGTCCGAGCCCCGACCTTTCCCTCTGCACTCCCTCTGTCGACCGTCTCCGCCTGCCCGCCTTGCCTTCCGGAAGCGAGACGTCACACACTCCTACGTACGCATGGTCGCGTGCGGGCAACACAGGCCGCGCACGCGCCGCTGACGAGCGCTGCACAGCAGCACGAGCCGGGGTCCCGACGGTAAGATTACCCGGGCGCCCACGCACACAAAAAAATATTAAATAAATAAAATAAAAAAAGGGGGGGGGGGCGGGGGTGAGGAGGACTGAAGAGCCAGAGCGCGCTTCAATGCACGCTTGGCAAACGCCTCGAGAAACCGGAGTAGGCTTTGCGGTGCAGTGCAGGGAAAGACAAGAGGGGGGGGGGGGATAAAGAAAGGGGGGTGCGCGCACGCACACACACACACCCACACACACACACACGCACAGTCCAACAGCGTCAGACTCGTGACGACCGGATGACGCACGACGGAAGGCCGTCGTCGGTCGACGCATCGGAAACGGGACGGGAGGACGGAACCCCGACCGAAAACCGGCCAAACATCGCAGGAAGCGTAAAATATGCGCGCGAGACCTGCATGGGTGACGCGGATTTCGGCATAAGTTGTCGCGCGCGGAAGGTAAAAAAGAAAGAAAATTAGCAGCAGCAGGCAGCAGCCGAGGCACACGAGCAAGGAGTCCCGGTTGTTCGTCTTCTTTCTCATCCGGACGAAGGAAACAGTGACGACGATGACTACATGCCCGGCCTATTTGGCTACAAAAACAGAGAGCCAAAAAAGGAGGCGCACATCGGCGCGAAACGTGGCACAGAATATGCGCCACGTCGTAGAGGCGCAGCGGTGTTCGCGAGAAATTCCTCCGTCCGGTTCTTATTTTTGCAGGCCTCGAGGCAGCAGCAAACGGCGCATGCAAATGACGCAAAGGGTGTAATGTTGGGCTTCACGTTCTTAATAAGGGAGCTTCTCGGTGAAAAAATCATTTTCGTGATGACGTGTACATAAAACACTGCCACGGGCGTCAAATGATTTACAGTGTTTTCTTTTTGTTCTTTCTCACAACAGAGAGGAAAGCGACAGAAGAAAACAATAGTCGGTCGTTTGCGAAGAGCGTCCTCCGCACAGAGCGTAACTTGATATTGTAGTAGACATTCGCAGCCACAAGTGCGAAAACGCATTCCTCCATCTGCAGCGAGATTGTTACCGCTTAACGCGCGCACGCACGCACAATACCAATAAGATGAGCAACAATAACATCAACGCCACCAAGAGTAAAAAAAAAAAAAAAAAAATTATGGGGTTTTACGTGCCAGAACCACGATCTGGTTATGAGGCACGCCGTAGTGGGAGACTCCGGAATAATTTGGACCACCTGGGGTTCTTTAACTTGCACCTAAATGTAAGTATACACGAGTGCTTTTGCATTTCGCCCCCATCGAAATGCGGCCGCTGTGGTCGGGATTCGATCCCGCGACCTCGTGCTCAGCAGCCCAACACCTCAGCCACTAAGCAACCACGCCGGGTCCACTTAACTTTGTGCTTCAATGCATAAGCGTTTTCCTCAAAAAGTTAACTTGAACGCCCATGCATTTCGACGGACACTTTGAAAATTAATATCTCGAAACTGGTTGACTCCTGAGAATTCGTTCCAAGTGGATTCGCCTTGCGAACTCGAGGGCTGTAATTCGCAGACTGAAAGATGTGCCGTAAAATAATTAAAGTTAATTAGCGTAATTATTTTATTTATTCAATTAGGCGTTTTTATTTCTCGTGGAAGTAATGGCCGCCTCATCCAGTAAGTTTAGATCAAGGAATTGTGCTAATGTAACACACGCACTATTCGATCATGTAGCGAGACGCGCAGGCTTCAAAGCGGCGTGCTAATAAGGCCGCGCCACACCTGCTCCGGACGGGAAGTAGACTAAAAATGGTTTTAGGCGCAAAAAATAGACACGGACAACAGAATAAACGTTTGCAACGCTGCCGACATGAGCATGCCGGAGTTCTTTACCGGCTGAATTGCGAGGATTATTAACAAGCACTCTAATTCATCATGCGTTCAAGTATCGGCACTATAGTAGGACAAAATTACAAAAAAAAAAAAAAACAGCAGTTGGCAACAAAGGCACACGGACCGCGCGGGGTTGTGTTACTCCGCGAGCCAATCACAGAAGCAAAATCGGCGTCATGCGACGTTCTCAAAATGGCATCGTACTTGATACGACTGTACCTTTACTTGTATGTTCCACTATAATAGATGAGTGAAAACGTACAAAATTACGCGTTTGTAATTTTATTTTTGTCGTTACCGCCTTATTTAGGTAACGGGGAAAGATTGAAGTACGAACTATTTGCAGCCCCGCGGAGGAACAGTCGCTGGCGGTTATGAGGGCGTGGGCGGGGCTTCACTGCAGGCTTAAGTTGTATCCGACTATACACACATAACGCGGACCGAAAGACTCATATAATGACCGGAAGAGTGCTTGCGGGAGGGGCGCGCAATGAAGTGCAGCCTTGAATCAACAAGGCTTAAGCTTAAATCCGTAACAGCTTAAAGGAGGCAGTATTGAAGAAAAGCAATCGCTTCGCATACAGCTGAAACATCGGAAGTCGATCTACATACAGTAGAGGACCAAAATGTATTTTTTTTCCATTTTCGGTCTACGGAGCTAAACTGATCAGAAAGCTGCCTTACGCCAGGCCGCTAGCCTCGAACAATGATTAGCCTATCGAACACTCACCGCCACATTATTCGCGCAGCGTAGCCTACCCATCATACACCCGACTTGCATATTTCAAGAGCGCCGTGACAGGAGAGCTGTGTACATTAACCAGTATGTCTGTAAATACACGCCCGCTAGTGAGAGAAAGTTTAATGATAACTGGAGAGGCTAGCCGAGCGAAATACACTTTCCCATGCTACGTAATTAATATAAGGAATGAAAGGAAGACACACGCACACACATGCACTCGCGCATAAATTCACAATGTAGGCAACAGTGAACACTATGAATTGAGCTACAGTGGAAAAATGGAGCTATATGGCACCGGCAATAAACAAAATGTTTTGAATTTCTGTCACCCTGGCAGCAGCAGTTCACGCAGAAAACAGCAAAGGGTGACTTTGAAACGTTGGTAATGATTTCCATAAAAAAACACCAACGTCATATAACTTTGTACACTGCTGTATGTCTGGCATGGGGACGACTGGTCCAGGCACAGGTTGCTGCCTATTTGTGTCGATAACGTCGCCACACAAAGAACTGCCGGGCGTCGTGTTGCAAAATGAGAGCAGCAGCAGCAGAGAGACAGATAGAGAGAGAAGAAGGGGGAGGGGTAGCGCGGTAGTGAAAACGAACATACCCGCCGAGAGCAGTCTTTGTGTATATATATTTTTCTCTTTCTTTTTTTTTTTCTTTGCGCTGCCTAATACTTTTGTTTCGTCTTTCGCGCCTAGCTTAGCTTTTAGGCCTCTGAATGTCGCCGCAGCGTCCCGATTTAAGCCACCTTCATTCGAATTCCTTCCCACTCGCAAGTCTTCCACACGTAAGACCGACTTCGGTCTATACTGCAACCGGCACAGACAGCGAAAACAGCGCGGTCGGAAACCCGAGTGAGACAGGCGCCACATACCCTGCTCGCCGTTCCTTCCGCATTACTTGAACACACTTCAAGAATTTGGAGGCCTCGCTGCCAGGATGCGCACTGACACCCGGAAACGATTGCTCGTTGTGGCAATACGCCGGCGCGCAAAGCTGGCATCGCTCTGCGACACGGCCGCGCGCGCGTTCTGCCGACTCCTCGCAAGCGCGAAAGTTAAAACGCACGCGCAAGCCGCGCCGTCGCGAGGACTGGGCGGCCATGAAAGCGTCGCAAACGAGCATTTACGGTACCCAAGGATGGCACCGCACTGCTTAACAATGGTGCTGGACGAGACGAGCTGACGCGCCGTGGCGTGCACAGTCGGTCGGTGGCGATTTCTCGCACAGTCCATCCTATAGCAGAGAACACGACGAGCATGGCGTGCGTGCCAAGAAGGTTGCACGACCGCTCCTTTCCTACCTAATCGGATAGACAAGTTCACACTGACGTCATCCTAGCCGCCATGTTGGAGGACCAGCCCTACGGTCATACTAGGAAGCTGCGCCCGTGACGTCTCGTGCAAGCTACCTATATAGCTTTCCGATGCGAGTAGGGTTCCAAACAAGTTATCAAGGACGTTTGTTCAGGAAAACTTTGGCTGCCTTCCGAACTTTTAAAGGTAAAGCACAGAAATTCTCTTCGTATTCTTTCTGATCAGGTTCGAGCTGAGCACAATTATGGCATTAGGTCGAAACTTGGCAGTGCGACAGCGACGACTACACTGTCGGGCGCTCGAGCACGCAAGCACCGGCTTGCATGTGCGCTGCAGCTTTCGTTGGATGGATGGACCGGTCGGTGGTGTACGTGGCAACCGCAGCCGCCTAGTTAAATGTGTATATATATATATACTAGACCCCCCCCCCCTCCCTATGTGGCTTAGTTAAACTAACGCAGGACACAGCAGAGAAGCACAACAAAAGCGCTACCTCACAGCTGAGACAGAAAGCGCGAGAAGATCGTCCTGCCGGCGTTACTCCGCGCGCGAAGAGGGATCGGGGACAGACGAAGGGAGACAAGTGATCTTGAAAAGTAGACATTAGGAAAAACGGGAATATATTGCCCAGCTTGCCCATTAACCACAACTAAACTCATTAAACATGCTTTTCTGCTGGGCCCCACATCTTTGAAATTGCGTTCTAGGGTATTACGTCCCAAAACCAATATCCGATTATAAGGCGCGCCGTAGCGGGGAGATTACGAATCGAGTTTGACCCCCTAAGGGTTCCTTGACGTGCACCCAATGTATGGTACACGAGCGTTCTTGAATTCAACCCAGTGGGCTTAAGAATGCAGCCGCCGCGGCCGGGTTCGAACCCGCGACCTCGTGCTCAGCAGCGCAACGCCATAGCCACTGGGCAGGTCATACCTGTTTGTCGCCATTACGAAGTGTGCTGCGTTTCTCAGTCCGTTCGCAGATTAACGGGTGCCCCCAAAACGCTGTCGCTACACTGCACAATAGTCTGTTATCACGGCGAGTCGTAGCCAAAATCGGAAGGTGTTGATTGATAATTGCGATAATTATTATTTCTTGCTGGTTGCGTGACTGGTTAGTCGCTTAACCGAATGAGCAAAGCATTTTTCGCACAGTTGTCGGCAGTCAGTTCCCGTGCTCAAGTAAATTACTGCAGGGCCGCTGTAGAAAATTCGTGCTAGTTGCCGTTGTTTTTCAGCTGCACAGAAGCGTAACTGTACAAGGTACAGAGACTGGGGGAAGAACTTCATAGCATCGATGAGTACAGACAATGTACATTCGATTATTATTTTTTTTTTTTTTTGCTTTAAATGAAGGTCCGGGACCCTCTCTCTAAACCCCAGAAAAATACCGTCTCAAGTCCTGCTCCCCCGTGACCACGTTTTGCGACATGACGTCCCGATATTGTAACCTAATGAGAAACAAAACCGAAACTGGTCGTAGAAAAGCAATTATTAAAAAATATATTTAGGGCGCTCTGAGGCTTGCTAGTATTCTTTCTAATGGTTAGAGGTTTTAAACCTTCATTTATCGCAAAAAAAAAAAAAAAGACTAGTCGAAAATAACATGCCAGTACTTCCTTACCTAAATATGAATCACTAAATTCGATGCTAGATATTTTACCCCGGCAACAAATGATTCAACCAGGCGGACGTCATACACTGATAATCACGAATAAATCATGGTTGAGCACGGTCAGTGCCCAACCGGCACGCATGCAATTAATACAGATCCTGACACTCGCACCGGTTTTGAGACATTCATCCCCAAACACTGCCACGTAATACGTCGGTGCTCTCCCAACGCAGCTTTGACCCGCCGAGCGTAAGGCAAAGTTTGCGGTTTAACTACACATGGAACACCAATGCATTTTTTAGCCGCAGGTCTCTGCTTCTATTACTTACTACTCAGCTCGAAAACCGGCGCCAAGCCTGCTACCGCAACGAAATGCGACCATCTCGCCATCTATGGGAAGCGCCGAATACCAGCACCCGTCCTCCGAGATCCAAACAGATTTCAGGAGCTACCATTAGGAGAGAGAGACAGTGCATCTCTCTCAGCGGTAAGCAGACTCGCTGCCTGGGGGCAACTTAGGGCAACTCGCAGATAGCTCCGCAGAGTGCGAGAAAAAGAGAGAGAGAGAGAGTAAAGAAAGAAAACGCACGTCGTCCCCGCAGGCATGTCCGGCGGCGAATGGACGGGACGCGCGGCACGCCGCCGCGGAGAACGCAGTCCGTTCCGCTCGTTGGTGTGCATGCAGTGCGTATGGGCAGGGACCACCCAGACTGGGGGGCGCTGTGAGGAAACAGGCGGACGCCACATCCGCATGCGCCGAACACACGGTGCCGATGCGCGGTGTCCGTCACTGTTTCGATGAAAGAAAAATCAACACTGCAGGATCCTCTATACTCTGTTTCATACATCGCGTGCAACGCTGAAGCTGCGTTCGCGCCAAAAATAGTTCGGTGTTATTTTGCCAGCAATTACGCGAAACTGATTTTATCTAGGCTAAGCATTAAATAGAAAAAAACAATATGAAATAGAACAAAGCCCTTTGTTTTCGGGGTTGGAGAAGAGCTCAAGGCTTCAGCGGCACAAGTGTCATCTGTGAGAAAAAAAAATAAAAAAATGCTGCCAGTGGTCAAAGTTTAGTTTTTCCATCAGGTGGAGGCCATCGCAAGTGATGACGCTGAAAATCAATGATAGTCATTGCCAATGGCGTCAAGTGGCAGAATTAACAGTTCGACCTTATGTGCACAAGGATATTAGGTACCAGACCTAGGCGACGGATTCGCTGTCTCTCACATAACCTGCATGACAAAAGACTAGCTAGCTGTGAATTCCTACGGAATGTCACCCTCAATGTGGCATCCGATGTCCTAAGATATAAACCTTCTCCACTACTATGTGTGAAGGTGAGTTGTCAATCAGAGGGAAATGGCTGCTATTATGTAAGCGAGCAGGGGCCAACGTCAACAAGCACCATTTGATCTGAGCATGCAGTAACTTTCAAAGTGCATTCAGTCAGTTATTGATGCTGAATCTGGTTTTATTGGACAGCCTTAGAATCTAAGACAGATGAAATAAACAATAGGGAAGAAAATATGGAGCAAACAGCATAATTAAATCTGTCTAAAATATTGTCACTTCTTAATATGTTATGACATCATGCTGTTATTATTATTACTGATTATTATGCCATAACAAGATGCAACCGGCACTGACAACAGGAAAATACGACAGGGATGACATGGAACTATCAGCTGGCAATTATAGCAGGCACAAGAAGCTACAGGTACGATAACACAATTAGGATAAGAAAGCACAATGCTACATGAAGTTCACCTGTTAACCCTTCAAGGACACGGCATATGAAAGAAATACTTATTTTTCATTGAAATGTGCAGAATACACCAATAATAAGGATATTCAACGAAAAGAAAAAATATTTTGTGGAAACTCTTTCAGCAATAGGTTTGTTGCTTGCAGGCAACACCAGGCAGAGCACCAAAAGCAAGCTTTGTATGAAACTAGTTCTAACAGTTCTCATCGTATGTGAAACAGAGGTGTACATTGCATTTCCTCTACATTACTAGTGTGATACAACTGCAGTTTGGGATTTTGCCTAAATCTTTCTCCTCAGACCGTGCTTTCAAAAAAAAAAAAAAATCAAGCCACACACAAAAGTACTACTTCCTGGTTTTCTGTTCCTGATCTAATTCAACAAATGACGCTTGCTGCCTATCATTCAGTGTTTTCCAAAGACATTTAGCCAAGAACTCCATTTTCAAAACTGAAATTCGACAAGAAAAATATGTCTTTGGTTTGTTGGCTGAAGGTAACACTCATCCATAAAGGGGCAAAAAGAAAAAAAAACTCATATAGAAGATACAAAGCCCATATGTAAAAGCTAAGCCAGTAAGCAAAAAATCTTAAAACCATTAAAAAGCAAAACCAATAAAAAACAGCTAACTAAAAACTAACCAGTTAACAATGAAAATGATAACGAATAAATGTGAGAATGGCCCAACAAGTGATGATGCACAAGTGCATCTTCTCTGATATCTAATATCTTTGTCAAGAAGGGCGATTGATGAGGGGCTGGAACATGCTGTGACCTCCTTGTTGATAGTATACATACACTTTCTTAATCTCATGCCACTGGTCCCAATATTTCCTTATTGCACAAAAGAGATCAAGAATGGGCAAGCATCCACACAACCTGCAATGAAAAACCAGGGTACTGCCTGCTGTTCCTTTCTATTAAATATTCGTAGCTCACATCCTGTCCTGAAGGTGGGCATCACTGCGGAACAAGTGGCTCATGCTACATGGCCTGGGGTGACATGGCCTGCAAGCATTAAGTGCCACCAAAATGTGCATGCTGTAATGTGCTTTGTGCGCTGTTGCAGTGAGAAGCCAAGTGAACTGAACTTTTAACTCATGCCTGGATCACGCACTTGCACCATACTGAAGATACCGAAACGAGTTCAGATTTTGATGCAAAACATCTTTAATATCAGTCAGCGTGGGTCACTTGCTAAAGCCCCTCAAATGTAATGAAAACATGTTACAGCATTATTGCTTATATCTTTGCAACCATATTACCCTGCGCAGTACTAAACTCAAATTCCCACACTGTACAAGCACATGAACTGCCCCTCTACTGTTTTCTTCTGAGCTGTCTCGAAGTAATGCATTGCAAGTAGCCCTAACAATATCGTCAAAAACTACTGTCACTACCAGCCACATGAGTATAGAATAACATAAAAAACACACACATAAACTGGCATATTGATGGCAGTGACATACATGCATGAATGCATGCACACAAATGTGTGTGTTTTGTCACTCTTATCAGACTTGCACGTAACAAATTACATGAAATCAAGTACTTGTAATCAGTTAGGTCTTTTGGTAATTTTGTAAATTAATGATTACTTAGCTTACACCGTAATGCTCACTGTAATTCAATTGCTTTTTTTCAGCGACCAATTACATGCAACCAGTTACATTTTTCGCGAAACAAGCTTAGCAGGAGAAGCAGCTTTGAGCCCTTAAATTTGACCAGAACTACAGCATCCAAAGGGATGAAAACATGTACATGGGTTACCGTCCTTCCACAATCAGGGTCCTGCAGCTATGCCACGATCACCTGAACATGGCAGATTTGAAGATATGTATGCTTCTCTTGGAAGTCCAACCTCTGAGCTTATCTCTTATAATTTTTGTTTCCTCTCTACCACTACTGGAAGCGCCTTTAAGCTGCCTTCATAGGCACTATGAAGTGCCTATGAAGGCAGCTGTTTAATGCATCTTCGCTTCGTGCTGTCTATGACTTGTCTGATAAAGACAGAAGTTTTGGGCCGTTGAACGCATATGTCTCCATCTGTTTCATAATTACGCGATTTACGTACACCTATTTTTTCGATTGTAACACACAAACAGTACCATTAGGGTTGAATAATATGTAGTTTTATAATGCATTACAGATTTGGCCACCTTTTCAAGGAACGTGAATGTTTGCTGGCATCAGTTACAATTAGTGCGCCAGGTGGAGGTCCACCAGATGTCGGCCGACAAATTAAAATGGTGCTCCTAAGGCTTGATAGCGATGGGCGCTACGAACGTTGATGCCAGGGAATTACCTATGGACATTTTTTCAATTTTTCACTGGCCTTATCAAAAGCGCATTCCTCTAGTTCCAGCAACAATGAAGAGCTGCACATCATAGAGGACCCAGGTGTTCATACATTACAACACAGTCCTTCTCTCCAGCATGCCCACTGAGTGAGTTTTCAGTGCCGCTCTACAGATGTCCTTACGCGAAAACGAAGGAAGATAACGAAATAAAATTTTGAAAAGCAATTCTTAGTGAAGATAAATGTGTGAAGGGCTGCAGAGGATGCACTGAAAGAGCCAGGCCAACTCGTTCTATTTAGTGTATATGTGCAATGTAATAAAAGAAGGGAGGAAAGCAACGGTAAAGTAATCAATTACCAGTTTTCAAAGAAGTAGCTGCAATTATAATCAGTTCCTTTTTTTTTCTGCGATGAGTATACAAGTTTGCTTATCATCCATCATTCACAGCCAGCTGATACCGTTGATAACATGGGTGGAGCATCACTTTGATCACTAACTGATGAAGCACGAAAAGCGTGAAAATTAACAGCATAAAAAAAACGCATCGCTACCAAACCGCAGCCTGACTAGGTCAAAGGCAAGCGTATGTGTGTGCAGCAACACATTGACAAGCTTGGACCATACTCTCAGACAATCACTTTCGAAGATACTTTACCTTTCACAATATTTTGCGGGATTAGCACAGCACGCATTGATGGCAGACAGCGTTTCTGGCCCTATGATAAGTTAGCGTGCTTGGCACTGCGCCAAGAATGCCATCACTCTTAGACGCCAATGCATGTTGCGTTATCAAGCAAAATTGAAGGTATCCCCGTAAGTGACGATCTCAGAATATGGCACGCCGTGATTTATGGAATAAAGTCCCTTTTTGTCTGGCAAATTCAGTATTTCAGACTCCCGACTGTTTGGACTTCTTGGCGGTAACTGTCGAGTGCAAAATTATCAGTCAGCGATTGTATATCATAATGCGTGTGACAATGCTAGGGCTCTTTCTTGGTGGAATTTTCAACAAAAACAGCTTCTCTGAGCATGGGCTGAGATATTGGAGCATGTTCATTAAATACTTGTTCATTGGTTATAAGCATCGCCTTATGGAAATCACTGCAGCGGCGCAATGATCCCAACCACCCACAATCACCACCGCAAGTGAAATGTTATGCATGGGCAAGGAAAGTAACTCCAGATATTCATCACTTCCTATGGAAATGCACAGGGCTAAATACATTCTGGGAGAAGCACCAACTCAAGGCAGTGACATCTTTCAATGACTGGATCCGACTACAGGCTAACGTGAAAGACAATTGAATTAAAATGGAGCTTCACATGTGAAGTTTACATAGTGGGCCTACTTAGCCCGATCTCCCTTAATCATTTCCCCAAAACACCTCAAATCATCGTTTAAACTGGCCCTGAAACATTTTATCTCGAAGCTGAGCAACACAGTAAAATGACTGCAATGCATTCAAGGAATATGTTCCCAAATACATTTTTTTAAGAGGACCTATTACAAAGTACGTTTATCTAGGTCAGTTACTCACAGGGGACCCGGATCACGAGAAAGAAATTTACAGAAGAATAAAATTGGGTTGGAGTGCATACGGCAGGCATTGCCAAATCCTGACTGGGAGCTTACCGCTGTCGTTGAAAAGAAAAGTATACAATCATTGCATTCTACCGGTGCTAACATATGGGGCAGAAACTTGGAGGTTAACAAAGAAGCTCGAGAACAAGTCAAGGACCACACAAAGAGCGATGGAATGAAAAATCTTAGGACTAACGTTAAGAGACGGGAAGAGAGCGGTGTGGATCAGAGAACAAACGGGGATAGCCGATATTCTAGTTGACATTAAGCAGAAGAAATGGAGCTGGGCAGGCCATGTAATGCGTAGGATGGATAACCGGTGGACCATTAGGGTTACAGAATGGATACCAAGAGAAGGGAAGCGCAGTCGAGGTCGGCAGAAAACCAGATGGGATGATGAAGTTAGAAATTTGCAGGCGCAATTTGGAATACGCTAGCACAAGACAGGGCTAATTGGAGATTGCAGGGAGAGGCCTTCGTCCTGCAGTGGGCATAAAAATATAGGCTGATGATGATGATGATGATTACAAACTACGGAATTGCACTAAGTGGGGAACAAAGCAGATACATGGCACTCACCGCAGCATCACTAATGCCACATATGTTGCTCTCATAAGCAAATTAACCGCCTTTTCTTCTTGACTTTATAGTGAGCTTCAATGCTTTGTGCTCATTGAAATGCATGTCCTTTGAATTACATAATTCATATGAAAGTTTCTCAGAAAGGTATTTTTTACTTTGCCAGTGACACAAATTTGCCACTAAACACAATTAAGGCAGAAGCAATGTATTTTTTGTGATATCCATTAATCACTCAAGCGTCCAACAAAGATGACGCTTCTATTTTGCCTTGGGAATCAGTTTTGATGGGTTGTGCATAGTAATAAAGCAATGTTTAAAATTAGGAGCCTACCTACCAAAGTATCTATCAACACGCTCAACACCATTTTGCATTATACTCATAGGCTTTTCGGCTCTGCACACCAGTTTCTGAGAAAATACAGTAAAACCTTGCTATAACAAAGTTAAAGGGGGAGGCGAAATTACTCAGATGTATCCATTTCGTTATATGCATTATGGCCCTTTAGTGCCACATATGCTCAATGTGGTGCACAACTTTGAACCATGCATATAAGAAGACGACGTCGCGGCCCGCAGAACCGCTACACGGCCACGTATGCAATGAAATTTTAATAGAACAGCAAAAGAATCTTCGGCGTGCGCAACAGTACTACTTCATCAGGGGTGGGAATGCCCTAAGTCATCTTGTAGCAATTTTTGGCGCAGATAAAATTTCATTCCGGAGCAGATTGGAGCGGACAAGTTCTGATTTTGGAGCAGTATGAAGTATGCAAATTTAAATTTAGAGCATTATTATAATTAAGTGGGGTAACAGTTACAAAACTTTGAATTCTGCAGCATTAAAGAAGTGTTGAAGAGCAGGCTAAAGGAATTTTTCGTACTATTCTTGTATTAAGTGCTGGTGAAGTGATTAGAGGTGTTTTCAAACAGAAGTTGTGAAGAGGTTAGGTTTAGTAAACATGACAGGGGTTTATTCAAAAACATTTTGAGGTAATGTGACAGCCCCAACTACCTCAAACCAAGATTCTGCACGTGACTGACTTCGCTTTGCCACTCACTAGACTGACTGGAAGCACCTAGACACCTGGAGTTAACACTAAGTGATTGGGCGTAAGCTCCCCGAGTAAGCTAAAGGGGGCGAAATTCCTCCCGTCTTGGCCTCTTCTTTTCCGAGTCCCCTCAACACACATGCCTTGCCTCGCCGCACACTGTTCTCTCAGTTTGCGCTTATAGATCACAGCGATCACGCTGCGCAGTCAATTCAAAACAAAGACCACGAAAATAAAAGGTGCGGCTGGCAGCGCACATTTCCATGGACACCAGCACAACTATGCGACTCAAGCAACAGGGAGGCGCAGATAAGCACCAGCCCTCTGTGCCTGCCCTCGCTCGCCGGCTTGGGTGGCAAGGTAAAAGAATGTTGCTACCTTTGGTTTTATTCACCGACGATGATTATGGGGCGGTGATAAACTTTCACCTGGCCTGCTTGAGCTAATCAATTAATCTATAGATATTTATCAGTCTAGCATCTTGTCTACATCTTTTTAACCTTTTCTCTCTTCCTTAAAACTTCTACATCTACCTTGTATAGTTACCTATGCCTGTAATGGATCCAGTCCTATCGATTTATTCCCTGCTTTTTTTCCCCCCACCAATCTCTAAACATCTCTTGCTTATCTCGACTGCTGACCAGATAATGCTTCCCATCCACTTTAATACGCAACCCTTCTCGAAGTGGGACGCTTCCATGGGCCTCACTGGATGAATACCTTCGCATTCAATTAGGATGTGCTGAGTTGTCTCTAGATGCTTGCTGCAGCACACACATGCCTCATCCTATTGCGAATATTTGCTCCAGTATGTTTTTGTCCTTGGAAACCCACTCAGGCCTCAACAGCAAGGCACTGCCCTTTTGTGTTATCATAGATTTTCCTTTCTAATTTCTTTTTTGTCATTCTTGTAAATCTCCACGGTCCTTTTTGTTTTCATCCTTTGCATCCACTTTATTGTCTTTGTTTCTCTCACTTTATTTTTGATGATTCCTGGTTGTCTTCTTACACTTTCAATAACCCTGTACTTGGTTGTAAACTTTCTTGACCTCTTCCTCCACTCTGTGACCATGCTTTATAATAGATAATTGTGCACTTTCGCTGCCCATTCATTTCCATCTATGTTCCTGTGTATTTCTTCAAAACTAATTTTGCTCTGCGCTTCTCGAACTTCACATCAGGTCCAACCCATGTTTTCCTGCCCTGCCTCATTGGGGGTGGCTGTTCACGCCCATTAGCAACCAAAATATGAAAGTTGCTTTAACACACACTCGGACACCAAGAACACAATGACCTGCACTGCGTTGGCGATCTTTCGCTGATAACTGGCAAAGCCAATGCTGTCCAAGCTGTTCTGGCGCAGTGCAGTGCAGGATTCCCACCCCTGCTTCTTAGCATCTGACACGACTGCCTTTACTATAACTGCCTCCTGTTGCAATGTGATGGTCTTTCGTTTCTGCTTTCCATTTGGTTCTTCTATACCATTGTGAAAGTGAAAAGAAAAGGCGACACGGTCGAAGAACACAGCTTCAAAGCTGCAACGCGAACTAAGCCCATCGTGCTCGAGCAGCACATGGCATACAACACAGCACGCTGACTATGTAGCTTATCCAGTTCAATCCGCCACTCTCACGTGTCTCTGCTGAGTGAATGAGGAGGCCATCGAACCTTGCCGCACCGGCCTGGCTTGGCCAACTCATGGCCTCTGAGATAGCATTGCAGCTGCATTGCCCGAGTGTCGCGCCAAAGTGAGAGAGAGAGAAGTGGATGCACTGGTCTTTCGGACTGCCACGTGCACGCAGCAGCTCACCATTGCGCTTCCCTTTCTCAATGTGGCACGTCGCGCAGGCTGGCATAGGTTGGGTGCAGCCAGGTGTGGCTGCTGAGATTGCACGGGCATATTCAACACAGGAATGCACGAGTTATAAACTTCTACACCGAATGTGTGCTGAACGCCACGGAAAGAGATATATTCGGTGTGCAAGCTAGGATCGGGTATATTTTGGTTTCGAAGACAAATCTAGTTCGTTATATCAATTGGCAGGACAATTTTACTTCATTAAAACGAGGTTTTAGATACATGGATGCCTATGGGGATTTCTAAGGAAATAATGCTTGCTTTGTTATATCAATTATTTTGTTATATTTTGTTTCGTTATAACAAGGCTTAACTCTATCTCTAATTTATGTTGTCATCACCCACTTGCAATGAAACTTTGAGCAATACAGTAATTTACCAAACTTCCAAATGAACAAAATAAGCATTATTGTTATAGCAGGCTCTCACTGTAAGAAGTCAACGTAACTGAGTTGAATGGAATTATCACGGATCTGCTGCAAGTTGTAATTGTAATCAGTAACTTTGAAACTACTACCACAAAGACAAAGAGTAGCCCTAGATGCTTTGGCTTCTAACACAGTATCGACAAAAGCCAAAACAATCACTATGGAACTCAACGTCAATAATTACACGGTGAAAGAAATCACACCAGCCACTTTTCTTTCTTGTCATTTACAAAAGTGCCAACCTTCAATAGTACAAAAGTACAAAGGAAGATGGAGACTTGAAGTGATCAACAGTGGTCAAACGAAGGATGTCTTCAACAACACCCCTTGCTGAGACGTTGCTTCCAGAGACATACGTAGTTTGACCATTGCAGAACCTTCAACATTAGCCTGTAATGTTACTAAAATACTATACATGAATGTACAGACAGTCTCAGCAACTGCTAGCACTCTGAAATTGGACAGCCGAATAGAGTTGCCCCTTTCCACTTCCTGAATTTTGGAGCACTGGAATCTTAACAGACGCCCCAATCCTAGGTACGTGCAAGGGTGCCCACTATGAGGAATGGCCTAAACTTTTGGCAGCCCTTCCCCTAGGCAATTTCAATGGCTTACATTAGCTCCATACTGGTCAGCTGCAAATTTGCCATGCATTCATGGAAAATAACCTGAGTAGAAATGGCACTAACTACAAGAACACTAAAAAAAATATGTGAACAGAGCACAGTCAACTAACCTTTATTTGAATCATGCATATATACGTTGAAGGAATGAAAAGGCAGACGCCATCAGGTACTAAAGAAACACACAGAAAGCAAGCAAAGTAAGCTGGTACAAATCTTTTTATTGTTTTCTTTTGCTTCTCTGGTACCAGCTTATTTCTATAACCTTTCCATCCCTTAAATGTATGTATGTGTGTATATATATATATATATATATATATATATATATATGCCTGCACGATTCAAATAAACATAACCTGACTGCACTGTGTCTGCATCAATTTCAGTGTCCTTGTGATTAGTGCCATTTTTAACTGGTTGCCTGCCATGGCATCTCCATTCAACTCACCCAAATCAATACGATGGTCCACAATATTGCAGAGCATCTCAAACTGAGCCAGTGAAGCATATTTTGCCAGAAGTGAAAGAAATGGCCAGCTTACATTCATTATTACATAGCCTCAACTTCAATGTTGATGACACACTAATTACCTGTCATTCGTACTCATCTGTGAGCTGCACAGATGATGAGATGCTATGAGGAAAATCTGAAACCTTTAAACAGCTTTAGGGGGGTGCAAGGAGGGCAATTGTCCACTCAACTCCTTCATTGCATGAAAGCTATGTCTTTGGCATGCACCTTCATGCATGCTTAACGGATATACATAAATTGTAAATCCTAATGCAGCCCAGAAACATTCATTCACAAAAATGGTAGCTTCAACAGTTTTGGCAGAGGCCTCACGCTGAACAGGTATTACCCTAAATTTTCTGGAATATAGATGAAAGTGAATATTGCCTATGAATTTAGATTACTATGCTTCTTTTCAAAATTATATTTAATACCAAAATTATTCCCTAACTCAGCACAATACTTGCATTAGAAAGTAAAGCTAAGCAGTATTAAATTAAATCCAACTTTTCTAGCAATCAAGTGTGAGCTTATCTGTTAAATGCCCTTCACTGCAAATCTAGCATGTTTTTTTTCTCACTTCTTTTCTTTGTGTATGTTAATTCTAAAAACATGCCAGCTAAAGTGCTTACTTGCCTCAGTGCCATGTGACCCCACCTAAGCTGCAGCAGGATGTATACATTTATACACAGCAGCTGCCTATCCTCATGGCGGGGTCAAACCAATGTCACTATTCGTATAGTCACTACAAGTCCGGAATCTTCATGAACTAAGAGGAAGCAGGGCTGCAAGACCTTACAGTGACTGAAAATACTGCATATATTTTGCGAAAAAAAAAATTGCTAAAACTGCCTTAACTGTAGCCTGTAACAAGCATGACAGCGAATAGAAGAAATAACAGCACTTACATCATTTTCCCTCTTCTTAAGGAAACAAATTGTGCAGCCTAAAAAAAATGCTACATGCTGACTTTGAAAAGCTGTCCTCCTGCCCTCATTCTGTACTTTGATATTAGCTAATATGAATACCAACAAGTGTGCACCACTCACCGTTTAGCGCCATTGATGCAACGTAGAGTTGACCCAATTCTGCAGCATGATGACGGAGATGAAGTGTGCCTCTAGGTCCTACTTGTCAACCATGATGCTGGTGGGCAGAAATCCTGCAAAGACCAGCACAGAGAAATTTAACCACTGCATTGGGCTAATACACCAGCTGTCCCAACAAACTAGGCCTCAGGCAAATGGGAGGGGGAAAAAAAATGCTGGTCCATCCTAGTCATCAGTACTTTTTAGTGGAATGTTTAGTTATCAGTGTGTCAGTATGTAAGGTGTGCAAAGAAGCACCCAAATCAAGTGCTTTCCACGCACTAAATTTCTACGGCTGGTAAAAAATTCTATTCCACTTCTTTCCCTTTCTACACTTTATTAGTGGTCGAAGCGGCGCTACGCCTACATTATCGCCAGGATCGGGTGGTCATGAGAATACAGATGATAATAAAGGAATAATATCAAGCGAAAGGGAACTGCTGCATTATGCTAGCCTGCGTTCTTTATTTTAGAGAAGGAGGGGGGGGAAGGGGGGGGGGACAACAGACAGGGGGGGGGGGGGTCAAGCAGGAACACAAGATGGATGCACAGGGAAAAACTAATGTCAAGTAGTATATTATCAACTGAGGTGTTTAGATCCACGGGTTTTTAAAAAATTAACAAGTCTAGCTCATCATTCTACTTTCGTTTACACAATCATGAACACATTTCTCGTGCATCCATACCTCTGTTCCTAAACAGACATCACACTTCAAAGTTCTGTGGTCAGCAAATGAAGAAATAACATTTTTATTCCTTCCAGACATGTTTATCTGCAAGAAAATACCTTCGGACTTTGCAACCACTTTTCCTGCACTGATAGAAGCAAGTAAAGAAAATGCAGCCGCAAGCAGTTTCTTGCACTGTTTACAACAGCCGTGTGGTGAGGGCTGTTTCATTTCACCACAGATTTTGAGGACCTATTTCTCGGAACTGCTCTTGAGCAGAGGATTTCCATTAAATAGACATTACTTCATTAGTGCTCGGCTCCAATTGCACAATTCGAGCACAAGCACTAAGGTGGTTAATTACAAAGTTCATTAGTGCCGCTCTGTTATTTGGCTAACCTCACTCTGCAATTTGCCTTGCAAGTAGCGCCCACATCTTCAAATAAAGAAGCTGATGCGAAAGAACTGAGATATGTAGCACAGGAGATCTTTAATAAATCTGTTTAAATTAAAACAGATAACCTGGTAATTTTTTAACATGTATATACATGAGTAAAATTATGTATGTGTATACACATACAAAAGCCTACACTCAATAAAGTAGCAGGACAAAAAAAAATGATATATAGTGGATAACTAGTCGGAACAAACCAAGAGTAGATATGTAAAAAAACATCAAATTCCAAATTTATTAGTAACTACTACTCTACGGTATCACATTGTCAATTACATATACATTACACATAAATATGTACTACAAACGTCACCAAGACAAAATTTAGCAAAAATTGGTGGTACGCTTTGAAAACTCTGTGCAAAGTTAAATGAGCTGGGATCAAACACAGTCTGCAAAAAAAAAATCTTATTCAAGTGTTAGAGCGTGTGATATGGTCACTTTCAGCTATGCTTGCCAGTGTCCCAGCTGTTGGCTATAACAGGTTTATATTTCGTGGAAAGGGGAGGGGTGGGTCATGGTAAGTGCAGTGTACGACAAATGTTTACGTTCCTGGTCTAGTTGTAAGCGTTGCAAATAATTACTGAGCCGTCGTTCCCCCCCCCCCCCTATTTTTTATGCGTCATAAGGCGTTCCTAGTTGGTTTCAGCATTGTCATCGGTGAACTAAACAAGACACATTGTTTACATTTGGCGAAAATAAAGGGCCCGGTATGGGCACTATATAAATAAACTTCAAAGACACGGGACTAATTATGATATATGCAGTAAATTACACAAGCATGCGATCCGGAGCTTTATGACTGTGTTTTAGGAACAAAGCAGAATTTCTCCCGCTGCCCTGGGAGAACTGTGAACTCAACCGATATCAAATTTAACGAAATTTGATATCAATGTTTCATTTCAAATGGAAGTCATATACGGGCAATTGTTAAACTATGCGATATAATTACAAGAAACTGAAACCTTTATTGAAACTGTTCGAAAGGAACAGCTTCACTAGAAATTTGGTTGTAATTTTCCAATGTCACACATATCTGCTGTGTTTGTTTTCTTGCGAATACTGCAAGTTAATCATCTTGATTGTACTTCGTTCTGAAAAATCTCGACAATACTATTACCTTAACTAACGAAGTACAATTAATTGTTTCATTAGCAAAACTGTCTGTAACAAATGTGCATTTGGCATGTGAACTGCACTGCTGCTACTGGGTGGTATCAGCGACTTTTGGCCACTTTTTTGTCCTGGTCTTTTGTCCCTGCGTCATATATAGATGTCATATAGTGTCAAGAAATAAATGCAAATTCAAATAATTTCTCGGGCCCCCATCGTTCACCATGTGTAACTAGGTCTACGTCCGTTAAATATAAAAATAACTGACAGACACAATTCCAGGCTTTCTCACTAACTGTATTAGCAATTCGATATATATATATATATACATAGAGAGAGAGAGAGAGAGAGAGAAAGAGTGTGTCGGATAGCTCGTGGTTTGCCCCCCCCCCCCCCCCCCCTTGAGAAATAGTTGGTACGCCACTGAGTGCAATGAAAGAAGCAAGATAGACTCCAGATGCCAGCACATTGCACATAACAGCCATCACCCAAGACAAGAAAGCTATCTACAAGCCAACCTGAATCAACATCTACACGACACATCAAGCAAACAAGTTCAAGAGGGCTAATGTTAGTCATGAAAATAAGCCTCATATAAAATTGAACATTCCATCTTGGATTTATTAAACAATAGTAAATCTTCAACATCAGACACCTAATGAATAAAACCCGCTGCTGCTCGATTCCTCCACTGATGGCGTGTTCAGTTAGCACCCGGCTTATATATTTTTATTTATTTATTTTTCAAAATTCTCATTTTACAAATGTCTATTTCATTTACTTTAAGTTGATTTTAAGTTGATGACTTACAATACTTCAGTGCAGCGGCAGAGCATAGTATTTTATTTAAATAAGTCTCATGTCAGTACCATTTCCACTGAGCAGAGCTTAGCAATTTACTTTTTTTAATTTAACAATGCCCAATCCCATTATTTTGATTGTACATCAGAGCAAAACAGTTTAGAGGAATACTTACTGATGTCATGGCATCTATCAGTGGTAGTGACAAAATAAAGCTGGCCTGGTTACCTTTATGTAATTAATGTTTAGAATTAAATAATCTATTATAATTATTATTTAGAACCAAATAATCTATTACAGTTCAAAGTTGGCAATGTTATCAAAGTGTGGCAGCATAAGCATACCTATAGAAAATTATGTCCGCACTTTTATAAAGAACAGCAAGAACACATCAGACAACAATCCTGGTATGAAAAATCATGTTATTTGTTTATGCAATTACCAGTAGACAACTGCAAATTTTCTCAGAAACAGCTTTATGAAGATAAAATATTTAACCAGTTTCACAAGGCTAAGAGCAAAAATGTGGGAAAATCTGGCTTTTACTTGAAAATGAAGGGTCATAGGAAGTGGTATGGATATATTTGTAGTTAATAATAACTGGATCCAATTGTTTTGAAATGTAAGAAAGAAGCAAGCACGTGCACAATATAGACCTCTACTTTTTTTATGAAAATGAAGTTAACATGAAAGCACAGTGAGCTAGGAGAACAGTGAAAAAAAAAAGAAGAGTCAGTACTCATATCCAGTCAGTAACATCAATGGTAGTGAAGGACCAAATCAAGAAGGAAGAGAAAGAAAGCAAGATAGAGGAGACATTTCAAGCTCTGCAGTTTTGTGATTTTGGGATGTGTACGCTAACAGTGTAACAAGATGAGTGTGATCGACGTGAAAAATGCTCTCACGTAAGTGATCCTAAATAAAAATATAGCTATAGTTGTAACCCCCTTATGCTTTTTTTTCAGCCCATTATTAATGGGCTTAAAGGGCGGCTCGCCAGGCCCCATTGCAACTTTTGGCTAACATTTCAGACGCCAGTTAGTTGCGTTGATTGAAAACTTACTTTCACCGCATTTCTTACATCTTCAGAATCATGAAAAGCTTACCGCTGCAGATTACATTAAGAGTTTTCAGTTCTTTAGTGAGTTTTGTCAAGTTTACAGAATGCGACTCCATGCGAAAACTCACTGCAGGAACAACAGATATGCGAACAACTATTTCATGTCTACCAGGCTTGAAAAGAACCTATCCAGCTACTCGAAAATTATGACTGGTACAACACATTGTGAAAAACAATGAAATAAGTGAACCCGCTACATACAGTGACATACTCACACCAAGAAAAATACCCACCCATCTACCTTCATACTCGTTTTACTAAAACAATCTGCCTGTGTAATTCAAACTTGTAGCACTATTTCAATTAGAAGTGTTTCAAGATGTATGGGACACATTTTAAATATTGTTACTTGAATCAATGCTTTTGCTGTTGATGCACTATCTTGGTGTACACATAGTGTACTATCGTGAGCAATATGAAAGGGAACACGCGAACGCGTGGCAAATAGCCTCGAAACCGAGCTAGAGCGATACGCGGATGGAGCTGTCAAAAACAGAGGGGAACGGGGGGGGGGCACTCTTCCGCTAACTGTTGGCACTCCCACCGTGCCTGCTTTTGTCGAAAACGGCAGCTTACGGCATTTCACTGGCCACCAAAAGCCGGTAAGACGGTTATGAGCTGCAGTGACTTAAAGCGAGTCATTTGTTTTTCATGTTTTTTTTTATTTCTTGTTCTTTGTGCAACCGATGACGGAACTTTTAGACCTTGGCTCGTATTTTCAATCAATTTTTTTTTTAATATCAATTGGCGCGATGAGTTTCTTACGCCTTAAAAGAGTGCTACTTTTGGCCACGCTTCGGCGCACAAAGTTACCAGTAACCGCAATACCCAACAGTTATCACTGTGCGCTGGCGAGTAGAAGTTCCACACTTTGTATAAACAGACCCATGGTGGGAGTACCAACAGTAATTAGAACAGCGTCCTCCTTTCCACATTGTTTTCGACGGCGGCCGCCGCGTATCGCCATAGCAGGGTTCGAGGCTATGTGCCACACGCTCCTGTGTTCCCTTTGATATTGCTCATGATAGTACATAGCATCTGAAAGGGTTATACACAGGAAGCTGGAAAACGCTATCTAAGGAGCATTTTACAGAAATTATTTTTCAAATTTTTCAAATTTCAATTATTAGAAGAGAGTGAAGAAATTAATTGTCCTGTTACCATGCTGCCAGGAGGCGAGCGTCACAGTCAACTTCTCCTACTGCATCTAGTAGTGTTCTCAACCCCCCCCCCCCCCCCCCTCCCGGTGTTCCTTCCGTTTTCTCCCATACCAGAGTAGAGGAGTGTACCGCGACATTGAGCCCCGCCTCCTTTCGTTTCCTTTCTTGGGGCATTGCACTTTCAGCACTGGATGATTAATCACGGTGAGTGACAAAATGCACACTACGAAGGGGCATTTCTGCCTGTGACCACAACACTCTGGATGGGAGCAGGCAATTCCTCGACGTTTGCGCAACATTTGCTTTGAAATTTCAGCTGTTCTCGTAGTGTGCAGTGCTGTAATACTTTGAAGACACGAGTGTCGGCACATCGTGCATATGCTACGTTTGTTCGTTTAAAATGGCCAAATGTGGCGAGGGGCCCTTCAAAAAAGGCAGAATATGGTGATAATCAAGAAATCTGTTTTGTTCAGTCGCCAGTAATCTTATGCCTGCCTTGAACTGCACGCTCCTTTAAAACAGTCTGGTTTGAAGTCAACGAGAGGGCTATAGCCTATGATTATCAGAAAAACATCTCTATTTGTCAATCTGCATACATCAAGCAACCTCAATGCCACTGACTCCTCTTTTTACACGTGCCAAATGTATCATATATGCTACACTGTGTTTGATCCCTCAAAATGGTGATTTAAGCATGGGAAACTCAACACATAGCTTATAGTAGTGTTTTCGATATGGTAGTGTGACGTTTCCGAGCTGTGGATAGTTAATTAATTACTGTACTACTTAAGATATGCTTTTACACTATCTTTTAACACCACAAATGTTTTTACACCATGGCAAGTAATAAAAGTGAACAATTTCTTCTAATTTTCCTTGATGTGTAGCTGTGTTTGGCCATTACAGGTTTAGATTATTTTTTTAATAAAGGTAACAAGATATTTTATATATTTAATGTGTCAGGAGGTAGGCATGTCTGGCAAGCATTGGCCAAGAGAAATAATGAAATAAATGCAAATGACGTGCAACATAAATGTAACATATCAATGACATGGAACATGACATGGTAACATGGCACATGAGATACAAGAGTGGTCTCATCATGACCAAGCCGTAGCGACAGATAGACACCATGGCGGTAGTGGTGGGAGAGAGAGGAGCGGCTCTATATTAATTTTGACTACCTGGGGTTCTTTAACACTAACTCCTATGTTCTTTTGTAAAAACGTGTACAAAATTAACCGATATTTGCTATTGCAGCAATTATTGCGCATCACATCCATATTTGAAAAATATATTACGTGTGAACTTTATTTCATATAATGACCCCAAATATAAGGCCCTTACTGCATGAAGTTTTATTTCCTTGTGAAAAAATTTGACAAGCCTCTGTTTAGGCTACCATAAGCTTAAATTAACGACCCTTTTCTAAAGCAATGCTTCGTTGCAAATTTATGAGCAACAGTTGCGTATCATATATGACACACTGTGCAGTTATGGGTATAATTTTTAACCATGTGAAAAGACATTTGAATTGCAGAATACTTGCAAAAAATATCAGAACCATTGAGAAAACTTCACACATTGCTTAAGAGATGGAACATATTTCTCACAGCTCTAGCTAGTACAAGTTTCATTAAAATATGATGATGTAATCCTTGATTGACTAATTCATACCTTTAATATCAAGGCCGTATTGTTTATAAACCTTGGTATTATGTGAATTTCTGCTTTGCACAGTTCTTACAAGTTTGGCGCAAGATGAAAAAAAAAATCTTTTTCCTCTTCTTATGAGAGTTATTGGTGCTTCTATTGTTATTAGCTCCTGGAACTTGGTAGGGCCCACACACACCGATACTTCATGTGTGCTGATTTCAAGTGTATAAATTGTGGAAAAACCCTGTTTATTTACGACCTCTTAGCGTGTTGTGTGGTGAGCTGCCGCCATACATTTTTTAAAAAGAAAAATAACTTTTAACATTAATTCTAGTGCTAAAGTTCCTCTGTACGAAAGGACCTTGATTCCAGGTGAATGTGTGGCATTTTATTTCTTTTCGATTCTGTTATGCTAGAAGAAGTTGTTCAATGCGTATCCAGGGGCGGATCCAGGTTTTTTCTGAGGGGGGGGTCAGCTTCTGTCAGTGATGATGATGATGATAGTAGCCTTTCTTATTTACCGAAATTTACCGTTTTTCCTCACGATAAACCCGCGTTTTATACGGCTAAAGCAACACCTGTAGCCCTCCGTGGTGGCTCAGTCAGCTCGGGCGTTGAGCACGAGATCGCGGGATCAAATCCCAGCCGCGGCGGCCGCATTTCGATGGAGGCGAAATGCAAAAACGCCCGTGTTCTTGCGTTGTAGTGCAGGTTAAAGAACCCCAGGTGGTCAAAATTAATCCGGAGCCTTCCACTACGGCGTGCCTCATAATCAGAACTGGTTTTGGCACGTAAAACCCCAGAAAGAGGAAGAAGACCTGTAGCGAAGCCAGGTATCGGTTTCTCCGAGCTTATAGGAAAAGGACGTTACCCAATACAGCCATGTGCTTGACGGCTGCGCCTGATAATACAGGGTGTTCAAAACTAAGCTTTATGGTTTTCTTAAAGTTAGGCATTGGAAGGCACGCAAAGACCACCTGTACAAATAAGTTATGTGGCCAGGGGGGCACAAAGTGAGATGATAATTATCGCTGTGAGCAGCCCAATTAACTAAAATTGAACAATTATGTTTTGTGGTCTGCAGTTACTGGGTATGTTTGTATTGAAAACTTAGAGACAGTCGAGTTTCTACACAGTATCAGTCGGAAGAATTATTCTAGCGTGTCCGTGCTCCGAGATATCACACTCCAAATTTCAATTGTCGTACTACGCAGAATAATCGAGAATAAAGACGCGACAATTCTCATGAATTCCCGTGAATGATCATGAAGCTCAGTGACCACTTCTGTGGAGGGATGGCGGTGCCATCTTCTCTCTTGAGTCGTGGTGGTGTGTTGACTAGAGGAACGTTCTTGAATACGGGCGTAACGCCCCGCTCCAACCACAAAGCTGGGTGTTTACGATATGCGAATCACCGCGTATGAAGACTCACGACGCCACCTACAAGAACGATGTGGCGTGTTAGCCGAGAGCGCGAGCCAGCGTCTTCATGTTTTGTTTCCCACTCGACGTCATCCTTTTACACAAGGCGCGCATATGCTCCCGTTTCTCTAACCACGCGACGCCATCCTAGGCCCGCGCGCTGGCGTTGGCCGCTGACGTCACGCTCCCCCACTTCGCAGCCGCGGCTCGAGGCTTTGCCCCGCTCCGCGAGAACGCTCACTCAGATAAACGGATCCGGCGGGCTTGAGCCTCCTATGCTTAATATTAAGTACAACAATAAAAGTGCAAAGTTACAATGAAAAACTTGTAGCGTACAAACGGTACTGTGCTCGTACTGGATATTGTCAACGTGTAACTGTGATCACAATGAGTGCTACAGTTAAAAAAAGTTGCCTATGCGTAGTTCTTAGTTGAGCTGTTAGTTATTATTTATATATGAACACTTCAGCAAGAGATCTCTTTCATTAAGCAGGTTGGTCGCGGAACCGATGGCAACCAATGAGGCAACCGTCCCCTCGTTCATTCGACGCCACCGACGGGGCGAGTAAGGCACGGCAGGCGCCAGGAGGTCCAAGGTGTTCACGAGAAAAAATAACTACGGCAACTTCGCGACACCACACTCCTACGGAATACAACTAAGCTTGTGAGCGAGCTAGCTTTACTGACTGATGCTGACTGACATGGCGATAGCACTGGTACTCGTGAAAAATACTTTTGAAGAGTGCTGGTGGCCATTTTTTTTTTTTTTTTGCGACAGGGCCATCCCCCTGTCAGCGAGGGGGCGATGCAGAAATCTGAGGGGGGGGTCAGGACATCCGGACATCCCCCCTGGATCCGCGCCTGCGTATCACATATGATGCACCATGTGGTAAGGAGTTAATGAAAGACATCCGACCTGAAAAAGAGACTTTCCCTCAGCACATGTGTACAGTTCGAAAGTAATTATCTGAGCAGATGATAAGGAAAAGAATCTAATGCATCAAAGAATATGTTCAGGTGCCAAAACTCAAATGCATGACGCAAACTGAGTTGACAAGCACAGCTCGTCTCCAGCAAGCAAAGCAAAAGGAGCTGTAGCCTGGACGAATACGGCTCACACTAGGCGATATTTGTGCAAACATGCCAAGCTCACACCACAATGGATGTCTCCACAGGAACTGTTTTTAGTGAAGAGCTCGAGGGAAGTTTCACTATTTGATCACAAATTCAATGTGATGCAGTTCATAGGAGGGTCCCGGTGGTTATTGCTTTTGTGTGGCTTTGCAGTGCTTTCTTGTGTGCAAGTGACATTTCTAAGAAAAATCAATTGAGGAGAAAAATACTTGCTGCTTCTAATTGGACTCATTCTGGTGCCGTCTCTGAAACTCGAGAAGTTACAAAGGAACACTACACACCAGTGACTCACTGGTGGGTTATGACACAAAGGAATCGGGACGTCTAAAATGGCTGCCGCAGTGAACGATTAGGCACTTTAAAAAAAAAAAAAGAACTTGGCAGTGGCACAGATGAAAGCTGAAGTCCACAGGACTTCTACATCATTGACCGAGACCATTCACTTTTTAATTAATGAATTCAAATGTGGTCGGACATCAACCAAAGATGAAGCATGCCAGGGCTGTCTATTTGAGGTCACTACACCAGAAACGGTGGGAAATATTCACTGTATCGAGATGGAAAATCGCAGATTGGAAGTTATGTTATACGGATAAGATTGTAAGCATCTGTCAGCACAGCGTATAATTTGCCACGAGAAAAATATGAAACTAGATTAAAAAATAAATAAATAAAAATAAACTTTATGGTGGGCGTTGAGATAGTTGACGATCGACCAAAAGCACATGCATGAAGACATATCAAAACAATATCAATGCTGAAGCATGCCCTGTAGGACTTTTGACATCCGTTTTATAGCTATGGATGAAATATGAATACACCAATGCACACCCAAGTTGAAACAGCAGTTATAGCAGTGGTAAGTACTTGGTCAAAATGCCCCTAAGAAGCTGAAAACCATTCTGTGAACCAGGAAAGATATGGCTCTACAACATTCACGCATCCTAGACCAGAAATAATATCACAGGAGTCTTTAATCGAGTTGAAAACATTAGAAGAGCAAGACAGAATTATAAAAGTGCGAATGGTAAAGTGCACTTGATACTTCAACAAATTGAGCATGATTAGTTCTACAAGCAAGTTTGGTGACGAAGGCTGTTCCAATCAGATATGACAAATGAAGAGAGAATATTCCCATGTAGCAGTGCATGTGTATATTAAACTAGATCTGAGTTCACGTCCTGAAATTGCCCAGTGGATTATGCCAAGGATACAGTAGTGGAGGAATCCGGTTGACCACCTGGGGCTAACCTTTAACATGAGCCCAAAGTAAGGTACACAAGCGTTTTTGCATTCCGCTCCAAGGTGCAACAAATTAATACTGTTTCAAGCTGGTCACACTTTGCTTTGAACAGCACATGTACATACAAATACAAGTTTTCGAAGTATCGAGTATGGAACTATTCACAATTACTCCAACAGGCTAAATTAAAGAGGAACATTAAGCCGTGTTGGGAAATTAGTACATTCCTGGCAAATTAATACACTCCTGGAATACCTCAAATGCCAGTCTTATTGTGAGGAGAATGAGGCTTTGTAAGCCAGAAAATGTTCAAAAACAAAGGATGAGTTTCAAGTTCCTTCGCTGGCTCCTCATGACGTCACAAGATTTGGATTGTGTCTATTTGAGTCTTGTTAATAGCATTTTAATGGACACAGCACCTGCTTGAGTCTAATTAGTAGAGTATCAATAAATAGATATTACATTGCATTCAAGAAAAAAAAAAAAACTCGCCCTATAGAGTTACCCGAACTTTTTTTTAACAAAATTTGCCTGAACACGTGAAAATACTTGGAAATCTACGATGTCGCACTAATGTAATGGTGCCGAGGTTTGTGCACAAACTTCAAAAAAGAAATCTTGGTTCACTTTCAAGGTTTGTGCACAAACTTCGAAAAGGAAATCTTGGTTCATTTTCGTCACTAATAAGCAGCCCTTTTCCCACCAAATACCTCCTTCTCCCCCCCCCCTCCCCCCAAATGGAGTCTTGCAAAAAATACTCCCACCTGACTCAACTTATTACTCTTTAGTTTCTCTTTAAGGAAGGCTTGTACACTTGTCTTTCCTCACCCTGTTTTTCAGAGACAAGGACCAGTCCTGAGCATCACAAGTTAGCATACCTTGAGCTTCTATTACAATGGGAAATGTATGCCAGAACCTTCATTTTTAAACAACAGCAATTTTATATCCTTAAAACATGTGTTCCCTTTCATTTGTGGCTAAACATTTTAGTGCTGTACATATTTATACTTTCTATTTGTGCACACAGTCAACTTCCATTACTTGACCTCTTCAGGGCTGAATTATGCTATATTGAATTATATTCAAATGATGAGCTTGCAATTTAAAGTGAAATAAGTTTTTAATTACTTGAAATATTCTGTGATGATGGACTTAGAAGTGGGGCACGGCACAGACAAACGAACAGGAAGATGGCAATGTCATTGTAGGGGAAAGACGCCTGTGCCAGCAAAACAATCTAGCTTCAACTAGACATCTAAACCCTGCTCAGTCTGCCACGATTAAGAATGCTGTCAATGGTTCGTGAAAGGCTACATTATGTGAGCTATCACTATACAAAGGAGTGTGCTTGCAAAGCTTAGTGTGTGGGTTGGTTACACTCATGCTTCTAGCTTCTTCGCAAGGTTGTGCCCAAGTTACATCCTCACGTCATAACCCTCCACTCTTTGGGGTTGTCCTGCAAATTCTCTCGTACACTTGTTGCATCCTTTCAGTGCACAGTGAACACACCACTAGCAGTGCTTCGAGTATCTGCAGCACAGGGACCAACACTTGACGGATAACTTTCCTGTTAGCATATTTACCATGACTGGTAGTTTGAATTATTTTATCTTCAAAGTTGGAAATATTGTCTGTCCCCCCCCCCCCCCCCCCGGACTATAATTGAACCCAGACAGGGCTTCTAAGAACACAGTCAATATAACGGAAGTCGACTTTCGTATTTGATGAAGACTGAATGCTGCAATTCTGGTCAGGTTAATTCTGTCTTGATAAAAAACATCGATTTTTGACAACGCCAGAACGACAGACATCGACAGAACGAAGTGGGTCTCCCATTACGAAAGGCTATGCAACATAAACACAATGTCCGAATAGCCACAACAGCCACAACGGCAGCAGCGGAGAGCAATGCTCATAGTTTCATTTCTCCTGCAATGGTGATTGACACCAGCGTTAAGCAATATCTGTTTAGGCAAGCTAATGAAACATACATCTTCGAACGTCATCCCAAGTGCGTGACGACCACTTATGCTAGAAGTGCTTAATGGTTTACAAAACACCTATGATACATTTCCCAGTTCCAGAAGTCCGCATGCTTGCTGCATGCGTTCGACAAGCAAATTCCACACAACAGAACACAGTCACCAAATGAAACGTTTTCGGCGCATTGCAACTAAACCACCATAAATACAAACCATGGTTTGTCCAGAGGTTCAGCAAAATTGTATTCACTACACTTTACGAAAAAGTAAGCCGCTTCAACAAACTTAGCGAGACGCAATAGGTCGCCACATAAGTCGTCCGTGTGGCCAGAAAAGTGAATAAGGGACGGCGCGAGTTCGGCAGTTACCGCCCTCAACGCGTGCAGCAAAAGTAGCCAAGCACGGTTATTTTTCCTTTTTCAAATTTTCTTCTTTTTTTTTCATTTCCCGTTCAATGACATGGAATAACTTTAGGCTTAAATTCAACATGATACAAGTGATTGGGCCGTGTCTGCGGCTCTTGCGGATTCTTGAGCGACTGCAAACAAAGCCCAATCAATATATTCGTTATTTTCTTCTTTTCACAAAACGTACCATGTCGATTTTCAGAAGACACATTGCAATCAAAACAAACAGACTCATCTCTGCTGCCGAGACAGCAGTTTCTGCCATACAATTAAGCCTTCAGACAGGTGTTTCGAAACAGACCGAAAGCACATCTCGGAAAGCTTACCTCAGCAAACTCACATTGCGAAAGTAATCGGCACAGGTTAAAGTCTTTTTTAAAATTCTCCCGAATGTCCAGTAGGCACTAAAACCACGAGAAATCAATCAAACATGACGCGTAACTACACGCAACAAACAAACAACACAATCAGACATGGGCACCCAACTGGATAAATGGATAGACACCAGCAGTACTGCCCTTTGATGCAGTAAGTTGCTTCGCGACATTAGCCGAGAGCGACCGGTGGTGGTGCTGCGAGCGCCGCTTGCACGACGTCGTTTTGTCGTCTGCTATGGAAGCCCGGCCAAGTTCGAACTTTCGATTACGGCTTGCAGAATGGTGCGCGGCAAGTACAGTGAATTAGCAAGATATAGCGTCTTTAGCATTAAAATAGAATGACAGAAGTCAACAGGTTACAACAGAAACTTTGATATTCAGCCGAAAGCGTTTTTCAGTTATACAGGTTTTTTTTTTAACTATTTTTTTTTCTTTTTTTTTTTAGGAAACGCCAATTTTTTACCAAAAGGGATTAAACGTGAGACACCTGCTGTCTTCGTTTACGAGCTCTACGGTGAGGCGGAAATACTTTGCTGCTGCTTAAGTTACTCTGAAAAGACTAATTAACAAAAATATTTAACTTCTTTAATCAATTAACGTCTTTATTGTTAACTTGAGGGCACTTGTTGATAAGGAAAACTTGCTAAGGCATCACAAATTATGGCATACACATTTTCTAGAACTCCAAATAATTGCACGTAACTTGTGATATTCATCAACGAAATTGAAGGTCAAATCCCGGCAAAATCGCGACTGAGCGTGTCCCGCTCCGCATCAGACAGCACTGCTGCGCAAAAAAGTGTGGGGCGAAGTTTGAATTGATAGCATGCCGTGGCAGATCCTGACCCGACACTCAGCGGCCCATGCTTGCCAGGCAAAGCGTGCCGTATCACGCGACTGGCCTAGACGTTTGGCAATGACCTCCGAGATGTGCGCGAGTCGGAGGCCATGCGTTTGGTTTCCAACTTATTCGCGCTTGTCGCCACGGGGCGCTTCAGTAGCGGCGTTTGGTTTCGATTTACTGTTGAAATTCGATGATAAAGATCTAGAAAATGGCACTAATTAAAAAGTTAATAAATATGTTAATAAGTACTTTTTAAGCAGCGGCAAGGCACTTCCGCCTCGCCGTAGAGCTCGCATGTGAAGACGACATGTGCCTCACGGTCACAGCTTGTTTTTTATTTAAAAAATTTGTATTGTCTAAAAGGAAAAAGAAAAAAAAAATCCCAGCCCTTCCCCTGTCGAGTAAATGGGAGTAAGCGAAGCTTGTGGCAAGACGACGCTGTCTCAGGCGTTCCACTTCGTTTGCCCTTCGTTTGCTCCGGATTAATTTTGAGCACCTGGGGTTCTTGAACATGCACTACAACGCAAGCACACGGGCGTTTTCGCATTTCGCCTCCATCGAAATGTGGCCCCCGCGGCCGGGATTAGATCCCGCGAGCTCGTGTTCAGCAGCGTAACGCCTCAGCTTACTGAGCCACTTGCGCTTGCAGTCCGGCTTTGTCCCACTCGAAGATTAGCCGATTGCAGATGCCTAGCAAAACCATCGTCGGCTGTTCAGCCGTTGGCTGCTCAAATTCAAGCGTTAAAGGTGAACTCATGTAACTACTGCCTTGCAGCAACCCTTGCTAAGTCAGCTGTGCACAAGCATCACTGCCACTTCCAAAACTGTAACAAGGCATATACCATCCGTGAACAAAAAGAAAATGAATGTACAGTGCCACTTATCAGGCGGCGATTAGCAGTGTAAGGGCCGACACGGAATGATTCCCCAAGATATTTCTTTCTCTAACATTGACTCAGACAACCAGAATTATTTCAGTACTCGCATGCACATATAGAGGTATTATGAAACGAGGGTTTACGGCGCGAATTTAAGCGGGACACACCAAGATACATACATAATACTCGTAACCAACTAACCCTCCTTAGCTCCTTCAGCACAGATAGAGATAATGTGCAGCCGTAATATGACGCCGATACGGTCATTGTTGACAAAAAAAAAAAAAAGCGAGAACATCTAACTACGTACCACTTCAAATGAACCTATAGTTTCGACCGAAAAATTCCGTTGACAGCGCCCAACGTTACCATTTTCAGCGCTAGCTGCGCCGTTATACCGACGGTATCGCTTTTAGCTACGATCGCAGAACAGCATGCACCGCTGTAGCCATCGCCTCAGCACCTGATTTTCTAAGTAATACTTCTATACGCTTGATAAATTATGAAATAACGATAACTTTTTCACCTGTCTGACTGACCCGCAGGCAGAGCAGTCAGTGATGGTGCGTCCAAGCAACGGCAAATGTCGTAGAGCTAAACCTGGCAGAAACAAAAAAGGCCACCGAAACGAAACCCAGAGTTCCTTCATGAATAAAAGCGTATCCTTGCCTTTCTTAGCTCGTCATCGTCTCGCCCAGAGTGAACTGAAACCTAGAAATCAGCTGCATGAATGATACGACATTGCTGGTCGACAAAGCGGGCGGAAAGCTTCGCACGACTGACAGTTGAAACCGCGTAGAAAAACACGTGCGCAGGGCATGCCGCCGATGCCGCCGCGTCGTCCGTCGAGCCGGAAGCTGCTAGCAGACGGCACGCTCCACAGTTCCCTGCGATTGCTCGTTTTACGGGTCACCTATTATATAATAAACTGGGTAGATCATTAATAAATGTCAAGAATAAGAGCTGACCGAGAATTGATCCCTGGAGTGCTCCTTTGGTGATGAGCCTTTGTTGGTAAAAGGCGCCATTTATGAAAACACTTTGATACCTGTTTGAAAGATAAATCTTAAGAAGTGCCTGAAGGCGGGCCAGTAATGTCATAACTTTCTAACTGTGCTCTAATCGAGACAGTAAAGCTAATAACTGCGTGTTCTGTCGAAAGACCCGCGCGAACTGTGACAGAGGCAGTGTATTAAATTAGGCGTTGTAGCCAGAATTGCAAATTTCAATTAATTCTTCACTTATTTTGCTGAAAAACGGGAGTACAGAAATCGGTCTATATAATTCTCTACCAATGTCGGGTCGCCCTTCTTTAGTATAGGAATTACTTCAGCCATTTTCAATTGCTTTGAGAAATATTCCTGTGGTAAAAATGAGGTTGACTATATGGCAGATACCTTCAGCTACGATCGATTTGACTGATTTAATATGTATTGAGTGTATGTTATCTAGGCCACCTACTGTATTTTTTTTAATTGCTTATGATAGTTAGCACTTCTTCAGCTGTACAAGGCCGTGGGAAGCAAGACTGCGGCTGCCTGTCCAGCTGTGGCGCTGTAGCTAGACACAAGTTGGTTTCCGAGGAGGGAAAAAAACCTACAAAACACATTACTCATCTCTTCGGGGGTTTCGTACGACCCTGTTTTCGATAGTGATAGCCTTGACGATAGTTGTCTCGATACAGGAAGTCATTAATGACATTCCATTTCTGCTTAACGTTTGTGCACGCGTCGATTTTGCATTCAATATATATATATATATATATATATATATATATATATTCAGAGCACTGTCTAACTGCGCAGAAATTGTCTCGTAACGTAAGTGGCACGGCGTGCACACGCCGAGCGTGGCTGGCTTTGGAACGAAAGAACTACGCGTGCAATCATGGCCTGATGGTTAGAGCACTGGGCTGCTGTGCTCGACTGCAGAAGCTTTATTTCACCGTCGGTCGCACATTATTAATGCGAATCGCATTCTTTGGCTACTCCAGCCGTTTTGAATCTATCTATCTATCTATCTATCTATCTATCTATCTATCTATCTATCTATCTATCTATCTATCTATCTATCTATCTATCTATCTATCCTCTTACGCCGACGCAGTATCGTCATTCCAGCTTCGTGATATCTTACTCTCGCCATACCGTCGCCGTCACGACTTCTACCCCGACACAGTGGCCCAAGTTGTCTAACAGCTTGGGCCACTATAGGTATGGACTCGTGATCGCGATGCCGTCGTGGTCGTCGCATCGCCGTCATTCCAGCTTTTGTCATCCGACACTCGTCATGCTATCGTCGTCATACAGACGTCATGCATTCATTGTCACACCGCCATATAGGGATGCTATCGTGGTTATTTATTCGTCTTCATTCCAGCGCCTGCTATACGTACGCAGACACAGTGGGGACCAGCTGTCTAATAGCTTAGACCACTATGTGTATGTGTCTGGAGTCGTGACGCCGTCGTGGTCGTTGCGTCGGCGTCATTCCAGCTTTGTCATCCGACTCTCGTCATGCGGTCATCATTACGCCATCGCCGCCATCATCCCAGTAACGTCATTTCGTTGTCGTGATACCGCGTTCGTCGTTCCATCGATGTCAATCTTTCTTCGTCATTCCATTCTAATCGTACTGTCGTCACTCAATCGCGATTATGCCGCGCTTGCCATGCCGTCATCGTCAGGCAGTCGCTATCATGCCTCCATTGTCAGACCGACGTCGTATAATGCCGTCGTGGTCTATAGTCGTCATCGTCACTCTAGCTTCGTCGTCCGACTCTCGTCATTCCGCCGTCGTCACGCCATCGCCGTGATGCAGTCATCGTCATGTCATTTTCATCATACACTCGTCGTCATTCCATTGTCCTAATGCCGTTGTTACGACATCGTGGTCATTCCTGCTTCTTCATCCAGTTGCCGTCATGCCATCACGTCATGCCATGGCCGTCGTACAGTCGTCGCCATCTCACTGTCCGCATGTCCTCCTCGCCACGTTGTCGTCGTTGTACCATCGTCATACTTTACTAATCAGAGTCTCATTGTCGTCATACCATCGTCTTCGGTATACGCCGTTGTCGTTCAATCAATATGATTTCTTTTTCGTCATTCCATCGTCGCTGCGTCGGCGTCATACAGTCGTCGTTACGCCTCCATGACCATGGGCGACCTTTGCAAGCGAATGCCGTAGCAAAGTGCGACGATATCGGAATATGTGGCATACAGTCGAAGCAATGAACGTCTCAGAATTACCACTACACATTTTAAATAAACGTGACTTCAGGAACATGGTCTGTCTATACATTGTGCAATTGCTATTCGCATTAACGTCGCCAATCATCGTGAGATGAGTTCTGCCGTTTTTTTTTTAATTATAAGCGAGTTATAAGCGAGGCGAAACAGGAACACATAGCTACCTATCTACCTACCTGCCACAAAGTACCAAGAATGAGGCAACGAATGCTTCGCATTAAAAAAGCACGAACACACACACACACACACACACACACACACACACACACACACACACACACACACACACACACACACACACACACACACACACACACACACACACACACACACACACACACACACACACACACACACACACACACACACACACACACACACACACACACACACACACACACTGCAGTAATTTCATTGTTCTGTTTGTTCCATTGGTGCCGCCATGCCAATACGCCCACAAACGAGAAGTCCCTATCCTAAGCCGCTGCGGTGGCGCAGTGGACACATCGTGTTCTACTGTCGAGTTCGCGGGTTAGATTCACGTCCGCGGCGGCCGCATTTTGATGAGGGCGAAATGAAAAAAAAAAAAAAAACGTCCTGTTTAATAAGGGATTTTGTGGCCCTGAAGACAGGTAAGGTTATGTTGCGACAATCACCTGAGGACACGCGCAGTGATGGAAAACGCTCGCGTGCTCTATAGATTTAGGTGCACGTCAAAGAACCAAAAGTGATGTTTTAAGGCAACATCAACAACAACAACCAAAGGTGGTAGAAATTAGCGAGGAGTCTCCTATAGCGTTCAAGTTAAATAGGGCGCAAGCGGTTTCTTTTATACTCTTACAGACCGGCACATATCCGTGTCTGGCCGTTCCACACGAAGTTTCCCCTGGCGTATATCGGGACAACGCCTGCCCGTCCTGCGGGCAGTCCTCCGCTCAAGCACACATGCTCTGGGAGTGCGGGTAGAGATACCCCAAGTTCAGCAAGGAGGAGCGGGACTCGCTTCTGCGTAGCCCCGCTCTAGTCAAGCAAATCCTGGCTGTCCGGCGTGCCCGCGACTGTGGGCTAGACCTGCCGGTCCCGACGTGGGACAAGCCGGGTGCGCGACGAGTTTGCGTCCTCGCCGGACCTCCAATGAAGTTATTTCACTCACTCCTAGGACCCACTGCGCGCTTTCGGGGCGTCTCGAATCTTGAAACCACACAACTTAATTTTCTCATATATGAGGGGACGTCATAAACTGAAGGGACGTTTAAGAAAAGGTACATTTATTCTAATGATAGAAAACTGAAACATACATTATTTTTCTACATAACCTCCCTGCACTTCAACGCACTTCGCCCAACATTCCCCAAGTTTTTGGATTCCGTCGGAAAAAAAGTTTTTTGGTTGCACCTGTAACCAATTTTGCACCGCATCAATGACTTCTGCATCGGTTGCAAATCTTCTTCCCCTGAGTGCTTCCTTCGAAGGTCCAAACATATGAAAATCGCTTGGAGCCAGGTCTGGACTGTATGGCGGGTGTTCCAGCAATTCGAATCCCAACTCCTTTATTAAGCGAAGCTTTATAGGCTCACAAGTGTCGGCGGTGGTGATGGTGTCACGCTGAAAAGTGGGCCGATCCAGGCGATAGTGCAGAAAGGGTCCAAGCTCAATGGCACATGCCAGGGACAAAAAAGAAAGAGAGAAAGAGAGAGAGAGAACGGAAAGAAGACAGAGAAAGAGAGAGGGAAAGAAAGACACCACGAAGGTCAGAGAAATAAAGAAAGAAAGAGATAGAGAAAGGAAGAAAAGACAACGAGAGAGAGAAAGAAAATAACGAAGGTCAAAGAAAGAGAGAGAGAAAAGAAGAGTGAAAGAGGGAAGAAAGAGATAAAGAAAGAAAAGGAAGAAAGAAAGAGAGAAAGAGAGACAGAGAAATAAATAAAGAGAGAAAGAGAAAGAAAATCACCACGAAGGTCAGATACACACACGACAAGCTTCGCTTACCCCCATTTTCTCGACAGGGGAGGGCTGGCGATTTTTGTTTCGGCCGCCTGTTTGGCAGAATGTGGCCGAGCGTTATCTTGCTGCAGAATGACACCTCTTCGCAGTTTTCCACGACGTTTGGATCTGATTGCAGGTTTCCGTTTAGTTCGCAACACATCACAATAGTTTTCAATGTTCACAGTTTCGCCTCTTGGGATGAAATGAACGGCTACCACACCTTCCATGTCCCAGAATAGTGTAAGCATAATCTTACCAGCTGATGCTTGACGTTTAAATTTCTAAATTTCTTAACTTCTGGTGACGATGAGTGTTTCCAAACCATGCTCGCAGCCTTACTTTCCGGTTCTTGATGATGTACCCAAGTTTCATCTACAGTAACAATTTGCTGTAAACATCCATCTCCCTTCCGACGATAACGGGTCAAATATTTACGAGAGATGTCCAACCTTTGTGCCATATGCGGCGCTGACAATTCTTTCGGGACCCACCTTGCACACACTTTCCGAAAATTTAGTCTGTCGTGTAAGATGGAATACGCTGAACCATGACTGATATGTAAAGTATTGACGATTTCGTCCACTGTGATTCGTCTGTCTTCCATCACCATACCCTCAACGACTTTCAAATTGTCGTCAGTCGTTGACGTCGATGGCCTGCCCGGTCTTTCCTCGTCACATAAAGAAGTTCTTCCCTGTTTGAAACGCTCTATCCATTCGTAGATCTTGCTTCGCGATAAACAACTGTCACCATACTGCGCTTGCATTCGACGAATAATTTCCGCAGGTTTAACACCTTCCGCAAACAAGAAGCGAATCACTGCCCTCATTTCCTCCTTGGTGCAGATCGACAATGGAGCTGCCATGTTTAACGGTCTGCAACGCTCTAACGACTAACGCGGGAATAAGGGTGATACGTTCTATATATATATATATATATATATATATATATATATACAACCTTTGTCATGAAGGTTCTAGGACAAAGGTCGTAAAAATAGAAAATTGCACTTACCAAGTAATGATCCTAGCTCCTATCAAAGTAGTCCCCTTGGCTGTCTATACAAAATTGCCAGCGTTTCCGGAGGTCTTGGAAGCAAGCAGGGAAATCTGTAACTGCGATGCTTGTAAGCTCATTTGTCACAGCCCGTTGGATGTCTGCGATATCTTGATGAAGCTTTCCTTTCAGTCACCTTTTCACTCGCGGAAACAAGAAAAGATCACACGGTGAGAGGTCGGGCGAATACGGCGGATGTGGGATGGCAATAACAGAATGTCTGGCCAGATACTCGTTAACAGATAAAGCAGTATGGGGTCTTGCATTGTCATGCAGTAAGAACCAGTCCTGAGAATGCCACATATCAGGGCGGCGACGCCGAATTGCTTCTCGCAAACGTTTCAAGACTTCGATGTAAAGAGTTTGGTTCACTGTTTGACCTGGAGGAACATACTCATGGTGAACCAATCCCTTACTATCAAAGAATGCGATCAACATTTTCTTTGTTCTCGAAGGTTGTCGTTTGACTTTTTTCGAGGCTGGTGATCCATGACTCCGCCATTCAGCACTTTGACGCTTCGTGTGAGGATCATACTGGTAGCACCAACTTTCATCCCCTGCAATAATAATCTTTGACACAAATGTGGGATCACGTCTGCTTCTATCCAATAGTTCAGCAGAAATTCTTCGTCTTTCCTCTTTCTGTCCGTCTGTTAGTGAGCGAGGGACGATTTTAACAGCGAAGCTGTTTAAGCCAGCCGTAATTTGTGGTTTGTGGTTCGTATCAAGAAACTAACAAGAATAAAAGAAAGTAAACTTTGTTGCCGAGGCGGGATTCGAACCCGCGTACCCACGGTCCCAAGGTGAGCGTCGTAACCACTAGTAACCAACAACTTTTTTTTCTTTATTGCCTGCTTGCATTACAAACCAATGCACATTTAAACGCTAAAACATGTCAACCACACTTTGGCCAACATTGGAATATTCTTAATCATTGGAATAATAGCTTAATCAAATCATCGAGAATAGCCACCCATTCAGGAGGCTCATTCTGCGCACAGTATATTTCCCGAATATATGCGACACTCTCAATGAATTTAATTCTCACCGGACGGGTATCGACATCAGCATGTCGCACCACCATTCGCATTTTCCACAGACTGCGGAGGCCAAGGAGCATAAACATGTACGGAATTCCACCTTCGTTATCTGTTGGCAAAAACCGAATACCTAGAGGTGTAATAGGTAGTTTGTTTTGTTAAGTGTCCATTGTAAGACATCCCAATGAAATATTGGATCCCAGCAATCGATGAACACATGCTCGATGGTCTCTGATTTTTCGCAAAGTAAGCAGTTTAATGTCACGCTTGGGCAGAATATGCATTTATGCGAACCATATGATTGCGTTCGAGCGTCGTCGTCTGCATCCACAGCTGGCGCGTTCGCACGCTCGTGCTCTGCGAGGTGAAGAAGAGGTTTTGCGCGCTATGCTCGGGAGAGAGATAAAGAGAATGAGAGAGAGAGACAGAGCGACGCATTCACGGAGCGGGTCTGCTGGAACACGTCAGCAATGCAACGCGGTGGAACGCGGTGGCGGCATTGCAACGCGGTGTCGGCCGTATACGTCAGAGACACGCGAAAAGAAATTATCATCAGCATGAGTAATAAGATGAAAAGTTTGCGCGCACTTCCGGAAACGGAAACGAACCATGTTTTGAGGCAACAACAACAACTTCCGGAAAATGCTGGGCTACGATCGCCCAGCTTCGCTGTTTCAAGCGTTGCGTGGCCGAGTGCAAGGTTAAGCCTTTTTTTTTGCGTTATGTTTCCGTTTCCCAAAATCTTCGCGTATTCCTATAAATGCTCACACTGCGATCAATGCGCAACGCTTTGCCACATGGTATGGGCTTGCGCAAACACACCACAGCTCGCATCCATAACACACCCCACCACACGGCAATGGGAGGCAGCGCTGTTAGGACTCGGGTAGCGTTAAGGCCGGTGATCCTTCAGCCAAAGGGATAAGTACGTCCGGGAGTAAGAGCGATAGAAAAAAGGGTTTATTCTACATATTTACAGTGGCTCCAAATATGGAAGCCCACTCCATGGGAGAGCACTTTGAAAACCTCAGCTCACTACATGTCTGAGCACATATCAGAACACGTCAGGACACACCACTGCACTCAAGGTGTCTCCTTATAAAACATTCGTCTTCCCTAGCTGACCCGACCAGGGAATCAGATGACCTTGATGCGGCCAATCAGAGGGGTCGTACTGTTCACTGAACTCCGCCTCTAATGTTGCACCTTCGAAGCAAGGACGAGGCAATCCGGAAACACGGGGATTTACACTCCTTCCACGAAAGTCGGGAGAATGGCCTTCACGCTAATCCCCGCTTCTAACGAAGGTCCCCTTCGTTAGAAGCGGGGTCGGTTGTGGTCGGTCGTTTCTAAGTGAGCTTCTTTGTCCGAACGTCACTGCCGGTGTCGGGCACTGTCGCCGTCTGGGCGACGCTGATGAAAGGGCCTGCCTCGATGGGAAACAATCAAAGAATGCGCCCGGCTGATTCGGGACGCAACAGCGCTGTCCAGCTCCGACTCAACGGACCGGCTCAACCGAGCGAGAAGGGCAGCTAAAAGGCCACTGGTCTCCTGGACTGAGGGGACCACCCACTGCAGAGCGGAGGAGCTACCACGCTCGCGTACTTTTGTGCATAAAGTTTATTCTTTCTCTCTCTCTCTCTCTCTCTCCCTCTCGCGTAAAATCTTAGGACACGCATCACGATTCAAATTAAATTCTTCTGAAATCATACGCACAGTTACACGACGGTCTTCTTGCAATAACTGCCTTACACACTCCACGTTTGCATTGGTATGTGCTGTAGACGGGCGACCAGCTCTGGGATCGTTTTGCACTGCCTTCACGAAACATTTTGTGCCACTCGAAATAATTACGAATTCTTGAAAGTGCCTCGCCTGCATATGCTTGCTTAATCATGTTCCACGTTTCACTAGGGGTTCTCCCGAGCTTAACGCAGAACTTAATGTTCACTCTTTGCTTACAATCAGCATCCATTGTGTCATCCTTAACTAATGCGACAACAACCTGAACAATGTGTTGCTAAGCGCAGCCCTGCCACCTAGTGAGCTTGCGCGGAAACATGGCCAAGGTCATATAAAAACAACATTTGTTCCTTTTTAGTATTGCAAACTCAGAAATAAAAAAAAATGTCCTGGAACTTTTCTGACAAAGGCTGTATATATATCTGCAGACGATGATTGGAATGATGAAGCCGCCGCTACCACCTTTGTTTTTATTGTGACCTGGCATTCATGGCCGTTTCCCCAGAGTGGTTTGCGCCATTTCATTGGGGAACAAGGACAAGGGCCTGGCAGACACTCCTCCTAGTTTCACCCAGAACTGGCCATAAAAAACGAAAAAAAAAAAGCTACATAAATTTGAATGGGAGGAAAGAAACCAACAATGGTCGCATGTTTCCGAGCGCAGAAGAAGACGAGGACGAGGAGTCGATCTCGCAGGCCGCCGGCGGCGCAGGCCGCACCGAGGCCGCAGCGATGACGTCGGGCTAGCCACCAAAATTAATCGTCAAACATGATCCGTCCCTGCACCACGCCGCGCCGGCCTCGAAATTGACGGCTCCACCTTGTCTGCAGCACGGCTCACCGGCTGAGCTGGCCACGGGAACGCCGTCATGGCGGATGGTCAACGGAGGGTGAGCGAGCGCATGCGAATTCTGCGACGCCCTATGCATATCTATAGACGAGCTTCGTATTCGTAACCAAGAAATCCAGGGCGTCTCTTGCGCGCAGGCGCCCGATATATATAAAAAAGAAAAAAATCTAGCTATTGCTCGTCAAGTCACTTCGATTCGTGGCCGAAATAATCTGCGGCGTAGCTTGCTTTCTTTTCGCGTCGTACCCGTTCACGAATAAAAGGAAAACCTTACGCGAAGAGAACGGAAAGTAAGTTTTTATAATGAGCCTTTCAGCCAAGACATTGAAGGATAATTCTTGAAAACAGTGCATCAGCGATAAGTTTATTGTTTGTTTCTTTGTTTGTTTTACTTGGCATAACATTATTCACAACATCGGATATCGGCAGTTGGGCGATGGTCATTAATTTATTTTTTAACGACATGATAAAACTAAATGCTATAGGGCACATGTTGCAACTGAATAGTCAGTCAGCTGCTTATGCGACATGGCCACAGGGTATATAAACTGGCTGTCTCGCGTAACCTGTGCCAAATTAAAAATATATATATGCAAATGCTACGTAGCTCGACAGAACCAACGTATTTGTTGTTTGCTGTCGCTTGGAACAAGTCAGACTACGTTTTATTTTTCGCCTAAAAACATAATTAGTTATTATTATACAATCAACTGCTTAAATATTATATGCAGAGTAAAAGTGCTATGAAAAATATAAAGTGTCGTGCAAACAGTCGCGCGGCACTTTCTTAGGAAAAACATTTATGTAGCTCGAATTGAGCAACAGAAAGCTGGATCGGGAATTTTTCCAGATGGTCTACAATTTTCTAATGGAGACTTTGCTCTGAATATACAATTTGAGCAGTTGAAAATTAATAAAAACCAATTACGCCATTGGGCGAATTACACACACACACAAAAAAAAAAATAGCTAGCTTGCTCGATGCAAGCGACGCCAAACATTTCCTTGGTTCTGTCCATTGTGTCATCCTTAACTAATGCGACAACCCGAACAATGTGTTGCTAAGCGCAGCCCTGCCATATATATATATATATATATATATATATATATATATATATATATATATATATATATATATATATATATATATATATATATATATATATATATATATATATATATTATCACCTGCACTTTCGAGAAGGCGTTCCATTTAAAATTTCCCCAGAAAGCCTTCCTCGCACAAAACAATGTGCCAGATGTTTTTTTTTTCAGCAGAGGGCAGACCGCGCACGCCTCATCTAGGCGTAATCTCATCGCCACCGCGCCACCTTTCCAGCACTAAATTTTAAGAAGCAGTCGATTTATTCAGAAATAATACACACAGCGCAGTCGCAATTCCTTAAGTGCCAATTGCCCTCCGTGGAGGGTGACCAACGTCTGACTAGGCGTCGTTACGAATAGCGTTTCCACCTTTCTCTTGTTGCCGTGCCTCGATGCCGGTACGTACATCAGCTAAGTACTATGTTGCGTGACTCCGGTAACATTTGAAACTATAATGAAAGTGTTAAAAGTAAATTGTACCGTGAAATACCGTGTACCGTGAAATTGTACCGTGAAATCGCTCTCCACGCGGCGCTGAGCGCCGGCGTGGAGAGCACTGGTGGAGAGCGATTGTCACCTCCTCTCCCGCCACCGAAGCCTTCTCCCGCAGCCGCCACGGAGGATGAGGGCGGCGCGAGTAGAGGAAGACTGTCCTTCCAGAGCGCTCCACCACTGAATCTGAACCGTCAGACGCCCCGAAGCTCTCGCGCGAGGGCAGGTGCGCGTCTCAAAGAACTGTAATAGTTTGTAATTCAACTTTGTATTCGACGACGAACGCATTCCGCAACTCGGTTGCACGAGATCTGCAGGCGCACCTCGCATCGCGGCGGTGAAAGTCCCACCGACCATGCACAACGGAAATGGGCCAAAGAGCCAAATAAAGCTATTCGGTCGGAAAATTTAATTTCTCGGACGTGAAACTAAAGTTTGAGGCTCGAAAGCGCTGGCTCTCCTGAAGTATTGGCTTACAGCCATTTTGCGGGCATATTGTACGCGAATAGTAGGTTATTCGAAGCGTACAAATGCCAACTTTTTTTTTTTTTTGCATGTCCACACGACGTCTTCTATAGGCGTGTGCCCTCCTCGGTGACAACAATTTAATATCTGCACCATGGAATATTGTACTTGGACATATATGTATTGGGACCAAGCTGGTATAGATTGTATGAATATTTGTGGTTCAGCGGCGGGAAGCAGTGTTCTTCCGGTGTTCTCCTTCGTCCTTGGTGCAGAACGTGATTGTGTCACTTGGCAATGATGCATACCGCGTGAGACGTATTCCCTATGTGTTCTCGAGTCTATATTCCCGAACAGCGCGATTTACGTACAACACTCCGCGATGAATTCCCAGCTGTCACGCGTACAGTGCGGCGTACAGCCCGCGTTCTGACGTCAGAATGCAGGCCGTGGTAATTTCTACCATACTCGCTGTTTGTGCACCCGATTCGGCAAGGCATCGATGCATTTACAGCAATGTATCACGCAGCGTTGGCAATCGATTAGGTTGAAGAATTGAAAGTCTCCTCTCTGGCGCGCTCACCGACAGTTTGCGACTCAGAGGGCTGCCTACGAGGCCAACCTTGTGATGTACCCGAGGCCCCCCGGTCAGCCGCCCCCGATTCCGATGCACAAGTCGGAGTCTGCGCTCTCGCTGAGCGTCAGCCGGCCTCTGCCGCCGCACCTGCAACAGCGCCGCGGCACCGTCTGTACCAGCGAGGTGGTGCGCATCGAGTCGAACACCACGATGCCTGGTCGTGGGCATCCGCCCATGGCGGGGCCCCCCATGACGGGACCCCACATGCGACGCTCCTACATGGTCACCTCGTTCGCCGAACCCCCCAGCAGCGTCGCCGCTCAGGTGAGAGAACTGCCCCATTTCGATCCCTCTGTTCCGGGTTTCACGCTGCACGAAATCGCGGCCGCGACGCGCATCAGAACGCGCAAAAGCAACGCGCATTGCGTTCATTTCGTTCATTTCGAAGAGTGTCCATGGCATGAAGGGCAGTCATATTATGATGTATCCAGGGAAGTTGCCGCAGCATTAAATTTCTAAACCGTGCGCACTTTCTTTCCGTGATACACTATACAGGCAGTCATATAGGAAGAGCGCACAAAAGTGGACATATCGTCAGGAATTCTCGGTGTACGAAGCTGTACCGGCAACAAAACTTATTTTTTCAATTTTTTTTTTTAAAGAAAGCGGGAATGTCATTTTGGTGGAACGTCCATATTTCAATGTCTCCGTTAAGGCATAGCGAAGGCCACCCCATCATGCGCCGATAACCCATATACTCTGACTAACTCCTCGTGTAATTCGGTCGCCTGTATACAGCTGTACAGGCGTACAGCCTGTACAGCTGTTCCGCGATTCTAGCAACATATTCGCTGTGGCCGCGAATATGTTGCTGTTCGCTGTGGCCGCGATTCTAGCAACATATCGCTATATCGAATATGAGCTATCGGAAAGCAGCAGATGCAGTGCACGCCTACAAAAATAAGTAACGACGCTTTTCACAACAACGTGCAGTTTATACGAATGAATAACGCAGATACAGATAATTTTTTATGTACGTATCAAATAGAGTTAATTAGTGATAATACCTGTGTCTGCACGGGGTGGGCTTAGCTTCCACGCCTTGTCAGCAGCACGCATAGTCAGTAATATTTTGTTCAGTTTCAAGTAATTACTACAGAACTGCCATGGTGGTGAGCGAACTATGGCATATCATGATACAGCGCAGAATCACATTGTATTACGTAAAAAACAACTCCGTATTTCTAGTCCGTATCAAGCAACCAAGATACATTGTGCTCAGTTTTCAGCTATGTTCTTAAATAAAAGCAGGTAAGGACATTGATGCTACTGAACAATGAACAAGGAAAGTTTGTGCTAGACACCGAAACACAACTGCATGTGGCGCAGATTCTTGCGCTGACTAAGCGCTGATAAAAAATAATCAAAATCACGCATATTGTGCACGGGGAAGGATTTCTAGAAATAGAAAAGCGTTTTCTTTTGCTTGGAAGCACCAAACGGGCATCGCACCATGGCACGCAACAAAAACACATTTCCCGTAGCGTTTGCATCCGTCGTAACCGCGCACTGAGTATAGGTGACGGCATTCATTAGCGACCGCAGTATTATTAATGCGTTCGCATTAGGAGAGTGTATATGTGCATGCGTATATATATATATGGTGTCCCAACTATCGTGCACGAAGATTTTAAAATATGCAAATGCCACGTAGCTGGACAAAACCAAGCTATAATGTTGTTTGCCGTCGCTTAGAGATACTCAGATAATTTTTTGCATTCTGCCTAATTACATAATTAGTCAACTTCTCATATATACAATCAACTTCTCATATATTATAATTAGTTGAAAAGTGCCAAGGAGAAAATTGTAGAGCAACATGAAAAACTCCCGGTACAGCATTCTGTTGCTCAATACGTGCTACATAAAAGAGTTTTTCCGAGCGTGAAAGAATACACGCATAGCCATCGAGCGGCCAGTCGCGCGGCAATTGCCTTGAGTGGTCCATCGCGCCAACATGAGGCATCCGCGCATATAGTTAGAACACAGTTCAAAGAGTCTGTGCGCAATCATAAATCTTGGTATGTCGCCAGTCACTGCATGCATGCGAAACTGCTTTTATTGCGATAGCAATTATATGGACACCTCAACCAGATTTCTGCCGTCGGCGTCGCCGTCGCCGTGAGGTTCCGTATAGATTCCAAGGGCGATAAAATCGTCGCCGCGCGCGCGAGTGAAAGCGCGCGGGGGACGCGCGCTATCACGGAGAGCCAACGCACGGCGGAAAGCAAACGCGACCGTCGCGCGAAAGGCCATGGGGGTATGGGGGGAGGGAGGCGGGGCGACGCTGTGCTACGGCACCAAATGCGTATCTTGCAACCGAGCGCAAGGGGAACTGGCAACGCAATCTCCCACGCGAAAGCAAAAAAGCGGGAAGGCTGCGCGGGAGGGAGGGGGGGGGGGCTTCTACTCTGCCAACAAATACGCTTGCACTGGCTGTGGTGGCGGTCGCCCGCACCGTCTCTTCACACGGCTCTGACCTTTGTATGCGCTCTGCATTCGCCGCTCAGTTTCCGTTGAAGCGTTAGCCCGCACGATTCTTCGCCCGCTGCAGCGCCTGCAGCGCGCTTGCTGCCTGCGTTTTGACAGTCGTTGTCTGCGGTCATTCCGTGTGATCTATTCATGTTTGCTTGTGCGCGATGACACCACGCTTGTCAATTCAGTTAGAAAGCGAATGTGTCCAAGTTTATGCAGCCGATAAAACTACTATCCCTACTCCGAATAGCTCTCTACCAATTTGCTATCGCAATTGATGCTTCGCCTTTCGGGCGAAACTGCGACATTTTTTTTTTGCATTATGGTTGAGCCTCCGCAATAGCGGACGCAATCAGCTTAGTGTATGCTTTAGAAGTATAATAAAGCGTCAGCGCCACTGCGCATTAGCAGTGTGCAAAATTCAAACACTGCTGTCACACACCCCGTGAACGAGGCGCCAACGCCGGACCAAATTCCCAAGCCGACTTATCAGCTTCCGAAAATAACCCCACGAAAGCAAGGACAGTTAATAAGGGGCCCTCTGCATGGTGCGCCAGCGAACGCCGGTTGCGGTCCAAAGACCGAGTCGAAGCCCAGAGTTATCAAAATTAACACAACAAAATATATTCTTCGAACAAGGCAGTTACATACACACGTGCACACTTCGGCTAGACACATCACAATGCAATTAAGATGGGTATTAACAAACCACTGAAAAATAATTAACGACAAGCACTAAGAGTCCAACACGGAAAGTACAGAATGAATAGGAACACAAAGTGCCCACTCGTATTCAACCGTGCTGGTCTTGAGCCGGACGATCTCGGCTTAGCTCGAGGCAAATCTCGAAAAAGGAACTTCTTCCGGAAATGCAGACGCTCGATGAACGCGTCGGTTAACTTGCCAAGAATCCCCTTCTTCCGCAGAAGGTCAGACTGACCGTCTGCGGAAGGAGGGGATTCTCTCTTCACATCTCTTCACCGGCGCGGTCTGATCCCCCTTCCGATTCCCATACGGAGCTTTTATTGCCTTCGCCGGTGGTTCTGGAACCTTCGGTCGGAGTTGTGATCCCGTAGCATGAATAAAGCCTGGGAATCGTTAGTAATTTCTCGCGTCTTCGACTGCGGCTGTCGGAACGTCGTCTAGGAGGGTGGTGACTCATCCGTAGCCGCACGCTCACGCTGTAGTACTCCCTCTCTCTCTCTCTCTCTCGACTCACCGGGTGAAAGGGGGTTTCGCGCGCTCTCTCTCTCGTTACCGTCGCCTTCGCGAATCTTGTAGCTTCTAGACTTCGTTGATCGCGTCGGCTGTCTGTGGCGTATGCGCTCTCTCCCTCTGTCCAAGCTGCCGCGGGGCCGTCGTTTCCTTGCTGGTTTGAGTGATACACGGCGCGCGCTTCAATTGTGCGCTCTTTTGTGACAACTGCACATTGCGTTCTCTTGTATGGGCGGATAGCGCGGCTGTGGGACAGAGAGCAGCCCCACTATAGACAGTTTTTTCATGGGCGCCGCCATTGCGTAGGCAGTGGCGCCATCTATGGGCAGTTGGCATGCTGGCTTGGGCGAACGCCCGTGTTGTATGCTATGGTATACGCTCGGCAGCAGTTTTTGGTGGGTTTTTTCGCACTCTCGCGGTCTATTTAGCATGAAATGGCGTCTTCTACGTGAGGTATGGTCCTGTGAGGCGTAGTGAAGGAATTTAAGTCTGAAGTAATTAAGCGGCTGGAGTTTCTGCTGGCGTTAGGGCGGACGGAGCACCCAGTGCGAGGTGTGCGCGTTTATTTGAGCTTACCATCAGCCTCGGATATCAGTTAGGTATTTCGTAAAATTTGTTTCACGAATGTTACTATACTGCAACATTCTCATCACTGTAGTTATAAGCTCTGGTTTAGCTGCAACGAGTAGTTACGAAACATTTGACGATCCTAACAACGTGGGTACCGTTCTGCTGGCGAATAAGTTGTACTGTTTACTTTGACAAGCGTTCAAGTTGTCATCTGTGGATAGATTGGGCGACTGCCTTGTTTGCTGGGCAAGGTTTCCGCCCACTAATAGAATAGTTTGTTTAATAATAATCGCATACCGTACAGTGTGAATCACACTTTTCGAGTGGTCGAACGACCAGCTGCAGACTGCGCGAGCTTCCGAGGCAGTAATAAATGCTGTGTTATAGATTCTCTATAGCGCATGGGCCAAGTGGTCCAAGCATGCGGCACGACCTTGCGAAGTCTTATTGCGTCGTTATCCCGTGTTCTGTTTTATTTTGCCGCAAAAGGAGGACATATGAACTCTTTTTTTTTTCAGTCTCGTAAAAGGTCAGGCCTCTACGACGCATTCACCAATCTTACGGAAATTGTGTCCTTACAAATAGCTGTTGGATTCTCTTTATGTGATCCCATTTGTATATTGTGCCTTACAGAGCAAAATGGCAATGCCGATCGATGCACGATGCTTGCGTGTATCATGTGGGTTTGCCATGCAACCGGAGTGCTCGCTGTGTTGAGCAAAAGCCTTCGGCCTTTTGTAGGAGGCTAACGTAGACATAGTGATTTGAAGTCTACTAGACTTAAAATGCGTGAGAACGATGCCGGTGGCTGATGGAAATGTTTTACAACAACTCTTCGTCGAGTGAAAACCGATACATCCAACATAGTTCACAACACATACACACACCGCGGCTGATGACGCGCGTCGCATTTTTGCACATCCCAGAGAAGTTTACAGATACTGTAGCTACTGCTGCACCTAAAGGCTACACAGTGGTTTTTCCACGACCTCATAAGCACTGACATCTCGTAAATTGCCCTCAGAACTAGCTAAAATACCTCCAAATCGCTCCGCAGCGCGCGACCGGCAACACATTCAAGCCGCGCCGCGCCGGCTCGCCCAAGCCAGAGAGGAGGAAAGGCTCGTCGCGCGCTCTTTCCTCCTCCCCGATGAAAAGGTCTATAGCGTGCCTCATAATCAGATCGTTAATTTTTCGCGTAAAACATAGGACTTTATTTTAAATTTAAGGTGCGCCCAATCATAATACATGATGGTGGCTGCTTTTATATCACTGTAAATACTGCTTAACATACGCGTAAAAGGGGGGAGGAAAAAACTTCGAGGACGCTTAAGCTTCGCCTTTAAGAGTGGAACGCGATATATCATTCAAAGATCCCTAACTGCAGCTTATGCAACCGTAATGTTACCTACGCACGCTGGCGGTGAACCCTATGCACGAAGGCGAGCTTGCTGGTTCTTTTTTTTTTTCTTTCCCCTGCACGGCGGGATCCGCCGCTGCTGCGGCTGCGCGGAGGTGAGCACCATCTGGATGGTGTTGCAAGGAACCGAGCGGGGCGCGCCGCTCCCACTAAGATAGACCCCAAACGGCAGCTGGAAAAGGGGTTTGAGTTTCCACATAACAGAATTATGCTTTCTCGTATATTCATATTACAATCCGACGCTATCATATCTGTTGGTTGTGTGTAAGTCGTACTTTGCGAATTTTATGACGCATATATTACTTTGAGAAATTCAATTAGTTCAGTAACGTCTACGCGCCACGCGAAGGGCCTGAATGGTTCGGGATAATTCTTCGCTAACGGACAACGCCGCCGGCGCTGACGTCGACACCGACACCTAATTTTCAGCGACACGGGGCCCTTAACGCTATCACGTTAAAAACGCGACCATGGCGGCCGGTTAGAATTGCTCGGTTAAAAGAACACGTGGTCGTTGGCTCGATCGAAACCATGGTAGGTATACACTACCTCTGATGTCTTTATTTTTTTAAAGAGCAGCGCTTATGCGGCGAGCGTCGGCGTTGTCACTCGTAACCGAGCGAACGTGCACAGCGATAGATGAGAGCGAACGCGGTGCGCAGTGGGGGATGAAAAAAGCGGTAAGAGCGAAGTGGCGCGAGGAGGAAAGCGAAGGAGGAGGCTGCAGCGGAACAATGAGGCGCAAAGCGAAGAAGGTTATGGCGAAAGCGTGAGAAGAAAAGCGTAGTGCGGCGATGATGGCTACGAGATGACGCCAGAGTAACGCGCGTCGTCGGGAAGGTCTGTCGTCGGCGGCTGCTGTGAATCGCGCCCACGCGTCACCCACGCGCTGGCTCTCGCGATCTCCAGATTAGCGAGGTAGTCGCGCCACACTTCGCTTCGTTTACAACGGGCCGCACCAGATAGATTGTCCGCGCCAGCCAATATATCAAGAAATGAAAACACGTATATAGAGCGGCGCTCAAATTTCGCATTAGGGAGTATCGTAATCATCGGTGATTTTTTTCTTTACCTCACATCTAGCCTCATGTGAACCAAAGCGTTAAAAGCAAACAGGATCGGCTCATTTTCTAACTCAAAACTGCCGTTCTATATAGTAAAATACCACGTAATGAGGTAATGACTCCGAGTCGTCGAAATCACACGATTGCGGGTCGGTGTGATAGAACGCGACTATGAGCAAGAAGGAGTTTTAGATGGCGTGAGTACGAACGCGAGTAAACACCAATAAGTGCGAGTATGAGCACGACTGAGCGTCGATGAGTATGAATTGATGTGAGCTTTAAGGAGTTTGTCGATAAGTACGTAAGTGCCAGTGAGTCTGAATAGGTGAGTATGAAGGTGAGTGAGTAGCTGTGATTGTAAGTACGCGTGAGTGCGAACTTGAATGAGTACTTATTGGACATGCGTAGACGTGAACACCAACGTGAGTGAGTGAGTGCGAAACCTGAAAGAAATACTGGTGGGTGAGTATGTGAGCCAGCGTGCCAGCCGACCTACGCCCCTCGGCGACCACGCGCAACAATTATCTCGGTTCCCGCCACGCTCGCCGTATAGTTGGTCATTATCTATATATAGAGAATATCGAATGGTTTACGTCTTTCACAAAGCACAATACACATGCACTTGGCGTAAATTTTCAAATGCATGCCGTAATTGTATCCATACTTGGCATTTAACTTCACTACTCACGTAAGCTATACTTAAAGGAACAGACAACCGCTCAGAACATGAATCGAGATAACCCGCTGATGGAAAGATTGCCTATCCTACTGATTAAAACGAGTCATGCTTTTCTCATTAAACGTGAATTTATATTTTTAATTATTCACTAAAAGTTGCGAAAAATATGACCTTTGACGCCCCACGCGGCAAAAACATGAAGATGCATCAGAGGTCTATCACGAGACTTTTTATTAGTGTACGCGGTTCCTGGTCTTTTTATTAGTATTGAAAACAGTACACTTATTTCTGTTGTAAGTTTTGTTCGAACTTACTATGTGCAGATAGGCCTTCGTTTGTAGTGAGCAGAAAAGTGGCGCTGCCTTCGCCTTCGTTTTCGATGAGTTGGCCGGCTATCGGCATCGCTCTCACTTCTCAGCGTTGCTCAGATCGAAAAATTTTGCTTACAAAATATCCACGCACTTTTTGAAGTAACCGCTGCAGGTGTAAACACTACCGAGGGTGAGCTTTTCGCTGCGCCATAAAAAACTAGGTCCTTAAAAAATCACGCGCCATTACAAGGTGGATTACCAGCGAAGCACTTTAGCAAATGACATAGAGGTGACACAGAATTTCGACCAATTGAAGGTATGAGCTAATTTTATTTCTCTTGAGCGGTGACGGCGGTCATCCAGAAACACACACACACACACACACACACACACACACACACACACACACACACACACACACACACACCACACACACACACACACACACACACACACACGCACGCGCGCGCGCACGCGCACGCGCACGCGCACGCGCACGCGCACGCACACACACACACACACACACACACACACACTTTTATTTTGATCGACGGTCTTGATCGGCGGCATACATTCGCGTGGAAGACAACCGCCACCTTAGGGAGCCGGAGGAAACTAGACACGCGCGACGGGACCGCCACGCCGGGAGAGCGGAAGGAAACTAGGCACGCAAGCGCTTCTAACGGCGACAAAGAGAGGGTGGTGCGAGTGCACACATGGCCAACGCGGGTCGCACAGCGGCAGATCTCTGAGAAACTCTTATTATCTACCTGAGAGTCTACTGATCAATGGTGCCTATTGATAACTATATAATCTACTGAAAATGCATATCCAATTGATGAGACGTATAAGCTTCTGCATAGAATGAAGTGACCTTGCATCAAATTCGGGAGCTGAGTTTTTGCCCACGCAGATTTGTTGACGGACACGAAAATTGCACGGAACCCTAGCCATATAGACAGCTTCGCTGTAAAATCGGTTGTCAGTCCCTTTAAGATGTCACATTCAAGATATACACCCAACTAATGATTTCTCATGTTTAAATTCATTCATTAATTCAGGGCAATTTCGGGCCTTGTCCCCAATACGGTCGACCGTACAGTCCTCCCCCCTTACCACCTCCGGGAGCGCGGCGCTCGGCGAGCGGCCGGCGGTCTCCGGTTCGCAGACCCCGGCGCGCCTACGACGACAACGAGGATGACTACGGTGGCGGGCGCAGGAATGGCGGCTACGACGACGACGACGACGACTTCGAGTACACCGAGCGCAGCCGAAGGCAGCTCCCCTCTGCGCGGAGATCCCGCTCCCGGAAGGATGCGGCAGGGCCAGGTGAGTATATGATTTATCAATTGAGTCAACCCCATCGGGAATCACGGTTTTCGAAACACACGGATGAGCGTTTTGCATCGTACGCGCTACGCGTGCAGCCAGGTCGACGATGAGCCGGTCGGGCAGCCGTCTACGGATGCTGCGAATCGATCGCGAAATCAGCGACACCGGCTCAACGCGGCGGGGCGCCTCCTCTACGGTGGCCAGCCGGATTCAACTGGACGACGCGGAGGCGGCCGGCAGCTGCGTGTGCATCTGCGGCACGTCGCGCAGTCCGTCGCGGGGTCGCATGTCGGGCATCTACATCAAGCCGAGGCGTGAGCCAGAGGCCGAGGAGCTGTACGTCATCAAGAGGATCAGGGACAAGAAGAAGAGGAGGAAGAAGAAGAAGAAGAAGCCCCCGCCGCCGCCACCCCCTCCCCCGCCGCCAGCGCAGCAGCCGGGCCTCGTGGGCTACATCTGCAACCTGGTGGGCATCGCGAACGAAGAAGCGCCGCAGCCGCCCCCGCAGCCGTCTCCGCAGGCCGCCGCCACGGACTCGGACACGGACGACGAGGAGGAGTACGAGCTGAGGAGGCTCGACCGCGCCGAGTTGGAGAAGCTGTGTCGCCAGATGGGCGTCACAAAAGGCGCCGACGAGCCGGAGAAGAAATGACCTGCCGCACTCGACTGACCACGGGCGGGCGGCTGAATTCAGGATGCGGCAAATTCATGGAAAGTATGTTTCCCACCTATATTCGGCGTGACAATGCGCCGCCATTTTACTCCGTGAGGCAACCACACTACTGTGGCGGGAACGCTTGGCACGGGGTGTTCGCCAAACGGAACAAAGCATCGCGCGACGTAAAACGGCGGAACGATGTCGCCGAAAGCAACGTTTGCCGAAAACGCGTCGGAAATACTTGTTGGCTGCTTTAAGGTTACACCTAACGCATCCATAAACGAAACCCATATTGTGCCCATATATACATGTACGGGGGAAAATTTGAAATTATGGCGTTTTACGTGCAAAACCACGGTCTGATTATGAGGCACGCCATATAGTGGGGGACTCCGGAATAATTTGGACCACCTGGGGTTCTTTAACGTGCACCTAAAGCTAAGTGGCACGGGTGTTTTTCGTATTTCGCCCCCATCGAAATGCGGCCGCCGTGGCCGGGATTCGATCCCGCGACCTCGTGCTTGGCAGCCCAACACCATAGCCACTAAACAACCACGGCATGTACAGGGAATGAAACAGGTGGAGGGAATGAGTCAGAGTGTGGACACGTGTAAAGAAGACCGCTGGAAATTGCGCGTGATGCCGCCATAAGCGTGCACAGGACTTTTCTTTAGGGAGAGGGCAATATTGTTACTGTATACGGCTCCCTTTAGCGATGACTCCCTAAAGGAAGCCATATACAGTAACTCTCGAGCAAACTAAATATTGCAGCACTCCCCCCCCCCCCCCTCCCCATTTACTTTCTTTCTGGCGTGCTATTATCCACCCCGTGACATTTCGCAGACATTCGACGAGAAGTGAAAAGCCACACTGTAATAGAATATATTTTAATTAATTAGAAATCGCTAATCACACTTTTACATTGTAGTTTACTAGGCTGTGGTGCACTGTGCATTTTGTCCTAGCTTAATAGGGTGTGGGCGCAGGCTAGTTGGTACAATGCCTACATAATGAAACAGCGCTAGAAAAACACGGACGAGAGAACACGAGAATGACAGCGCTCGTCCTTGTGTTCTTCTCTCTCGTCCGTGTTTTTCTAGCGCTGTTTAACTACGAAGGTCCGTAGCTAATTTTAAACGACCTGCAACCATGCACCAGGCACTACGATACAGACTGGTGCAAATAAACGATATTCACTACTTTCTCTTTTACCAAACAGGTTTGCCAACATATACAGGGTGTTGATTGTCACACATTCATAAATGTGTAGGTAATGACACTTCGGAAGTTGTATCTTAGCCAATGGAAAACAACCTCCACCAAAATCTTGCATTATGTTTTTCAAGTCAAAAGACATTAACATCTAAGTCTGCAAATAAACATGGATAACCTGAGTAAAGGTTCTAGTGCTTACACATCCTGTACTCACCTATTTAAAACAAAATTATTTATTCTTTGGAACAATGCTGAATCATCGAAACATAGCTGATAGACCGCGCAATTCCCTGCTCAAAAAAAAAAAAAAAAAAGTGCCCGTCAAATGCGCTCTGGGGACATGGAACTCTCGACTGTGCGCTCAACTTGCCCCCCCCCCCCCCTCGCCTATCCCTCTCAACCCCTCTAAGCAGACCAGGGAGGGGCATGGCCCCACTGTCCCCCTATGCGCACGCCTATGAGTGCAGCAATGCCCACTGAGCCGACCGCAAAAGTTTTCGGAGCGAAACAGATGATTGGTATCACAAGCCGCATCAATTCAGCAAGCGTATAATGTGCAGTTTCTTGGCTCTGAGCTTCCTCACGACTTCGCATCAAATCCAGGATTTTGGGTGAGCAATGTGATCACTGTACAGAAAAGTATACGCTACAACCTTCGATTCGAGGACGCGGGTACGTATGCTGAGTTCAAATTTCGTTTTATCTCGGATACGATGCTCCGAAAGCTCGTGCTGTTGGGAGTACATCAGGATTGCACTTCGGATAGCGGCAACAACGGCTGTGTTCGGGTAAATTTGTAACCTTTACTTCAATTTAGGTCCTGCACCTTTTCAAGCACCGTAGTAAAAGAGGGAGGGGGGAGTGAGTTGTGAATGGAAGGTGTTTGCACATCGTCACAGATGTACTGCGCAAACGACTGATTGATACTGTGCTGCTGATGTATAACGTTGAGATACTTTCATTCCATTTTGCAGGTTACAACTCGAGATGCTGGGCCTCTTATCCATGGCTCCGAAGTTCTGTGAATGACGGAAACAATACATGGAAGGCGACAAATACGCTGGATACCTAAATAACAGTCAAAGAAAGGCAGCTCGAACTTTATTTAAAAAACAAGAACAAAAACAAAAAAACACACACTTGGCCGACTCCAGTGACTGATTCTCTTGACTCAATTACTGTGAACAGCGTTTACGAGGCTCTCGCTGCCATATGCTGCCGCCAGTCGACGCTCTTACGCCACTTTATCTTCCGGTCCGATGGTGGGGGTGGCGATAATGGTGATATTTAAGTATGGCACTCGTACACACAATGGGGGATGGGCCAAGACTACAGTGGTTGTACAAAACGCACAGTAACTATGCCGGAATGAAGCGAAGAGCCTGAAAAAGGCGAAACGCGTACCGGCGTACTGCACCGACAGCGAGAGCCGGCACGAAGCCTACAGCCTTTTGCTTCCTACTGCGCTTCATTCTGCGCAGCCCAGGGAACTTGCTCAGCCGGAGACGGACATGTGTAGCCCATTTCTGTAACTTAGTTATAACCATTGGTAGCAACGAAAAGCGGACGTGGAGCGGTAAGAGTGCTGGGCGTAAAGCCGCAAAGCGCTGGTTCTTTAAAGTTGAGACCTGAAGGTAAATTCGCGAGCAATTTTCTTTTCATTTCACGCCCCCCCCCCTCCTCCTCCCATAAAAATGTGGCCGCTGCGGCGGGGAATCGAACCCGGGACCTTGTACATAGCAGCATAACGCCACAGTCGCTGCGTCACCGCGTCGAATAGATTTCAAGTAGGACGCATTTCTCGAAACTATACAAGGTGCTAGATGTACATCCAGCGAATAGGTTGTTGAGAAAAAAAAAAGTATTACTAACAATAATGAACGAAATAAAACCTCCTAATTTCTGCAGCGCTGTATACGTTTAATAATCAGCGAGCGTTGTTTCAAAAATCTGGTATGTTGTACTCTGAGAGGATGAACGAGACAACTATCGAAGTATTTTAAAGCGACAGCTGCTAATGGTACTCAATCCAGTTTCTTGCGCCCATCATGTCGCCACGATCATTGGCAGAAGCTGCCAGGAGAAAACCTACTTGACCCATGACCACTGACCTGTGCCAGATCAGTGCCCGTGACCCCATCATGGGACTAGATGATGATGATGCTTGCTGCTACTACCACTACTAACTACTTTCTAATGATGATTATGATTATGTTATTAAAAAATGAACCAACCCAACGTGGGTCTTCCCCTCGTAGTAGTTTTCTTCTTTTCTTAATTAAAATGAACATGAAATCAATTTAGTCACCATCCAATGATGACGGCTTCTCCATTCCGCATGAATGAGGAGTAGAACCTCGTTGTTATTGTTTTCGCCTTTAATCAGTGGCAGTCGTTTGCTGTCATTCTTGTTGTCGATCGGGCCAACTATCGCTGTTTTCAGACGTCGCTTAAAGCTTTCCTTTGAACGGCCCTTTACAGTTTAACACTTTCGCGTCGCTTTTGAAGCAACCTGTTCACTAGTCAAACCTGTTGCAGGGTCCGGGGGCTTTGTTGCCCTTTGTGTGTGCATTCGCAGTCGTTAGTGCGCGCGCTTACAAAACGGGAAAGGTGACGAGCCTTCCGTGAAAGCCCTCGAAATGATGAGCTGACAGCGCTCTTCTATAGGCGGAAGCGCGAGCAGGCCGTGGAAGATGAGGAAGAAGAAGGCGCGCGCTGCTCGCCCTCGGCGGTTCGATGGAGGCCAGCGTGCTCCCGCCGCTATGATCCCCGGACGAGCGCAAAATTGAGCCCTGCCTGGGCACCGCCGTCGACCTCTGGGAGCACCGTGCGCTGCTGCGGGCTCCACCATGGCGGCGGAACACCCGCAGAGAACGGTGAGCCCTGCGCTGAATGCAGCTATGGTCGCGTTCCGACTCGCCGTTAGCGCTCGCTATATACCCTCCACTCGGGCAGGGTTGCTGCTAAACAACCGAGCCGTTGTTATCTGATAATGCGGTAACGTCGTTTGCTGCGCTTCGTTCGTATATACGTCGCTATATACCATTAGTGCGGCTGAAGTGCCATCATCGTAACCGAGGGCGTCAAGTCCACGATGAACTTACTCACGGGCTAAAGCCACCGCTGCCCGAGTATAAGGGTTCCCTCCGTCGCGCGGGAGTTATACGCCCCGTGGGCTGTTCGCGTATAGCTATAGTCCACCGTCCACGATCCGTTTGCTTCTGAGCACGCGTCGCGAGATGGGCAAGCCGCTGCCTTTCACGCTTCGCTCGCTAGCTGCGCGACAAAGTCGGCCGCTGCGGCGTATATACTGTGCATTGGGCTAACGCGTGGCGATAAGGCGTCCCTCGCAGCTTGGCGACTGTTCAGGTTCGCCATGGTCTAGGGAGATACGGGCAACGCGCTGCGTGCTGACGAGCGCTTTCGTAGCAGAGGCCTCTGGTAGAGCATATAGAGGGCGTGGAACCGAAGGGACGAAGTATGAGCGCTTCTTCGACTATACGAGGGCAAGCGTCTCTCGTGTAACCGAGCTGACCGTGCGACGGCGACCCATTAGAGCTCTTATTGAATAGGGAGTGTAGCGCAACACGGGGACATGGACAAGAAGGAGCGACAGACACGCATATATAGCGCTGTTATTCCTCATTGTGTACATGTCCCTGTGTCGCGCTACACTTGAACTTGTCGCATTGAAATGCGGCAAGCTCACATCGCCACCCTCGCGATCACGCCGTTGCAGAAACTGCGCTACCAGAGCAACTCGACGTTCGTGCTCAAGCCAAAATCGGCTGGCGGAGTGCGGCCGCGCTCGCCGCGCCAGAAGGGCCAGTCGACCACCCAAATGGTGGCGAGCGCGGAGGTGTCCGACACGGCCACGACGGTGGCCACCGCCATACCGGTGTCGTCCACCATCAACACGCCGTCGGCACGCAACTCGTACATGGCGCTCGAGATGAGCGAGACGCCCGCCACCATGATGGGCGTGAGCAGCATGGGTCCCATGGGCTACCCGACAAGCTGCGGGAGCCCCATCACCACCTTCGGCAGCATGGTAAGGTCCAACACACGTGAGCGCAACGACTGCTCGTTGCAACGCGTCTCTCTCGTCAGAGTGCACCTCATCAGCGTCATATATACGTACGTGTGGCTCGGTGACGACGAAAGTCGCAGATCTCGTGGCCAGAACGTGTTGGTAATCCCGTGTTTAGCAAGTAATTTTATAGCCCCGTCACGCGGGCGCTCTCGAGCGTATCTGAATCGGTACAGTTCGAACTCATCACACGACGGAGCGTTGCTGTACACGTCATTTTGAAGCACGCTTGGCTTCGATTGCTGCAAAACTCGCAAGCGGTTGGTGCTTCCATCAAGCCGTAAAATTCGATGCTTATTGTCTTCAGTGGTGACAAAAACCGCCTATGTTGTGCGGCGTCACGTACCACTTAAAGCTGTCATGCTTAGGAAAGAAGGCCAAAAGTCTTGCAAACCTTCCCAAGCCAGCCGCTCCGAATGTTAGCATTCGATGCAGGGCCTGCATCCACAAAACGTTCTTACGCTAGAACTGTTCGTAAAAAAAATCCAGCCAATTTTTATGCTGGGCATATTATTAGCAAAGGCGACCGGCCAATGGCAACAATCACTTATACTAACGAGATCGACGCTTTGTGAATTTGGCCCAAGAGCACATTAGTCTCACGTCGTGCTTCACATATATATATATGCCCTATACGTATACGTTATTTGCATTGACGAGATTTTATGAATTCGCATTCTGCTTCATTACATTTCTTGCGTCCGGCATTCCAATAAAGTAAAAAGCGCCTGCCATTGATCTAGCAGGACATCTGCCGAAAGAACAGTTGCCAGAAGCAGCAATTCATTTAAAATATCTAAATCTCCCAAGCCTTATCAGAGGTCGCTTTCTTTGTCTTACAGGCAGCAGTACTTTGGTTCGCAACAGGTTCTTTGGGCAATGTGCGTTGGGGGCTAACAGTCGATTGACAGTTTTCTTAACCTTTGCAAAGTGACCCCTTCGGTTTGGCCCTGGCCACATGCAGTTTTCGTAAAAAATATATAGGGTAGCAAGTTGCACTGTTAAGCCTGACAGCGCGATAATCAAGCTGTATATAATGCCTGAAGTAAGTTGCACCAGATGTTCTATCTATCTATCTATCTATCTATCTATCTATCTATCTATCTATCTATCTATCTATCTATCTATCTATCTATCTATCTATCTATCTATTTTATTTAGTATATACTGCAGACCAGAAAAAGGGTCCAAACAGAGAAATCACATCATTGGAAAACATATATCACTCAAAACAAAACACAAATAAGTGCAAAAGAAAAATATGAAAGGTGTGAAGTGTACACAAAGCTGAGTGTGGCTATTGGGAAAGCGATATATGTGGTTCGGTAAGGTGATTTATTCATCTACAGCGCGCGAAAAAAGAAATAAAAGAACACTTATATGTCTTAATTTTTGCAAAAAAAGTCGCAGTTTCGCCCGAAAGGCGAAGCACGAATTGCGATAGCAAATTAGTAGACAGCTATACAAAGTAAATATATTGTCTTTATCGGCCGTATAAACTTGTAAACACTCGCTTACTAACTGAATTAACAAGCATGGTGTCACGCGCGCACAAGCAAACATGAACACATTCCACTCGATGACCGTACACACTAGCTGTCGTGAGAAAGGTGGAGTGAGAAAGCGCGGTAGCAGCAGCGGGCGACTTGACCTTCGTGCTGCCTCTCGCTTCAACGCCAACTAAGCGGCGAAAACACAGCGCACACGAAGCTATATCACCACTCGGCGCACTCTGTCCCCATCGCATATCGTTTTCAAGATAGGGCTTGCGCGACCGTGCTCGGCCGCTCCATACGCATGCAGCCGCCGCCGTAGTAAAATATAGTAAAACTATAGTAAGGCTCCCCCTGGTACCTTGCGCACAACGGAAGACGGCGCTTCCTCCCTTGCGCGCGCAAGATATATATATATATATATATATATATATATATATATATATATATATATAGAGAGAGAGAGAGAGAGCCACCATCGTAGGTTCACCCTCGCACGTTTTCACTCGCACATATACAGCATACGGCACGCGGCGACGGTGTTATCGCCCTTGGACTTTATGCGGAACATTACGGCGACAACGACGGCAGAAATGCGTCTGGAGTGTCCATATAATTGCTATCGCAATAATAAGGTGTTATGCATGAACCTGAGGATGTGTTAAATGCATTGTGGACAAATGCGTTATATATGCAGGAGGGCCGAGTGCCAACTGCCGCTTAAGGATTAGGCAAAGAAACTCAAGACTGGCATGTTTTTCTTCGGGGTTCAAGTTATTCAATGTTACTTTCCCTCATAAGCGGGGTTGGGGAATTAGACATGTTATATTTGCAATAGACCTAACAGTTTTCCGTTCAACTCTGGTTATAGTTTAAGGGCTCCACACTACAAAGCAGTATTCGAGCTTTCATATAACAATTCTGAATTAAGTAAGTAGATTTCTAAGTTTGGCGGAGAACTTCGGAGCTTGTACTTCAAAAAAAGTTTTTAATGCGGAAAAATATACGTTATCTGTGTATTGATTCCAGTAAATGTTGTTAGTGATTGTTACGGCGAACTGGCATATAGCTGCTAACCTGTTTCACTTGTAATGGTCCTATCTATACCAGTATTCAAATAGGTTGTTCTTGCGAGTTATTCTAAGACAAGCCGAATTCGCGGCACCGTTTGAGCGCGTTATCTAGTTCAGCTGTGTTTGATCGCCAGCACATGAAATTTTACGAAATACCTTACAGTCAGCTGCAAACAATTTAACTTGTTTTTCTGGGGTAACCGCAGTAACAAGGTAAAAAAATACAAGAGAAAAAGCAATTATCTTAGGATCCTGCCCTGTAGAGGCACGCCCGACCTGATAGGAATAAGGCAGACAGAGTTGTTCCCATCAAATGAAACAAATTGCACTGAATTGGTGAGGTAGGCTTTAATCCACGAAATATAGTATACCGGAAGGTTAATGCTTTTAAGTTTGACTAAATATATAGAATCTTATTATTAAAAGTTCGGATATGGTCTACCGACAACCTGTATGTATTTCTTCACGGTAAATTTGCCTACTCTTCAGATCATTACGTAAACGCCACACGACAAAATCATTATTTTAAACATATGGCCTTTCCAAATATCTTGGCAAAAACACACTGAAGTTATTCTAAGCAACCATATAACTATCCACAAAACCCGTGGAGGAAGTGAGAGACCTCTGTTGAAGCCTTATAAAAACACGCACTGTTGACGCCCATAACTTTCACAGAGTAGAACAGAGCTCTGTTTCAAGTACGCCGATGTTTAACCGCGCCTGTTTTGAAATACAAAACTGATAACAAGACACTGGCAGGAGCGCGATTTAAGTTTCGCGTACCAAAACACAGCGCATTTAAACAATACCCAAGCAACTAGCCCAAGTCTCAGAACTGGCTAGTTTCACGCACACTGCTTGTTACAAAAGCTCTGAAAGACAAAGCAGAAAAGAAGGCATAGACTGGCGTCATGCATGTTTATAAACAAGAACTCTATATATGACTTCGCTAGCCGGCAGGCGTAGGCAGAAATAAACAGGCAAGCGAGTGAACAAACGCCTTTTGTTATTTCTGGTTGAACCATGGATGCACTTCAATTCATGGCCTCAATATTCGGTGGCTGAAGAAGTTTTTCTCTATACGACCATAAAACTTGGCGCCAATGAAATCCCGCTCGCCTATTATAACCAGCTGATGCGCGGTATTGGCGACGGATAAGCTGTTTATCTGTACGGCGTCGTGGCCTGGAGGAGGTAAGCGTATTATACTATAGATACCGACTGACACGCATTGTTGGCAGTCGTACACAACACCGTCGGCAAAGTTTGTAGCAATGCCGTCTCTCTGTCCGTGCTACGCGGTGCATGCAGCACCCGGGTCTCCTCTCGGACATGCGCGGCGAAGAGACGTTCGAGCCCGACTTTGGCTCTGACGGTCGGAGGCCTCGCTGGCGAGGGGCCTCGGCCATGCGGTCGCGCTCCCGGCGGGCGGCGGGCTCCTCGAGCCGCATGCTGCCACCCGACCGGGACTTCGACGCCGACGACGAGTCTGAACGGCGGGGCGACGATCGCCGGGCGCGCCGCCGGCGCCAGGGCCGCAGGGGCCGCCGCTCCAGCTTCGACGAAGACGAGGACTTCGACGACGGAGCCGGCGGGCGCCTCGTGTGCACCTGCGGCGCCAGCAGCAGCGGCGGGGCTGCATCCGCCGCCGCCGCTGCCACCGGGTTCACCAGCCAGAGGGCCGAGGACTTTGAGGACCTATACGTGCTCAAGAAGACCGGCGAACGCAAGAAGAAGAAGAAGAAAAAGAAAAAGAAGCCTCCTCCTCCGCCACCACCTCCGCCGCCACCCCCGCCCCCCGGATTCATGGGCATGCTGTGCGGGCTGCTTGGCTCAAAGCCGCCGCCACCACCACCGCCTCCGCCACCTCCCCCAGAAGAGTCCAGCTCCGAGTCAGAGTCCGAGTACGAATCTGAGTACGAGCTGAGGAGGCTGGACCGTCAGCAGCTGGAGCACTTCTGCCGGCAGATCGACTTCAAGCAGTTCATCAAGTTACCCGAGCCGGAGAAGAAGGAGGAGAAGAAAGAGGAGAAGGAAGAGAAGAAGGAAGAGAAGAAGGAAGAGAAGAAAGATGAAAAGAAGGAAGAGAAGAAGGACGCAAAGGCCGCCACCGATGCCAAGGTGAGACACATGGATGAGTTGTGATCTGCGGTATTGAAAGGGGAAACACAGGTAAAGAGTATCGCCGATAAACTGACGATTTAGCGACAGCATTAACAGCTTTCGGGTATCATTTACAACCGAACGCTGGTGTGAATACTCTTTGCATCATATATCACACAGCTCCCGCTCGAAAAATGCACCACTAATCGCACTATATCTATAGGCGTTGCCTTCTTCGAGGCAGGTTCACGAGTTGCAAAGTGACAAGATAAACAATATCTACTTGCGTGACTTTTACAACTTAAGAACTACGGCATACGCCACGTATTGTGCGCGCCTTCATTCTGCAAAGCGAACAGTTAGTTAATATGCGGAATGCAGCTTCACGTGTGCTGTTTCATATTCGTGTGACCACGTTTCGGAATGCGGAAAACACAACATAGCTACTCGAATGAGCCTTCTCACGGGGCAGTGCACCTCTTAACTGCATCCTTAGGCTGCAAAGTACTTGCAAATGTTTTTACAGTTTCAACATTGCAATTTTTGTGGGCAGGTGGTTTACACACGAAGTGTTGGCGACTCGCATGTATATACAGGGTGTTTCAGCGAACACTTTCAAAAATCCTTAAAGGTTGCCTGTGGCAGATGGCACAATTTTAGTTCATGAGCTGGTCTACTCAAAGAGGCGGACATTACTTGCACAAGAAATTGAAATGCATAATCGAATAATTAACAAAAATTCACTAATAATTTTTCTAACTAATTACCTGATATGGGCCCATATTGCAATTTACAAATTGTAGCCGTAGAGTTCGCAAGGCGGATGCACTTGGAACGAATTCTCGGGATGACACCAGTTTCGAGATATTAATTTGCGAACTTTGCGGAGAAATGCATTAGCATTCCAGTTAGTTTCTTAACAAGACGACGCTTTATGCATTGAAGCACAACATTAACTGGAACACCAATGCATTTCTCCGCAAAGTTCGGAAATTAATATCTCGAAACTGGCGTCATCCTCAGAATTAATTCTAAGTGGATCCGCCTTGCGAACTCCACGGCTACAATTTGTAAATTGCAATATGGGTCATCAGGTAATTAGTTAAAAACTTAATTAGTGAATTTTTGTTAATTAGTCAATTATGCATTCCAATTCTTGTGAAAGTAATGTCCGCCTCTTTGAGTAGAGTAGCTCATTAACTAGAACTGGGCTATCTGCCACAGGAAACCTCAAATTGAAAGTGTTCGCTGAAACACCCTGTATATACATGGTGTTTCAGCGAACACTTTCAAAATTTATTAAAGGTTGCCTGTGGCAGATAGCCCGATTCTAGTTAATGAGCTGGTCTACTTGAAGAGGCGGACATTACTTGCACAAAAACTTGAACTGTATAATCGACTAATTACCAAAAATTGACTAATTAAATTTTTAACTAATTACCTGATGACCCATATTGCAATTTACAAATTGCAGCCGTGGAGTTCGCAAGACGGGTGCAAGGCGGATCCACTTGGAATTAATTCTCAGGATGACACCAGTTTCGATATATTAATTCCCAAACATTGCGGAGAAATGCACTGGCGTTCCAGTTAATTTTGTGCTTCAATGCATAAGCGACGTTTTGTTAACAAACTAAATGGAACGCCAATGTATTTCTCCGCAAAGTACGGGAATTAATATCTCGAAACTGGTGTCATCCCGAGAATTCGTACAAGCGCAAATGCAAGCGCAAATTATTTCGCGCACGGTCTACGGTTTCGCGTTGCCCTTACGACACATTCACTTTGAAGTTGGCGCCAGCTTCCGCATTTAGCTGTACGGTTGGGTGTGGATTACGGGCTGTACCTTCTACCAAAGTTTCATACAAAAATTACTGGAGAAAAATCTGGCGCTAGTAAAGTACGAATTTGGGCCGGGTATTGATGGGGTAGGATGTTTCTTCCCCCCCCCCCCCTTTTTTTTTTTTTTTTTTTTTTTTGCGCCCGTGTCTACGGCAGTGCAAGCATGGGCATCGTGGGTATACGTGGATTTGCCTAAAGTTCCTCCTTCTGGCTTCAAACGACTTCGATTAATCCTTTTCAACGAAATATTTCGTTTTAATTCATGCATATCGAAATGACTTTCACGTGCTCGGAGACTCATTGCCTTCATATCGTTTTTAAGTACATGACTGCTTGGAAATTTCGAAAAATAAACCACCACAAGAACGCCTGAAGCCACCTGCACGAATATTAGACAAATCCATGTATTAAGCATCGTTCCCGATGTAGCTGAACGAACGCAGCGCCAAAGTTTCCTCTAGTAAGTTAGCAAGAATCTATATGCCTTCTACATGACCTTCGAGACCGGGCTGCCCGCGCCGACACCGCGCGCTACCCGATCGCGGAGGCCATGTGCTCGGCGTTGGTTTTTACCTTCTATTTCCCGTGATCGCGTGGCTGCATAAATTGTACATTTAGGACGCGGTATACGCGGGTGCGAGAAATTTCTCTCGGTTTTTCTCTTCGCTCGACTCTTTGTCTTCGCACGCGCTTGCCTGCGGGAGCACCAGCGGTGTCACGCGGGAAAGCGCACTTGGTGCGACAGCTGCCATTGGTCTTGGTGCCGTTGGTCTTTTGTAGGAAACGCACCGTACCAGGTTTTCCTTTTTAGCACTCTTTCCCTTTCTCTTTCTTTTTTTCTGATTTTTTTTTTTTTTTTTTTTTGAAGGAGGGGGCGGCATTTTGCAACACAAGGTCCTGCATAAACTGCAATGGGCAGTCAAATGAAGCTGATGTTGGATCCAGTCCCGTTATAACAGGTTATGTGAGGTAGCGCCGTGATTTGTTTGCATGGCAGCTAGTTGGACCCAGATAGCGCGAAGTCGAGGGTATATTTTCGACAGTGTTCGCCTAACCTGTCCTCCGAGAACGTGTTGAATGCTTTTTCGCGGAGAATAATTTACATGTATCTTTCTATGAGGTGCAATAACAATCTTTTGTTTTTCCTGCACTTCCAGCCCGCCGCTCCGCCAACGCCCCTCGATGTCAAGGTTCCGGTCATATTCGTTTTCGGTAAGACCTCAGTATAACGCCGCCTACTCAGGCAGAAATAGGCGCGAACACAGTGAGTCGATCGCCAAATGCCATGTGAATTGTGACCTAGCGCATCTATAGGTTTATTTTATCCTCCAAAATGACGTAACAAAGCACTAAAACATAGCGGCTCGAACGTATCACACATGCGCCTTTCATGCCATACATATGAACCTGTAATATGACTCTCGCATATGCCGCTAAGCCGTTCACAGCACCGCCCGCTTTGACGTCAACGTGTGCTATGTTGTCACCACCGGTGATCCTATGCCATTTGACACCGAGCTTGACACAGATCATTTCATTAGTTTACACAGATAAAATATTCTTTAAAAGGTATGTTTTCATTATATTAAACGGTAAGACGTTGATTATTAGAAAGGAGAAATGGTCAAAGTTAATTTCTTTTTTTTTTCTCGTGCCGAAACCCCAACTCCTGTATGCCAGTGTGACGTCATGGATTTAAAGGTATTCTTCTTGTATTTAGGCTGTTTTGTATCAGTAAACGATTTTGGAGCTCTTTTAGAATGCAATGTAGTGTATTTTTACCGATATAAATTTAACTAAGCCCGAGCAGATGCCGTTAAAATCCGTGACGTCCCGACAGGCTGGTGCGGGAACTTCAAAGTGGCGTCGGGCCATCCGTATTTCGTTCTTGCGTCTCCTTCTGGCTCGCCAAACCTCTCTGCTCACGGTAATAGTGACGTTTCTGATATATTTTACAGAAAGGTAATTTACCAATACAGATCTAATTATTTTTCTCTCTAGTGTTCCTTTAACCGCCGTGCGCTAGTGGCAGTGTTGGTACAGACCTTTTTCGTGGAGCAGTTTGCTCTGGCGTAAAGGCATGGCGCTTCCGGCGGCGCGCCGCGCGTTGCCTCAGCGAAAGCGCACGAATACGAAACCATTACCGCTTCTCTACTGCTACTGCGCGATCAGCTGACGGAAACGTAACTCTGTGATCGCTAACGCACTGTACTCTATGCATGCTGCAAAATGTGGAACGGTAGCGGGAAGGCGTGTGCAGTGACTGGCTGGACAAATAGTGACTTTCATATTAAGAAATGGAATGAATCTGCGTGACGCAAGTCCTAGGGCCGCTGTTACATAAGGACTTCCTGTGCTGCCGGCCATCCTTCGCGATGCACACTTTTCCTCGAGGATAAAAAAATATCACTCATCCGGCAGAGTGGTATCGCTAAACTCCACAGAAAGGACTTCAACCCCGGAACGCTGGCAAGAGTGAGTACCGCTCGTTAACACAGTGACAAAGGGAGTAGCACCGCTTCCTGGCATAGTAAGTTTCTCGCACTATACGCACATCCACCCCAGTTCACACGCAAACTTACACCCGCCACGTATCAAGAATAAGTGAATGGGCTCACTCTTGAATCAATGCCCCGAAACGTTGGTGACGGGGTCTCCACCGACTACACACGAATGCTCGAAGATGAACGTTTCGTGACAGTCCACAGAGTAAGCGAGTGACTAGCGATAATACGTCTTTGCTGCAAGCTATTACAAAGTACAGATCAACTACGTTCCAATTCCAGTGCACAGCAAGAACAAGTCTATCAGCAACGGAACACACCCGCGAGCAATTAGGCAGAAGATAAAAATCAGATAGTGACCGCACCAAGGAACATTACGAAGCCAGAAACATGTCAAGCCACAGCTTCAAAGTGATTGCCAGAAAAATAAAGAAGATCAAAACATACTGATCCAGATTTAATTCATAAGCGGAAAGCTTTAGACAGCTTGAAATACATTTCGAGCCCCGCTTTTAGAACAAGCACCGTATACACTGCTCGCGCTGTTTGGACAAGGCGTAATGAGCCCCGAAAGTGCTTAAATGTCCTCTAATGCTGTGACCAAAGCGTCGTGTCGTCCATTCAATCACCGTCTACGATATCCACCGAAACAGAGGTTTGCTGAGCCGCACCGGGCGTCATGCACATCCATAGTAAACACGGAGGCAATGCAGTCAGCTGAGGCAAGCAATGGACGCGTTACCACGTGATCAAACGTCGCGGCGCCCACAAGATCACCGTGAAAAGGGTCAATACGCGGGTTCTAGCCTTACCAGTGGAGCGTGGCCTCTATTTCTTTTTTACTTATTTTCTATTTACTTCTGTAGAATCAACAAACATACAATTATATACACCATAATTACCTTCAATTTCATTATGCTTTCCTTGGTTTTCATGACTCGGTCGCGCTGGTGGTCATGCAGCATACCTAACCTATAATCTAACCTAATCCGTCCGGCATGCAGTCAGTGGGTTATGCCGTCGGCCTTCGGCGTGGATTGGTATATATACTATATAGAGTGGCCCCGTTGTTAGACATGACGCGGAGACAGTACTGCGTCGGCGCCTAAAGGGCACTGTACGCACCCGGTATGTATACACCGAACTTAAGAAACGGGCGGGGTGAAAAAGAGAGAAAACATTGTAAAGCCTTCCCGCGGTGCATCACAAGTCCAGGAACAACAAGCAGCTAGCACCCATTGCGCCTCCGAGCTGGAGCTGGAAACAGGCACGGTGTGGGAAAGCGCAGTTTTCGCCAATAACTACAACACAGAGGTCACAATTAATGTCACAAGGTCACAAGGGAACCAATTCTGTGCGCCTGCAGCCCTACATCCCACATGAGCAGTGCTGTTTTTGACAGCCGGAAAGCCGTTCGAAATTTCCCGCGAAGTTTGAAGCGTGGAAGTCTATGGATATTAAGCTCCGAAATTCACAGGTATATATATTATATTTTTCGTGGAGAAAAACGATCTGCGAACAAACTATACGGTGCCCATTGAAATGTTAAAAGAGTTGCCTATCTCTACTTTATATTTTCTATTCATTAAAACATCTATCTTCATATTGTGATGTTATACCTATGCCTGTAATGACCTCCGCCTGCATCCCTGCTTATTTTTTGCACTGCTCCCTTTCCATTCAGGCGGCCCCGGTTCCGGCAAGGGCACGCAATGTGGCAAGATCGTAGAGAAGTACGGATTCACGCACATCTCCTCCGGGGATCTGCTGAGAGCGGAGGTGCAGTCCGGCAGCGATCGGGGCAAAGAGATGAACGAAGTGATGAAGAAAGGAGAGCTCGTCCCGCTGGTACGCACTGCTCTCGCGCACAACTCGTTCGACACCCCGATGCTGCATCGACGAGCGCTCTGCGCGCGCCGGGCGGGTTGTTTATTTTCCAACAACCGTCACTCTTACAAATGACGAGGCGGCTAGGATAAACAGCGCGAGCGGCGTGACAAAAACAAAACACGGGAGCTCATCATTTGTCTCTCGCGCTGTTTTCCTACACTCTGCAGATGATCAACCAACTTGCCCCAAGTAACGATAAGTTAACAGGTGCTTCTCTTGCATCTTGCGTCGTCAGCACCACGCATGAAATACAGTCGTAACTGACCTTGCGGCGGCCCAATGTTAGCGATATTTTCCGCGCTCCGCAAATTTTTTGAAAGGAACACTGCATATTTTTTGAGCTCGATAAGAAAAAGTTCGTGATATGTAGGCAGTGCATGCTGGCTAGAACATGCGAGCCAAATGCTGCATGCATCAGGGAGTCCACATTCTCGCTTAAAATATCGTTTCTTCTCTCCTGCAGCTTTCGATCGAGGCCCCCTTTAGTGTGCCCACCCCCCGTGACGTCATAGACCATGCACGACATCCCATAAAAAAATTATGTGGTTTTACGTGCCAAAACGACGATCCGATAATGAGGCACGCCGTAGTGGGGGACTCCAGAAATTTGGACCACCTGGGGTTCTTTAACGTGCACCTAAATCTAATTACATGGGTGTTTTCGCATTTCGCCCCGATCGAAATGCGGCCGCCGTGGCCGGTATTCAATCCCGCGACCTCGTGCTCAGCAGCCCAACACCATAGCCACTGAGCAACCATGGCGGGTATGCGCGACAGCCCATAGACGCCGGCCGTTGGCGATTTTTCATGATTCTTCACGATTCTTTTTAGAAATTTTCACTAAAATATGTATATTCACTGAATGACATCGCACTCATCACATTGTGTACTTAGGTTTGAAGAAAAGGTGTCGCAAGACCCCTTTAGGAGTGTTGGCACCTATTCACAGTATCCTGAGAGGAAACGAATATGAGACGACTCGCGCGTCGCCGTAACGCGCGGGCGGTCGAGAGGCAGTTGAATGAACTGCATTCTGGCGTGGCACTTTTTCAGAGTAAGTCTTGGTTTGGTTTAGTTTTGTCGAAATGGGGTTATTTGCAACTTTACGATCTTATTCTTGCCCCAGTTTATTATCTCCATTGACGACATCGCATCACCTACGTTCCATTTGTTTTAACTTCGGTTTAACTGCGGAGGATAATCTATCGCCACCAGCGCGGGGCAACCATTAAAGTTTCTTATGTCAGAAACTTTCGCTTGCATTGCATCTTCCGTTAATGGCACATTTATTGAACATAATGCTCTAAAAATAACTGTCTTATATTCCCTGTAATGAAAGGGTGACAAAGCGATTCGATGAGCATCACGCAGGCCATACTTCCTTTCTTTTTTTTTTCTTTCTTAGGACATCGTGCTGCAGTTGCTTAAAGAGGCAATTAAGAAGGACGTAGAAAAATCTAAAGGTTTCCTCATCGACGGCTACCCCAGGAACACCGAGCAGGGAGACCGATTCGAGGCCGAAGTAAGCACGTCGAACATCGCTGGATTTTAGTTTGCTCCTATTAGGGTGTGTGCATGCCGTAGTAGATTGTCTCAATTAATGGAGAAGTAGAGGAGGGTGTGTACTGACCAGGGGCTCAACACGGCGAGAACGGGCACCATTTATCTCCAAGCGTTTTCTTTTTGCAATACCTAATGTAATGGTGGAAGAATGATGCAAACTTCATCGCTTTTGTTCGCTGTATATACAGCTGTACGCCATTTCGCAACTTAATTCAGTTAAAAAAAAAAGCGGGATAGTTTCTCGACACAAAGATCAGTGCGTCAGAGAGATAATCGACACGGTTAAGATTGCTCGTGTGTAAGCATGCCAACACTATAAGAGACCAAGGAAGAACTAAAGGATTTTAAATGGTTGGTGATTAGGTCCAAGGTGATATCACTTTGTGCCATTCATGCTGATTGTTGTTCTTTTCCTCCCTTTCTTGCTTTTTTTTTTCCTTTCCTGCTGGCGCGCTTCGTGCGTGTATACATATGCCTATAGCATTGCCAGAAGAACAAACAGTTGGAAGTCAGCGCTCTTTTCACTCTGTCTCTATCGTCGTACCTTCCTTATTTTTCCCGCTGTTACATAAGTTGGTAATATAATTACGCAGTTAATTGAAATTACTATTTAATTGTTTATTAAGCAATTATCGCATACATTTACTGATATCTACCACCGATATTGCAAAAGAAGATAGAGAGAAATAGAGACATTGTTATCTCAACCACACTCCCTTCAAAATTTCGGCTGTTCCCATTCGAAGCAGGCGACACCCTGTGAGAGCTGGTCCAGCGCTCCGAACGTATCAGATGTAACGTCGTTTAACTGCAAGAGTCACGAGGGAGGTAGTGGCCGAATACTTGTACCAGGGAGGCCAATTCCTGTTCTGGTCTGTGAGTGTTTTTGTTGAAGCTTGGTGGGCCTTCCTAATTTCGTTGCACCTGGACTAGTATATAGCTCCACTGGCGCTCGGCGGAAGTTCGAATCAACTAGCGCAAGACAGGGGTAATTGGAGATCGCTGGGACAGGCCTTTGTCGCAGAGTGGACATTAAAATGGGCGGCGGCGGCGGCTACTGCATGCTGCTGCTGCTGATGATCGTCGTGTAACGTGAACACACATGGTATCCACGCCTTCCTCTGAAATTCGTTCTTTCCGAACGAAACGCAGGTGTGCAAATGCACGCACCTGCTCTACTTCGAGGTGAAGGACGAGACGATGAAGGGTCGGCTTCTGAAGCGAGGCGAGACGAGCGGCCGCGTCGACGACAATGAGGAGACCATCACCAAGCGCATCAAGACCTTCCACTCGGAGTCTGAGCCTGTCCTCGAAAAGTACAAGGCCATGGTGCACAAGGTATAATGGCGCCCTCACGCCACGACTCATCGCGCGCGGCACAATTCCCTGCCCACAGAGTACGGTCGCCAGTTATACAAAACTTTTAACCGCAAGAATTTGAATGTCATGGTGCCCGTCTTGGTTATAGAGGCAGTTACAATAGCTTATGCTTCAAGCGAGGAAACAGAAAAGGTCACTCGGAGAGTTTCCGCGCGCCCGACCTTTTAAATAATGGGTTTTTACGTGCTAAAACAACCATCTGTTAATGAGGCACGCTATAGTGGGGGGACTCCGGAATAATTTGGACCACCTGGGGTTCTTTAACGTGCACCTCAATTAAAGTACACGGACGTTTTTGCTTTTCGCACCCATCGAAATGCGGCCGCCGTGGCCGGGATTTGATCACGCGACCTCGTGCTCAGCAGCCCAACACCACAGCCACTAAGCAACTACGGCGGGTGAGCCCGACTTTTTCTAGAACTTTCTCACTATTATGGCTGCGAAGCACTAAATATATACGGATAAGCTGCTTGCTTGATTTACACGTTTACTCCTGACTTTGAATACGATCATCTCTTGGCTTTGGCACCAGTAGTTACTCTTGTGCCAGATTATTAATGAGTCCTATAAATGACAGACTCAAGGTTAGCGGACGCTATCGGCCTTGCGCTACAGTGCGGTCGAAGGGTCTAAGCATGCGCAATGCTGCCCATGCAATTTCTGGGGTACACGTATATACAGCAGGGTGTTTCAGCTAACTCGTGTCAGGCCTTAAAAAACATTCACGTCAGCGCTGCGAGAGTACAACCAACTTAGTATCTAAATAATTCCGCGGTGATAGCTAATGTAGTTTCGATTTTTCCTGTCTCCAAGGAAAGCGCGCGAGATATGAAAAAGTACCGCGGGATATTCAAAGGCAGAGTCTCCCTGCAAATCACGGCTTCGGACACTATCGTCCGTCACGAAGAACACTATATGCCACCGCCGCATAATGCTCTGGTGCGAGAGGAAGCCGCAGTATGGCGGTAACTCCAAACAGACGCATATCCACACTTGAGTCTGTACCACGCCATACACCCTGCGCTGTATTCTTACAAATAACCACACTGCGATGAATGCGCGACGACGCTCTACCAAATAGTATACGGGCACGCGCAAGCACAACAGAGCTCACACCCACAACACACTCCACCACATGGCAATGGGAGGCAGCGCTGTCCAGCTCTGACTCGACGGACTAGCTCGAACTGGTCGACCGAGCGAGAAGGGCAGCATAGACGCCCGCAGGCTGAAGAGCGAATGAGCTACCTACGCTCGCTTCCCTCATGTGCTGTTTTGTATAAAGTTTATTCTCTCTCTCTGTCTGGTATAGCGGAAATGCCACACTGGGCAGAGGTGAAATTCTCGCTTTTCAACGCGGTCTGGATGGACGTCTCCAACATACATTCTCGCGCAAATCAGCCAGAGAAAAATAGGGCAAATGTGTATGGGAGTTCGATCAACGAAAACAAAAACAAATAGAGCGTGCGTGTCAGCCTGAACCGAGTTTGTATATATATATATATATATATATATATATATATATATATATATGTGTGTGTGTGTGTGTGTGTGTGTGTGTGTGTGTGTGTGTGTGTGTGTGTGTGTGTGTGTGTGTGTGTGTGTGTGTGTGTGTGTGTGTGTGTGTGTGTGTGTGTGTGTGTGTGTGTGTGTGTGTGTGTGTGTGTGTGTGTGTGTGTGTGGTGTGTGTGTGTGTGTGTGTGTGTGTGTGTGTGTGTGTGGTGTGTGTGTGTGTTGAGGTGCGGTCAGGTGAAAGTACAATATTCTGATCATTGCAAAAAAAAAAAAAAAGCGAGCAAGTCCGTCGACTGAAATAAAACTTAGCGAAAATTCTATAATAAGCAAGCGTTGAGTGCAAGTCCGTTCAATCAAGGCTGCGCAAATGTCCCATATTCTCCCACACTATCCTTATTTGGCTCACTTTTTTGGCGACAAGTTCCGTTCCACGGCTCAGTTTTGCGAGGCTCTTGCGAGGCTAGTTTTGTCATAACACGCAGTGTCCAGGCGTGATGGGGAGAAGGCTGAAACCGTTATCGCAGTCATCGCCCTACCTTGGTCTATACAGGATGTTTCATTTTAGCTGCACCAAATTTTTTAAAATTGGCTGTGGCAGATAGCACAATTATAATCATTGATCTAAACTACTCGATGAGGCGGCCATTACTTCCACGAGAAATCAAAACGCCTAATTGAATAATTAACATAATTACGCTAGTTAATTTTTTAATTAATGATTTTACGGCACATCTTTCAATCTACGAATTATAGCCGCTGAGTTCGCAAGGCGTATCCACTTGGAACGAATTCTCAGGACTGAACCAGTTTCGAGATATTAATTTTTAACGTGTCCGACGAAATGTATGGGCGTTCCAGTTAACTTTTTGAGGAAAACGCTGTTTTATGCATCGAAGCACAAAGTTAACTGGAACGCCCATGCATTTCGTCGGACACTTTGAAAATTAATATCTGGAAACTGGTTCAGTCCTGAGAATTCGTTCCAAGTGGATACGCCTTGCAAACTCAGCGGCTATAATTCTCAGATTGAAAGATGTGCCGTAAAATAATTAATCAAAAAGTTAATTAGCGTAATTATGTTAATTATTCAAATAGGCGTTTTGATTTCTCGTGGAAGTAATGGCCGCCTCATCGAGTAGTTTAGATTAAGGATTATAATTGTGCTATCTGCCACAGGTAATTTTTTTTTTAAATTTGGTGCAGCTAAAATGAAACACCCTGTAAATAGCACGCAGTTCGCACACTCGCTTATGGGGCTATATCGGATTTGAAAAGAAAGGTCTCAATAGTGTCATGTCATTGTCACGATCATGTACATTTACGCTGACATGCGAAGTCCCACCTGCTTGCTTTCATTTTTCCAGGTCTCGGCCGAAGACGACCCGGACAAGGTGTTTGAAACGCTCGTTCCGTTCTTCGACGAGATTACCAAGCCAAAATAACGACATGTCTCAGCAGTAAATATTTTCTTTTCCTGTCTTTTCTTTCTTTTTTTTTTTTTTTTTTTGAAGAGAAAACAATACACTGGAGTATTGTTTCTTGTACGTTGGGATGTTTAATCGCTGCTAACGTTTGCACAGAGATTTACTTTTCTGTTTAACACAACAGCATATGACGGACCACAACGAAGTTATAAACAATTAAATTATAGGATTATCGCCCCAAACCCACACACCGAAAGCGGAGTGGCCAAGCGGATTTTCAAAGCGGCGAGGCGGATTTAACCCTTGTCTGCGAATTTAACCCTTGTCGGGCTGCCCGCGCCGCCGGGGAGGCGGAGCATCTCGCAATTTCACGGACGTGCTGCCACCTCGCACTTATTACCCAAATTCTACACAATCTTCTTCCATAACCCTGTCTTATTGTCGGCTTCCTTGTACTTCGCGTTACATTTGTAGCACAGGACCGTGTACTGCTTATGTCCAGCAGCAGTTCCACAGAGAACACCGCCGGTTCAGACACGGTGGACGCCATTTGCATTATCTCGGCCGGATGTTTACATTCATTCACAGTGCTTCCGCCGTCTCGGGTTCTGATTGGCTGTGGCCAAAGTGGCCAACTTTTCCCAGCAGAAAAAATCGGTCCAAGCGCGATCCGGCCAAGCGGCCGCTCGTATATGGGAACATAACCTGTGGTTCTTCAACGTGCACCCTAGCTTGGTACACGAGTGTTTTCTAATGTGTACCAATCGAAATGTGGTCACAAGGAGCGAAAATCAAACTGCGACATCGCGCGAAACACCAGAGCGCCATAGCCACTGAACGACCGCTGCGGGGAAAGAACGAAGTTGGACGGGAGTCGAAAGGTAGGCAGACGACCTCACAAGGCTCGACCTGAACCTCCATATCAACTCCTTTCAGGAGGCCTCACCTCAACTTTACGCAGCCACCAGCGATCTCGCCTCGACCTCAAATGATCCCGAGTTTGAGGTTAGGTCCTCACCTCACTGCGTGAGTTTGAGGTCGGGGTAATCAATGTTGACTGTACCTTGTTGTGTTTCGTGTCGTATATTTTATGTAAGCGCTTTTCAAAGAAATACACGGCGAAATCTAGACGAGAACAACCAATACGTCGACAGGACGGAGGCGCCAACTTTACAGCTTTACAGCCAAGTCACATGATCACAGTGAACATTCTAACATAGCCCAATACAAGAACGAATGCTCAATGATCAGCTGCTCATGCATACCCAGGAAGCAGTGACGTAGCCAGAAATTTTGTTCGGGAGGGGCTCACGTTGCATCGCGGCCTCTTCCTCATAGAATTTGTCGAGGGATCAAATACATTAATAATAACTGCATTGCCATTGCCAATGTCATTGTGTATTAGATGCTGCAAACGAATTCTTGAACGCTGCGCGCTGTTAAGACAAGTAACGTACGTATTTTTTCATAAAAGAATATATTCGTATGTCCCAAAAATAGTGGCAAAAATAACTGATATCAATGCTTCCATGTTGTTTGTCTATTAAATAAAGAAGATATCACACGAACTTTAGAACTATTTCAGTTCCAAACCAGCAGAGCACTACATGCCACTGATATGTAAAACTTAAAGGCCATGAAATGAACAAGTTTATGAATGAGGACAAATATTTTGATAAATCTTCATTCAAGTCTACATTCAAGAATGATAAATCGTCATTCAAGAACCTTGTTTACACTTTTGTACTTATGCAACGGCTAGAGAAAAACCTAAATGATGCTGTCTTTCGTTGCAATAGATTGCGCAGGAGCAGCTGTTACCGGTCGTGTATTGTAATTACACCGAGATTATAGTCGCAGAAGTGAGTACATATAAAAAGCAGGAGTTCTGCAAAATATACATTAGAAATGCCAAGATATAATGGAATATACAAATGCCAAGATACAACTTGATAAAGCGCAAAAAAGTGTCGCTGGAAACAAAGTTCACTGCTTGTATACACAAAACCTCGTAACAAGATATTTAAATATACGTATACGTCTCCAATAAATATACGTATTTAAGCAAACGTCACTGTATATAATGCGTCAAACAAAACAAACATGTTGCCCAGTCACAGATAGTAACTTTACGCATAGAAAGACAGACGATCCAGGCAAGAACAATACTATTATCGCAGAAATCGTGATATGTACTTGGGCCATGCAGTGGTTGAGACAGCACCATATGGGTAGAATAATGCAGAAATTAGTACGAAAATGTGTAATTTAACTGCCTGCAGAGAGGTAACATATATTCTGCACCCAAAATTAAAGAAGGGTATTGCTTCGGTTTCAAAAAGAAGTAAAAGCAGGTAGCTAAAAAGGAAAGAAAAGGCCAAACGAAAGCCACAGATGATGCGGCTAGTTGAACTACCCAGTATCCGAGTGTGTTTGTCGGGAGACGCCGCGTGGGCCGGGCTTCCAATGAGCAAGGTCGGTCAAAATTGGTTATTGATCTCCTCGTAATTTTCGTATTCACACGATAATTTTGCTTATGGTGCTAACTGTTCGATTAAACGGCAAAACTTTCTGCGGTTTTAAAAGCTAATGAACAGTCATACGTTTTTATAATTACGAGTTTATGGACCTGAAGGAACAGAGCTTTTTACTTGCATTGATTTTTGCTGCTTCGCAACCTAAAGGACAATTACTTCACTTAGCGGGGAAGTTTAGCGAAGCGGTCATTGACTTCGGACACGTTGATGCCGACGTCTCTGGGCGTATAGAAGCGCCAGCCTAACCATGCATTCCACAGACATTGTAGAGCGCAAGTAGTTCTTTAGTAAACTCTTGTTAAAAAAATATTTTTTTCTGCGCTGACAGTGGTCACTGGAAGAGTGATTAGAATCTGCAGCAGTTTTTACACATTTACATAGAACCTGCAGTCGCAATGAGAGAGGGCATCTATTCGGGTGCTAAAACCTAAAACACTCCCTAGATGTCGTTGGCATCCTTGTTTAGGTACCTTGCACAAACAGTATAGGCTGTTCGATTCCAGCGATGTCCGTCGTTTCGTCAGTAAGTATGGAGAAGCAGCCTGTTTTCGCAACTAGGCTTTCTTTGATAATGTCATCACAAATTTCTATAATTTGGTTTTCTAAATCTGGGCTTAAATGCGAGGCACTACTGGGGCAACTTTCCAAACGGTTCTTCAGAGATGTATCTCCACAATCAGCTCGCACGCGCCGAAGAGCTCTGAAAATACCAGTATTTTCAGCGGGGGCTTTGCTTAAATCGATAGGACCACTGTCCCTATGGCCACGGAGAGCCAGGCCTTGTCGCCCGCAAGAAAGAACTGCCTCAATAATAGGCCGCTAACTTTCTTCAGTTTTCTCTTATTTTACTTTACCTGACCTGGTCCAGCTGATCGATCAGATTGGGTGCACTTCCTGAAAATGTTTGGAGAAAGTTATCAGCTGCCAGCTAACAGTTACGGTGATATTTAGTATTTTCGTGTGTGTGAAAAATTGCGAGCGCATGCTTCCATTTCTGGAACGGCTTGCACATGAGGGCTCCAGTGCGCGCATGCTGTCCAAAGTTTATAAGAACATTAAACAGCTAGATAAAGTTCCGGCATCCCGCCCAACCACAACGAGCGCGCCCATCTCGTCGCGAGGCAGCTTACCCGCCGCGACGCGATCCCCCAGAGGGCAGCCGCCGCCGTTGTTGCGCGGGACCCCAACGGAGGAGTTACCAACACAACCCAAATCGCGGCGGATGGAGCTGGGGGCCACGGGGACGCCAACCGCGATATCGAGGAGTTTCCGGCCTCGTACCGAGAGGTTCTTGGTCACTACAAGAAACAACGTAAGAAATATCCACAACCCCACGGGCGGCTGGACAGGTCCCAGGCAGTCGACCTGAGGCGGTTGCAGACAGGCACTTTCACCAACCCCTACCACCTGCACCGCCTGTGGCCCGCGCGGCACCCATCGCCCGGCTGCCCCTGGTGCGAGCACGAACGGGCTGATATGGCCCATATGCTTTGGGAATGTCAACGCCATGAGCAAGAAGCACCAAGAGGAAGGCAGAAGACAACAGCAGGACCCTCTGAATGCGGGCGCCTCACAGAGAGATGGCAAGCCGCCCTCCTCAGCGAGGCACCCGAGGACCAGGAGTGGGCCGTCCAGCGGGCCAGGGCTATTGCCGAGGATCTCGGAAGATTTTTCTCCGGCGATGGACCCCTGGCAGCCTAGCCCCGGGCACCAACAGCCATAACCATTGGACATATAAAGTTTATTCCTATCCTAAGTTCCAGAATTGAAAATCTAAAGCACGCCTTCGGAAATGTCAGTGCACTTTTCGCGTCAAAAGTTTATGAGAACTTTATACCCATAAAGTTTCGGAGTTGAAATCCATGCGCTCCGTATAGATTCCGCGGCCGCTGGACTTTAGTTCGCTATCGAAAAGCCCTTGAAAGTTGGTGCTCGGATGGGGCTCCCTGCGTTATGTGACTCCAGGTGCAAGGGCGTTGCCAGGAAATCCAGCCCCAGTTCGCAATGTTCATGCCGAAATGTCTTTTCGATCGTGAAAAAGACATTGTAGACAAAATCCAGAATGATTCCCGGCGCCGGTGGTTGTTTTGGTCGGCGGTGCAAGCCAGCAAGAAAAAAATTGTTACGCCCCTGAATGCAGTGCCATCCACCATCTACACTGACTCATTCGAAGCATTAAAAGACATAGAGGACCCCAGTGTGGAAGATATCACTGCTCTACGCATCCGCCAGATTCTACAGCACAAGCAGAAGAATGACATTGACGTTAGGGTTGCCTGGACGCCGGGACACGTGGGGGCCCAGGGGAGTGGTAACCAGGTGGCGCATGGTCTTGCCACATCACAATCTGGAGTTTTACCTTTTCGTCTCCAACCTCTCCTACGCGGGTCTCCCGACCTTGGTGACCACCCCTATGCGGATTTGCCGCCGAACTCTCATTTCGAAATGGCACGAATACGTCGCTTCCTCAAGTACGCTAACAGGGAGAGACTCAAACATCTCACTCCTCCTCACATGTTTAAGGACCTCGCCCACAGCCGATCCCAGGAAATATTCATAAAGAAAGTACTTGCCAACACAGCTACTACCCCTGACAGAATTCACAAATGGCAGACGTTGGCTGACCAAAAGAAGGGCATTGACGCCTCTGCCCCCCCCCCAATATGCACCTTCTGCCACTCCGTATGCGAAGTCAACTTGCAGCATCTGATTTTACACTGTCCCACGTTAAATATTTATCGAGACGACAGCAATACTTTTCTGCATTGCCATATTGAAGCTTTACAGAACGACATTCTCGAAAACCCCGATCACCTAGTAAAATTAGTCCACTTCGGCGTTTCTGGCGGCCTGGCTCGCGCGATTTAGTGAGTGTCTACCTCTCCCCGTATGTCGCTCCTCCCCCACCAGCGACCTTCGGTCCCCCCCTTTCTTAATAAAAGAATTAATTCATTCATTCATCAAGAATTTCGCAGACACCGCTCGCCCACTCACCGACTTTAGAAGGACGTTGCATTCACGTGGGGCCCTGCTCAAACCAAAGCCTTCTCTGCCTTCGTACGCTTGCTAACGGCTTCCCCATTACTCGCTCATTTTGATCCATCTGCCGAAACTGAACTTCACACGGATGCCAGTGGCCATGGCATTGGAGCTGTACTCGTTCAATCGCAGCGTAACGAAGAGCGCGTAATTGCATACACCAGCCACCTCCTGTCACCCGCAGAGAAAATTTTCAATTACTGAACGGGAGTGCCTGGCGTAAGTTTGGGCAGTCTCTAAATTCCGCCCTTACTTGTGCGGTCGCAAATTTTCCTTGATCAAAGAACCATCTCACAGGCAGAGTCGCTTAAGTACCTGGGTATCACGTATGATGGAAAATTAAACTGGTGTTCTCACATAGAAAATATTGCAACGAAAGGGACATTAACCGTAGGTTTATTACGTAAAATCAGTAACCGGCGTTCTGGTATGCGAAGTGACACACTAATTATGATTATGACGCACATACATACCGTATGTATGTACGACCGATTATAAAATTTGGCTGTGTTTTGTTTTCCGGAAGTGAAAAATGTAAAATAAGACCACTTGTTCTTTTAGAGAGAAAAGCTCTTCGAGTATGTCTATAGGTCTTCCTAAATTCGTTGCTAATAATGTGTTATACCAGGAGGCGCGCCTACCTTCTCTTCACACGAGATTCCATGTGCTTACGGGTCAAACCTACTTAAGAACTTATGAATCTCCTCTACGACGCACACAATGTGTATTTATTAGTGAATCAAATTCATTTTTTTAGAACACGTGGCCAGGGTTGCATACCCCACAGATTGTATTTGTGCAGGCACAATTAGCACCTTTAAATGTTCGCATTAGGGAAATCATTCCGTTTGATAGGTCCACTTCGCGCAAGATTGAATTTGCAGACATTTTCCCCAATAACGCGAAATTGCTGCCACCAACATATTTGAATGACCCTTTGCAATAATATTTGGCCCATTTCCCAATAAATGTAATAGAGACTGATGCTTCCTCGTGTGAAGAGAAGGCAGGCGTGGTAATCTACTCACCATCTCTCGATTGGTCTTTTTTACTTCATCTGCTACATTACACATCAGCTTTTCAGGCCGAACTGCTGGCATTGCGAAAGTTACCGCTACATGTTACAAAAGTTGCTATTGTCACAGATTCCCTTTCTGCATGCAGCGCGCTCAACGCATCTACAAATTTGACCGCTTTAAACACGTTTAATACATTAGCTCCTCCCTACTTAAAGTTAGTTCATTTAGTATGGGTACCAGGCCACTGAGACATCCAACTTAATGAAATAGCTGATTCTTTAGCGCGAGCTTCTTTAAAAGGTCCGGTGATATCTGTGCTGCCGGCAACTGCGTATATCACTGCAGCCAGATATAGGCAGTTTTCTTTGACCGAAGACAAGAAAAGCCTCGCATTAGCAAAATCTACAGCCTTTACGCATCTAAATTATTCTTGGAACCGAAAATTGTGTCCTCACCCGCAATTGGAAGTATCATTTACAAGGCTACGTTGCCGTATTCCACCACTTATATTTAGTTTCACAGATGTGGTCTGGCGGTTTCCCCTTTATGCTATCTCTGCAATAAGCCGGAATCCATCGATCACGTTTTATTATCGTTTTCTAACAATCGAAAACGATTTTTAGAAATTGCGCTTCGAAATCTAGGACTGCCTTTATGCAGTGCTGTTACACTCTCACTTGGAGCAACGATATAGGGATACAGCCACAGGAACGTGTTTGCCGAGCCATTTATAATTTCCTCTGTGAGACAAAAAGATTGCCTTATTAATATTTTTCAATTTTCCATGATTTATTTATTTCACCTTCAATAAAGTCTACATTTAGAAAATTCAAAAAGTAACGACACAAATTTACAGTGATATTTTAATGCGAAGCGTTATATGGCTAGGCGAAACGAAAAAGCGTCTGTCGGTCGCCTGTCGACAGAAAACTAGCATCATCAATCATCAGCATTGGCTCTAGCGTCGTCTTCTTCCGCAGCTGGCTCGATGGCGCCCCTCGGGCTGTGCTCGTGCTCGGCACGCGCTCGTGCCACTGCTCCCGCGTTCGTCTGCTCTAGCTGGCTCCGTTGCCGCTCATCATTCCTGCGTAGAATTTCACTTCCCTTCTGTCGTCGTAATGGGGAGGCCGCGTTTACGGAGGTATGAGCCACTGCTTAAGGGGGTATGAGCCATTCATTGTCTTACGTGACGGACAGATTTAATTTTGAAGCAATTTAATTTCGAAGAATCGCAAGCGGCAATGGGCGAGCGAATGCAGCTAACCACGCCGCCGACCAAGCTCGAGACATCGAACGCAAGCGACAACAGCGGACTGCGGTCATACCGTCCGTGACGTCGTTCTCTCCGTCGTAGGCGAACGTGGGTGTAACCTCATAATTGAGAAATACTTTGTATGAACCGTCGGGATTAACCCAGTGATAAACACCGGGGACGCACGTTTCAGCTTCGCTGGTTATCCATCTTCACGGGGTGGAAGTGCCGACGATTTTTAACAGCGGAGCTGTTTAAGCCCACCGTCAGTCCGTAACGCGCGAACAAAAAACCTCGCTGAGCGATGACGTCACGGGCGTCAATCTGCAAGGGAGCGCCACCTCCTCACGCCGCCGCCGCTCCCGCCACAGCGCCACCTAGCAATATGCGTTTTTACAAATCCAACATGACATTCTCTCTGGACCTAGCACCTCGCAACTGAGCGCTATACTAGCTCTGGACCTTTCAAAAGCCTTCGACAACGTGACCCACGATTCAATGTTGCAGGAACTTGCTCGTACGGGATGTGGCCTTCGCATGTATGTACAATTATGTTCGCCCGTTCCTACGCGATCGCTCCTACTCCCTACGATTCGCCGATGCCCCGACATCATCCGTATATTCGCACCCTCAGCGCGGTATACCGCAAGGCTCAGTTCTTTCTCCTCTGCTCTTCAACCTCGACATGTGCGTCGTTCACCGTGCCCTCGAACCGTTAACCTCCACCCGCTATATTGTCTAGGCAGATGACATAACCATCTGGTCTTGTTTAGGTTCACTGGGGTACATACAAGACTGCCTACAGGACGCCCTTGCTACCACTTCGGCTGTCGCCAAAACAATCGGGCTTTCTTGCTCACCCGCTAAATCTGCTCTCCTCCTTGTCCACCATCCTCGGTGGCCACCCCCTCCCCTAGCACTACTACTGGATCGTCATCCCATTCCTCTATTAAAATCCATAAAAAATGCTCGGCCTCCACATCCAAGCCGATGGGGGAACCTCTTCGGCGATCCGGCACATTCTCCAGCAAGGGGAACAAATTCTACACATAATGCGTCGCGTTTAACCAGGTTACGCGAATCTGAACTTCTTCGTCTTCGCGACGCTCTCCTTCTATCTCGCTATCGCTTCCAGCTCCCTTATTTAACTCTTCGCCAACAGGACCTTAATCGTCTTGACGCCCTCGTACGCAAAGCAACAAAAATTGCTTTGAGCCTCCCAGTCAGTGCCAGCAACGACCGCCTAGCTGAGCTGGGCGTCCACAACACTATAGAAGAGATTATCCTGACTCACCGTCGCAACAAGGAACTTCGCCTGAGCACTACCACTCGGGATGCCACATCCTGGCCTACGTAGGCTTCTCTGTCTCCACGTCCCCCTCCACCACCTCTACCACACTTTCGTCATCCTGCGCGGCACTTCTACGAATCGCGCCATTACCTCGCAACATGAATCCCTGTGTACACGCACAACGCCGCGCGGCTAGAATCCGCTATTTTCATCATTTCGTCCACACTCATCCAAACCGCCATTTCTACTACACGGACGCTAGCGTCTCCTCACTCGGCTCTGCCATAGTGGTTCTTTAGGGCAGCTATGCTATTCTCCATAGAGAAGTCCTCTCGGTTACAGATCCCAAATTTGCTGAACTACATGCCATAGTAGCTGTTTGCCGCTGTGTTCCCTCCCTCACCCCGCAGCCGCCTATCATTTTCACAGACTCCATGGCCGCCTGTCTCTTCTTATTACGCGGGAACTTCCTAGCCCTCTGGCATACATTCTCGAAAGTAGTCTTAGTACACCAGTTGAAATCGTGTGGGTACCTGGCCACGCGGGACTGTCTGGGAACGAACGGGGTAATAGGCTCACCTGTGACACTCTTCGCCAGGCTCCCGACTTCCCCAGGCCAAGCTCACATGGTTCCCGACCTCCTCCCATTTCTCTCCAGCCCTATCGACTTGCCCGCCGCGCGAATCCGCCGTTACAACTCGGTCTATCTTGCGCACACGGCGTCCTTATCCGACAAGCCCAGACTCTTCTTTCTCCCACACGTCTACATCTCTACGCGCATTCGCGGAAGAACCACCTCCGCCATGTCACAGGTGTGGCGGTCATCCCAATGGCTCTCACATACTGTGGTCCTGCCACCCCCCCCCCCCTCAACATCCACCAACCTATCCCCTACCCCTACGGCTGATTGGTTGACTCTCGCAGCATCATTGCTGGCTCAGCGGTACCTGGCAACCTTCATCGCTGAAGCGATGAAAGGCGTGCCCGGCGGGATCCTGGACTGAGGGACCCTCTCCACAACTGCTACTCTTACTTTTTATTTAATAAAGTGTATCCTCATCTTCCCACAGCAGCGCGGGGGCGAAGCTAGGCAATGACGTCACTCCAGAGTATATAGCTCGGCGTCGCCGAGTGAGTGAGTGCGTGAGTGAAAAACATTTATTGTCGCTATATACAAAGAGAGAGTTTGGGACGAGCCAGAAGGGCCCGCCCCGTACAAAGTCGAGGAGGGCTTCCTATTCCGGGACCCCTGTGGCTTTTGCGGCAGCCCGGGCTCGGTCCACCAGGGCACGTTGGTCCTGTATGGTTGAGCAGCCGAGCAGGGCAGCCTCCCAGCTCTCTCAGGAAGGATGGGGGTGCGGGTGGGTAGGCCGGGTTGTTGGGGTATGCCCACACCATGTGGTAGGTGTCCGCGGACACGTTCCCACAGTGCGGGCACTCGCCTGAAAAAGCTGAATTAAAATGCTTAAGTACTGCCGGGCACATTACTGTGCTGGTATAGAAGCGCAGGAGCCAGCGCTCCTCTGCCTTCGTGAGGCCTTTACACGGGGGAGGATGCTGGCCGTGAGCGGTTCGGTAGAAAATAGAAATTTCTCGGAAACTAATAGCCGGATTGAAATCCTGGTCCGCTATATGCGACGGATGAGGCGATGCCCTGTAGTTAAGCGCGCGGGCGGTGTAGCGTCTGCTACCTCATTTCCCTCGATCCTCGCATGTGCTGGGGCCCAGATGACGGTTCGCTGGGTCGGGTAACCCTGGTACTCACATCGGTGAATAATTTTAAAGGCACGATACGGAATGCGTCCCTGCTCCAGGTTGCGACAGGCTTCCCTAGAGTCGGTGATGGTGACTCGGGAAGCTGGATCCGCGGCCGCTAGCGCAATGGCGACTTCCTCTGCGTGTGTTATGTTAGGGGCACGGAAAGTGAGGCCCTGTACTGGTTCGTTTTGGTGGATGACAGCTGCCGTACCAGCCCCCGGGGTGCGGGCCAGCTGCATCGGTGTAGAATACCCCCGGCCGGGTGCCATACCGCTCGGAAATGGACGCCGCGCGCGCGAGGCGGCGGCCATCGTGGGCATCCTTGGTCATGTTGCTGGGGAGGTGTTGTACCTGTAGTGCGAAGCGTCAGGCTTCAGGCAAGGATACCCGCTCCTCCCGTTGAGTTGTGTAAGCGATGTGTAAACGGGTCAGAAGGCGGCTACCCGCTGCTGTTTTGCCTAACCGCAAGTATTGATTGTTGAGATGCGCCTCACTGAGCTCCCCAAAGGTGTTCGTCATTCCTAACTCGAGAAGACGTTGATTGGATGTACGCGTAGTGATGGGGAGATCGAGGGCTCTCTTGTAGAGATTGAGGAGAATCACTTCGAGTGCGATATCATCGCATTTGCGCAGGTGGAGGTACGGTGCCGAATGCAGGATCCGGCTGGTCATGAACGCATTCGCCAGCCACAGGACGTCTTTGCATCGTAACCCCCCCCCCCCCCCCCTCCCGTTTGTTAGAAACCCGGCGGACCTTGCGGCCCACTTGGTTTCCCACCTTGCGGAACTTTTGGAGAGTTGTATCTATCTTGCGGTTCCGGTGAATAAAGAGTCCTAATACTCGTATATCCTCGTGTTCGCGGATGCAGGGAGAGTGCGATTTTGGTTGTGCATTTCGGATTGGGCCGAAGGTGCACGAATTCCGATTAGCTCGGGGAGCATTCAAGATCGCAGCGGCGTGCGTATTCGTCCACAATATACGCCGCTTGCTACAGGTTGGTCTCGATGTCTCCTACCGAACCATGTGTTGCCCACAGAGTGATGTCGTCAGTGTACAGAGCGTGCTGCACGCCGGGGACCGCACTCAGTAGGGTAGGGAGCCTGACCATGGCCAAGTTGAATATGAGTGGCGAGAGAACCGCTCCCTGTGGCGTCCCTCGCGCGCCAAGCTGGTACGGGCCGTGTTCTGAGTGTTGCAGACGAATGTAGGACTGCCGATCCGTCAGGAATTGTCGGATGTATCGAAATGTGTTGTATCCACAGTCTGTTTGGGACAGATGTGTAAGGATGATCTCGTGGGTCACGTTGTCAAACGCCCCCTTTAAGTCCATGGCAAGGACTACCTTATCGTCGCTGGGGTGTTCGACCGAAGCCACGATCTCCCGATGGAGTTGGAGAAGAACATCTTGTGCGGACCGGTGTGGGCGGAAGCCGTATACATGGTGTCTGCGAAGGTGTTCTGTATTTCGAGGTAGGTAGACAATCGGTCGTGGACCATGGTCTCCATTAACTTTCCCACACAAGAGGTAAGGGAGATGGGCCGGAGATTGTTTATATTAATGGCTTTACCTGGTTTGGGAATGAAGGTAACGAGTGCTGTTTTCCAATCCACCGGGAGAGGCGCTCCTCCCTCCCAGATGGTATTAAAATACTCAAGCAGCTGCATGTACGCGGGACCAGGGAGGTTAGCTAATAGCTTTACCGTCACCTTATCCCTGCCTGGAGCTGTCCCTCTTTTCAGTTTTACCAGGGCCGCTTTGAAGGCGTGAAGTTGGAACGGACGATCCAGCTCCGTGTTCTCGGAGCCTGCATACAAGTACGCCGACCCGCGGGAATCCTGGTGCATGCAGAGGTACTTCGCGCGGAGAACTTCAGCCATTTTGGCTGTGTCTCCATCGAACGCATGAATTGCTCTCTGAAGATGCTTTTGGGTTTCAGTGCGAGTTTGGGCCGGATCAATGAGGGCGCGGAAAAGGCGCCACGTATTCCGGTTCGACTTTTGTCGAGCAGCGGTGTTGCATCGGTCTACCCACTGAGTTGGCGAGTTGGGCCGCATACTCTGCCGCCTGCTGAGTAAGCTTTGTGATGCGAATTTTGAGTTCGCGATTATGCTTCTGCCGGTGCCATCGGCGGACGAGGCTATGCCGGGCTTCCCAGAGGTGCAGGAGGTGGTTATCCACCGCCGGGTTCGCCTCCGAGAGCTGAACCAGTTGTTCAACGGCATGAACCTGAGAGATGAGATGCTGCGACCAGGTGGCATATTCTTGGTCGGCAATAGATGCAGGGTTCTAATACGTGGACCGAAAATGAGTCCAGTCTGGTAGGGTTTGGTTCTGATTGTGGTTACTAATATGCAGTGGTCGCTACCGATGGCTTCCTCGGTATTGTGCCAATCTGCATAACGAATGTTTTTAGTGAAGGTAAAGTCCGGGTACGTACGTCCCGTGCCAAGGAGTTTGCGCAGGGTCAGTATGAAGAGTAAGGCCCAGCGTTGACACAAGTTCCGCCAGCTTGAGTCCGCGTTTCTCTTCACGCTTATATCCCCATAACGGGTTGGGGGCGTTAAAGCCCCCAACAATTATGAGGAGTTCCCTTTTGGCCACCTTAAGCGCACGACTAAACAGATAGGCGAAAGTGACGTTGGGCAGTTTCGGGGAACTGTATACATTGAGTACGTATATATAGTGGGGGGTCCTGTTTCCGAAGAGGAAGGAGCGTCACCATCACGTCACCGCCGCCGGAGGCCTCGGCTGCTGTGACGGACACCGGGCGCGTTCGGCGCGAACACGGAGAAACGCGGTCGGCGTCGGCAGCAGCTGTACGCGTCCCACTACTTAAGAGAAGTGAAATTCTACGCTGGAATGATGAGCGGCAACGGAGCCAATGTGGAAGAAGACGACGACGCTCGAGAGAGAACCAAATTAAAGCTAATGAAAAGCCAAGTTAAAGCTAGGGAAGCTAGGGAAGCTGCCCCCATTAAAAATATATATATATTATTATTCAAAATTTTACTTACACGTATTTTACGTCTATCCTTTAGTCTATTTATGTTATTATTAAGTTCATCTTACTATTCCTATCTAGGCAAGGCTGACTGCTTTTATTATCGGTTAATTTCTTATCTTGAATTATTAATTTATTTTCCTTTATTCTTTTTATGACTTATTAATAACTAATTTATTTCAAGTTTCAATCATATTACCACCCGGTTCATGGCCTGTTCCCCACAGTGGGTTTGTGCCATTAATTGAGGCTTCATCATCAACATCATCATCAGTTAGTGCCAGTATTTCCAGCGGTCCATGCAGCGTGGTTTGCCGTTTCGTGAACGCCTCTGTTCATTCGGTGCCACTCGAAGCTTCGTTGACCTGCCGTAGCGTTTTGGCTAAGTATCGGGGGGGAAGGTTTCTAACTGACGTTATTTTAGTCCCTGATTTATTTGCATCTCTTGCATCAGCCGACTTGGGCTGATGTCATTACCTTTAGACATTTTTTCGCAATGGCGTCAGCACTTGCTGTTGCGCTCGTGCCTACCAGTGGGGGTTCCATCAGGTTCACGAACCCACAAGCTGTCCGGAAGGAACTTAAGACCATGTCCAACAACTTCCAGACCATCACTGATGGGCGCGCGTTCGGAAGTGGAGACCTGTGTTGAAGACCTACTGAAATGCACATCATTCGCTTCCAGCCCGGTGAGTGCTTTTATCCCGCCTCACCTTGCGTGCACCAAGGGTCTCGTACGGGACGTAGACCCAGCTGGCACCCTGGACAAACTCTTCGAAGCAGGTGTCATTGCTATTTGCCGTTGCAGTCGTTTTGTAAATGAGGAGATGATTCCGATTCAATCAGTCATTGCCACGTTTGTGGGCACATCATGTCCATCCAAAATCAAAGTGTGCCCTCTTTTGTTCTCTGTAGAACCACTCGCGTCACGTCCAATCCAATGCCAGAATTGTTGGAGATTCGGGCACAGCGCAGGAGGATGTAAGTCGAGCTTGCGCGTTGCCGCACCTGTGGAGATGGTCATCCCTCAAGTGAATGCTCCGCGCAATCTCTCAAGTGCTGCCTCTGTGGGGGAACACACCCAGCAGACTATTCGAACGGCTCAGTTCCCGCTCAAGAAATACAAAATTTTGAAGTAATCGACCACTGTCGCTGCTCCCGAAGAGATGTAATTGCATTTGTTAAAGACGGGGCCTTCGGTTACTCTGGCGTTACAGCGCGCAACACTCCAAGCATTGATATTAATCTCTCGGAAGCAATTGACTCTGCTGTGGAAAAGGCAATGGCTAAAGTTATTGATAAATTAATATCTAGCCTATCAGAATGGCTTGGCGCAAATAATTTTCAGTCAGATGGTACAAATAATGCAAGCCACTAAAGCGCCGCTGCAGTCCTCAATACTTAACACCACAACTCGAATGCCTAGCGACGAGGTAGAGACGCCTTCTACGAGGTGCTACCCAAAATTTCCCGGAATGCAGTCGTAAAAAATTATGTGTTCACCATAACGCCTAATCAGCACTGTCTCACTCAAAGTAGTCCTCTTGAGCATGTATTATACACCGCAGGGGCGGATCCAGGTTTTTTCTGAGGGGGGGGGGGGGGGGGGGGGGGGTCAGCTTCTGTCAATGATGATGATGAAGATAGTAGCCTTTCATATTTACCGAAATTCACCGTTTCTGCTCACGATAAACCCGCGTTTTATACGGCTAGAGCAACACCTGTAGCCCACCCTGGTGGCTCAGTCAGCTCGGGCGTTGCGCTGCTCAGCACGAGATCGCGGGATCGAATACCGGCTGCGGCGGCCGCATTTCGATGGAGACGAAATGCAAAAACGCCCGTGTGCTTGCGTCGTAGTGCACGTTAAAGAACCCCAGGTGGTCAAAATTAATCCGGAGCCTTCCACTACGGCGTGCCTCATAATCAGAACTGGTTTTGGCACGTAAAACCCCAGAAAGGGGAAGAAGACCTGTAGTGAAGCCAGATATCGTTTTCTCCGAGCTAATAGGAAAAGGACGTTACCCAATACAGCCATGTGCTTGGCGGCTGTGCCTGATAATACAGGGTGTTCAAAACTAAGCCTTATGCTTTTCTTAAAATTAGGCACTGGGAGGCACGCGAAGACCACCTGTGCAAATAAGTTATGTAGCCAGGGGGCACAAAGTGAGATGATAATTATCGCTGTGAGCAGCCCAATTAACTAAAATTGAACAATTCTTTTTTGTCACCTGCAGTAAGTGGGTATGTTTGTATTGAAAACTTAGAGGCAGTCGTGTTTCTTACTGCAGTTAATAAAGAGTTAATTATTCACTTTTAGTCAATTCGGCTGCGGACAGCGATAATTATCATCTAACCTTGTGTCCCCCTGGCCACATAACTTATTTGCGCAGGTGGTCTTCACGTGCCTCCCAGTGCCTAATTTTAAGAAAACCATAAAGCCTAATTTTGAACACCCAGTATGTCCAGCCTGTATTGTTTCTTAAAATAAAATTTGGGATGGTCTGTTGCAGGTTTGTTATAAATGCGTAAGCACGGGTCCGTCTTTGGAGTTCTGTTGGGACACCTTGTTTTCCTTAAGGAGATTTTTTGTGTTCAGCTGAGACACCTTCGTTTGCTTTGGAGCTCCAACGCGGCAACCGCTACGCTGGTTGTTTACGATATGCGAATCACCGCGTATGAGGACTCACGACGCCACCTACAAGAAGAACGATGTGGTGTAGTAGCCGAGAGAGCGAGCCAGCGTCTTCATGTTTTGTCTCCCACGCGACGCCATCCTTTTACACAAGGCGCGCATCTTCTGCCGTTTCTCTAACCACGCGACGCCATCTTTGGCCCGCGCGCTGGCGTTGGCCGCTGACGTCACGCTCCCCCACTTCGCAGCCGCTGCTCGAGACTTCGCCCCGCTCCACGAGAACGCCCACTCATATAAACGGATCCAGCGGCTTTGATCCTACTATGTTTAATGTACGGCAATAAAACTGCGAAGTTACAATGAAAAACTTGTAGCGTACGAACGGTACTGTGCTCGTACTGGATATTGTCAACGTGTAACTGTGATCACAATGAGTGCTACAGTTAAAAAAAGTTGCCCATGCGTAGTTCTTAGTTTAGCTGTTAGTTGTTATTATTTATACAGGGTTTGTCCGAAAAGTAATGCCAGTGAGTCGATTAAAAATAAATTATTGATCAAATCCGCACAACACAATAAAATGTTTCAAAATAGGCTCCTCCTGCGTCGTTACATTGCTTCTAGCGAGATTTCCCACCATCGAAGGCGTCACGGTAGGCCTCCTTAGGAATGTCATTTAGAGCCTTGGTGCAAGCCTCTTCGACGTTGCCAACTGTCGCGAAATGATTTCCTTTCATGGGAATTTTCAAACGCAGAAAGAAGAAGCCTGGGAGAGCCACGTCAGGACTGTAGGGCGGCTGGGGAACCATTGGCATCTTTCAATCGGCCAGGAAGTGGGTCATGAGGAAGGCGGTGGTCACTTTCGCACAAGTCCCAAACCTCCTGGCACGTTTCAACTCGGCTCGATTGTTGGTCGTCCATTAACATTTTGCGCAAGATCTTTGCGCATATTTTTGGCATCTGAAAATTATTCGTCAAAATCTCGTGAACGGTACTTTTTGGAATATTTACTGTCTGTGCCACTAAACGGACACTCAAACGAGGGTGTGAGTACAAGAGATCTCTCGCGTGCGTCACATTTTCGCCGGTGATGGTCGTTGATGGCGGTGCAGCGCGGGCTTCATCACTGACCTCTTCACAACTTTCTAAAAAGACCTTGTGCCCCCGGTAAACTTGACGTTCTGACAAACAAATATCACCAAAAGCTGTCTTTATCATAGGAAATGTTTCCACTGCAGACTTGCCAAGTTTCACACAAAACTTGATGGCAATCTTTTGTTCCAACTAGCACTGCATTACGGATTGCACGGTAAATGAAAATGAGTTGACGAAATACCTTGTCCTTACTCTCCAGATGGTCGCAGACGACTGAGCGACAGCGCATGCGTAAGGTAACTTCCCCCTCCACCAATCGATCCCAACTGGTCTAGCTCAGCGCGCTGCGACGTATAGTCGCTTCACAATATAATCACTGACATTACTTTTCGGACAAACCCTGTCCACTTCAGCAAGTGATCTCTTTCATTAAGCAGGTTGGTCGCGGAACCGATGACAGCCAATGAGGCAACCGATGGCACCCCAAGGGGCAACTAAGTTGATCAGGCGCGAAGGCGCTCGCGCGGACATCGGCGTTCTCGGCAAAAGGGACGTCCCCTCGTTCATTCCAGGCCACCGACGGGACGAGTAAGGCACCGCCGGCGCCAGGAGGTCCAAGTGTTCACGACAAAAAATAACTACTGCAACTTCGGGACACCACACCCTTACGGAATACAACTAAGCTTGTGAGCGAGCTAGCTTTACTTCTGCATGGCTGATATCACTGGTACTCGCGAAAAATACTTTGGAAGAATGCTGGTGGCCATATCTTTTTTTGCGACAGGGCCATCCCCCTGTCAGCGAGGAGGCGATGCAGAAATCTGAGGGGAGGGGGGTCAGGACGTCCGGACATCCTCCCTGGATCCGCGCCTGCACCGATCGCAGCGTTTCTGCCACAATTCCATGCATTAGTGGAACTCTCCAGGCGACAATGAGTTGAGGCCCGCCTGCGATTCCGACTGGATCTCTTCAACAGTGTGAAACCGACGTCCTTTCAGCCTCAATTTCAACTTTGGGAACAAGAAAATGTCACAAGGGGCAAGGTCAGGTGAATCGGAGGGGGGAGGGGTGTGAAGTACTGTGATTTGTTTAGAAGTCAGGAACTGTCGAACAACGGGTGATGTGTGAGCATGCGCGTTGTCGTCATGAAGAAGCCAGTTGTTCTTCCACTTAATTCTGCGGACGTTTGCGATGAATGCTCCTTCTTAAGCGCCTCAAAATGTCACAGTAAAGCTTGCTATTCACGGTTTGTCTAGGAGATACGAATTGCTTGTGGACAATTCCATGTAGGTAAAAAAAAAAAAAAAAGAAAATGTCGCAGTTTCGCCCGAAAGGCGAAGCATCAATTGCGATAGCAAATTAGTAGAGAGCTATTCGTAGTAGGAATAGTAGTTTTATCGGCTGCATAAACTTGGACACATTCGCTTACTAACTCAATTAACAAGCGTGGTGTCACCGCGCACAAGCAAACATGAATGAATCACACTCCATAGGCGCCGACTATGGAGCCCCCCCCCACTCCTAAAGTGTCATTACCAGAGTCCTGTTACGCAAGCCGTTTATGGTTCCTCTTGAGTTGCCTCTACCTTTTCCCTTTAAATGTTATTGTGGCTAAAAGCGAACTGCATCATTGTTGACGCGGACGTGCACGGCTTTTATTCATAATTTCGCTTTATTTCTGAAAATCCTGGCAATAGGAAAACAAGCGCATTAGAAGCACCAACGGCGGCTCCCTCATCCGTATTTTCTCACTTCAACATGTTATTTTAATTTCAAGTGTGAACAGCATGCACAGACACATTATATTTCAATGTGTACACAGGACAAAATTTATGATATTTTGAAAGAGAAATAGGTAGCCAACTAACAATTATTTCTAATGATATCGATAGACTATGTCTAGAGAATCAATATGTTGCTAGATGTTGAACTCGCTACAAATTGCTTTGCGTACTTTTTTGACACTGAAAAAGACCTGCAGACTTCAGTGACCCCTTCGGCAGAGTCTTTTATCAACGGTGTGTGAAATGCACGTGAATGATACGTGTCTCAGCATTGCTTCTCTTTCCAGTAAGTAATGCTAGAGACTCATGAAAAAAGAACTTATAATAATTTACAGCATTTATTGGGCATGGAAACATCGGAACGTGCATGAAGAGGTCATAAAAATAGTAACCGAAGTGAGGCCAAATCGGATTCATTCGAAATCATAATCAATAGCAGTCATGCGCAGCAGAGCTTTTACTAGG